>NW_026848231.1:3000000-3493033 GCF_030867565.1 Colletotrichum costaricense | reverse complement strand
GGGGGGGCGTGGCACATTCTTCTTGGCCACGAGGTATCTGCACGAAGTACGGATGGAAATATTAGAAGAGTTCCGAAATGATTTACTCTGCAGCGGGAAGTCAAAATCCTCGGGCCGGGCCAGTAGCCTCCCATCCTCTGACTCTGCTTCTCAAATCAGAACCAGCAGAAACCTCCGGAGCTGGGATGGGGGGGGGGGGGGATGAAGAAAAAAAGAAGAAAAGAAAAGAAACGCACAAAAAGCATAATACAGGTCATCTGTCAGGAATCACAGGGGGTGGTGTGCAAAAGGGAGAAAGAGAAATCAAACAGAATTGAACGATATGGGATGGAGGGGCGTGTAGCGAGGCTTGAAGTGGTGAGCAAGAGAATACAGAAAATAAAAGCGAAGACCAAAAACCGGCCAACAACCATTGACCCTTGGAAGAAGGCTCTCAAGGTGTGGTACGCAAAGGCCGATGACTGGCCGCCCGGCGACCCCACTTCTTGACCGGTCAGCGGGGCACCGGTGACCGGGGTGCCACTTTTTCTTTTCCATCATCTCGCGAAACCTCACAGCACACCGTAAAGTTTGCGCCGGCCCTCAAAAGGCTCAAGCTCACTCCCCCCCCTTCGTTTCTCTTTCCCTACCACACCAGAAAGAAGCTTCAAATCACATTTGACACGTCGAAAAACTGGATCCAAATTACCGGGGTCAGAGGAAAAGTAGAGTACGCAGCGCTACGGTATTCCCTGTCTAGTGAATAATTCGTCAATTTGTCAAGTTGCGCCCTCGCCTTAGCGTCCGTTGTCTGTCAGATTTGCTCCGTAGCTGTCAAGAAAACTGCAAGCCCGTTGTCAATCCTCCTCCATTCCGACCCCCCAGGCCCTTTTATACCTCCTTCATTCCAACCCGTCCCGTCCCGTCCGGGACACCCCACCGTTTGACACTCCCTCCGTCACAGTGACAGCTCCTTCTCATCCCCCCCCCCCTGCCACCACGCCAATATACTAGACTGGACCCCTGGAAACAACATCTCTCTCCCACACACACAGTGTGGAAGACATCTGTAATATCCCCTATCTCAAATTGTGATCAAACGACATACGACGAGGCTAGCCACGACGTGGAAAGCTGCCGATTGGGAGCCTTCCTTGACTAGTGGTGGGCGGTGACGACCAGATTGACAGCCCCAAACCAACAAATCTCCCCTGCATCCATAGTCGTCGCTTGACAGGCACCAGGATAAGTACCTACCCAAGCTCTTGCGATCTTCGTTCTGCCTTCGCAATTTTAGGTTCTGACGGCGTACTCCGTACAAACACTTCATCTCCTGAGAAGTGAGGAAAAACATTCCAGCCCAAAATCACACTAAGACATCACGCACTAAACCCCCTTGGAATGGTTCCACGGGCCAGAGCAGAGCCTCATTGACGTTGGAAGTTCCATGAGGCTGACACAAGCCAAGACAACCCCAGCCGGCGCTAAGAGAGAACAAAGGAAACGGGAAGACGTTTATGGAGAGACGTTCAGGTACTCAACCTACCTAATCTCAACGACATCTTGTCACTCATCACTCTTGCGTGAGGAGTTAAGGGGGGGGGGGGGGAAGCTCTTGGGCAAACTGCCGTTCCATTACTGACTATCTATAGTTGGACCATAATGTCCAAGCCGGAAAGCCAAAAGAAAGGTAATCAAACTCTCGAGGTCGTTCAGACAACTCTTGCTCGTCTCCCTCTTCCCAGTCATACCTCCCCAAAAAAGAACACAACGCGTGAAAACAAACTCCCGTCATCACATCATGTAAAAATCTTACTTTCTCTCCCGCTGTTCAAGCCATTGATAGCATTTTCTTTTCTGACACCCTTTTCTCCGTCCCCCTGGCACCCGTTGCAGCCGTTTCCACGATTTTCAAGAACACTCCCCATCTCTTCTTCCAAGCGCCTCGTCTGGCATGAAATTCGAAAAAAACAAAAACAAAAAGCAAAAACAACAAACGGCCTAAGCCAGCAACATCACAAGAGTAGAGGAAGAAAAAAGTAACAAAAGAAAACCAGTCGTCCTTGTCGTAGAGGTATCCTCTCCTCCGAGTGAACCAATCCGTATATGCTGATGCTCGGGGTTAATACGAAGATGAAGTAGAAGCAAAAAGACACTGCCAAAAAATTTGGACAAAAGGAAACGTGTCTTTCTCTCATGACAGCGTGAATGCCGTGACACGAGTATCGGATAGCCGCCGGGAAGATTGTGTGAAAACCCAAGCGTCGACCTCGTTTTAAATCAGAAACAAAAACTCCAGCAAATCGACACGCTTCATCGCTCTATTAGACGCGACCTCGACCCGTCGTCGTCGTCGTCATCGTCTTCGAAATGACAAATGTTCCCGCCACCCCACCTTGCTTCATATTCTGCTTATGTGGTCTGAAGACTGCTGTCGCTGGTTGTTGCGCTCCGGTATGCTTCCGTTGTCAAGTGATTGCTTCTTGACCCGCAGATGATGATACGAAAGTAGAATTGCCGCTCCCTAGGAAAGTGAAAACAATGGCCGTGCCCATTAAAATCCTGGAAAGCACCTTTCACGCCGTCATTTGGTTTCCCGTTCTGATGTTCCGATGTACCTAGTCCTGTAGCCTTGAGGTTGTGGTTGCTGTGTTGGTCGCGCCTAATATTTTGTTGATTTGCTTCGGAAATCCCGGTGGTCGTCAAGTCGAGAGAACGTGCCCAAGTCACCCTAAGATCGTGTAGGCCGTTAAAGTGTTGCCGCAATGGGCTTTAGTCCTGAGCTGTGCTGTTACTTCCAGCCCCTCTTAATATGCGGAAGACTTCATGATGCCTCGCGCTGGCCAAACCATCTGTCCCAGGTTCACTTCGTCTCAAATCAATGCATTTGTCCTCTTGCGAGTGCTTCCGCTTTCCCGCCCGACCCAGGTAATCCGCGTGTGTCGGTAGGCAGGTAATTTGGGAACCCCTGAGAGTTCTGCACCGGCGTTTGACTGGCGCTTACAGGCCGGAAAACCTGATCAAAGCCGCTCCGCGAGATGTTGTCGTACGGTGTGGGAATGTACTGGTTTTGGTTGAGTGGCACACTAGGGTTCGCAAAGTGTCCTTGTCCGGTTCCGGGTTGCTGCGGTGTGAACGAGTAGACGGAAGCGCCACCAGGTGCTGCTGAGCTCCCTTGCCATGGCTGTGAATAGATCCCGGCATTGTTGGTAGTTGAGTACTCCGTAGGTGAAGTGTACAGGGACGTGCGACGGTGCGGATCGTGTGTCGTCGGTACAAGGTCTTGAAGTGGCATGCCAGACTGGTGGATGTTGTTGGTTTCCACAAAATGGTGCTCGGGATGCATGTTTGAGGAAAGCATCTGTGTCGAGTATTGCTGTTGGCCGCGCATCGGCATGTCGCTCATGTAAGGGCCTCCGTGCAACGGCCCTGTTGGGCTATGATCGCTGGTCGAGTTATGCAAGAGATCGTGCTGTGGTCCCGTCTTCGATGGCGATACGCTAGATGTGATTGAGGGATGTTCGTCCTCTTCCTTGACAAAGCCATTGTCTTCATTGTCCGAGGGATAATTCTCTGAAAATTTGTCCTCCGACATGACGAAAACCTGAGCATCCCCGTCTAGAACTGTTAGCAGCGAGTCTGTCGGTGTGACAAAGTTTGCGCTTACCAACTTCACCGTTCTTGTACCTCTCCTCCATCTTGGCAACCTTGAAAATCTCATCTAGATACGGCTTCTTCTTGGCATTTGTTTTGTTCTCTTTATCCGCAAAGAAAGCCGACATTGCTTCCGTCGTCGCTTCTTCGAGCTTTAAAATGCTCAAGTTCATTTTGCGGATGGCCGGGTGTTGCTTCTCAGGTGGTTCCACGATCATTCGAAGTATGTGACACAGAAGGTGGACTCGCTCTGTCCTAATCGTTAGTAGGTGCATCTAGAAAAGGTGCTTGCTAAAAGGAGATATTACCTCGCTTATAGAGATGATCAGGCTCCTTGTGTCTGACCTTCTCTTCTTTCGTAGGTCCCCATGGCTTGGGCCACCAGTCGGGGGCCTTTTCGTCTTGGCCAGTATAGGGGTGATTCGTCTGCTTCTTAGGCTCAACCACCTTGACCCAAGCCTTGGCGATGAGCTTGCAGGCTGTCTGTTGGCAGTTTTTGAATCGTTGCTCGTAGAGATTCCACAAGTCCTTCTCGTCGCCCACTTTCAATGTCTTCTTGGAGCTCGATGCAACCACAATCGCAACGTCGTCATCGTCGTTGGTAGGTCTCCGGTAGCCGCCGCCCATACCTGCTCTGTGCCTCTTGCGCGTCTTGTAGCTTCCATCCTCGTCATAGATATCGCCGCCAAGTCGACGACGATCGTGTCGATGACCATAGCTGCCACCAAATGCTTGTTGATAGCCATCACCATCAAGGCTGAATTCGGAATCATCATGAACAGGGGTGGCAACTGCGTTGTGGGGGTTAGTAACCATATAGTACGGCACAGTTTGGATAACCCACCAGGACGCACACCACTCCCGTGGTTGACGTTATTCACATGACGAACGAAGTTCTTCAAGTTGAAGAATTTGCTGTAAGCGTTGGGTTGTCTCTCCGGCGTATTCATGAACATCTGTGTAGAGCCATCATCCAACACGGCTACCATGAAGAATCTCTTGGCTGGAATGTTGCAGTGATCACGGAGGGCCTTCTCGATATCCTACTGACTGTAAGTGATCTACGCCAGACGTCGATAGCGTTGCGCCTACTCACCATCGGAGGTCTGCGAGCGTCGCGAGCTTCGTGGTATCTACCATCCTCGGGGGGTGGATGGTCAATTGGAAATCGTTCAGGGGGCCATTGCCGAGGGTAAGGCTCCCGATTGTAGTCGCGGACCATGGCCACGGCACAATTAGATCAGAGAGCAAACCGACAGGAAGAAGAGTGCGTCCACTTGTTAAGGCAGGAGAACCGAGTCGTCGTATGAGTTTTAAGAGGCTATCGTAAGCGATTTTGGTGTGTAACGCTGCCAACCAAATACAGAAGGTGATGGGACGAATACGATGTGTAACTACACAATGGTTAGACAACATTGAGGTGCTGATATCTGCATTCGAATATCCTACAATATGTGGTAGAGGGTGGGACTTCTGAGAGATGATTGTTGTGGAACAGAAGTAGGTGTGTAGGAAAGGACCACAAAAGTCAGACCTCAATGTGATCCCGGCGTGATCAAGCCTAGCACAAGGCAAGATTGTACTGTTTTGGGGGATATTCAAGCCTGATGGCCACGGGATGTTGTTGGAGGTTGGCTGTGATATGTCGAAATGACTGCGCGAGGGTAGACGGAGTAAAGAGCCAGACTCGCCCCGACGTTTGTTTAGCGGGTGGCTCAGTAGATATTCCAAAGTCCGGCCGAAGAATACCAGCCAGATTGGGATCCAGAGCAGACCAACAGAATAGGAGCGGGATGCTGCGTCGGATCGTAAGTGTTGGCTAGACAAATAGCTTCCGAGCGTGGATCTTGCTTGGTGCAGTGAAATTGCTAGACGCTGTTTCGTGGCTAAAGAGACGAAATTGACGTTCCAAGTGAAAGATACGACAAAGCAGGAGGTTTGTGATCCGTCAGGGGCGTTACGGGGTTTTGGGGGAAAAAAGGTCGGCGGAGAGAGCGGGACCGGGTGGTTCAAACAAATCTATCAGTTCGCGAGACTGGGCGCCAGGGCGGACCTCAAAGTCCTCTTTGTTTTCAAGACGGCTTGAGACATCGGGGGGAGAGCCTCTCCACTGGTTCGCGGTTTTGTCTTAGAGCGCAACTCTCCACGCAATGTCTCGGGGAGGGAAGGGTGATGTGTAGAATGGACTGTAGACCAAGAAAAAGGTGATGCTGGGGAGTAGGAAGGGGGGAGAGAGCAAAGCAGCCAACAAGAACGCGTTTGCGATGCTTCCAAGGCCGACACGAGGAAAATGGATACGGCTGTCTTCGGAAGAGAATCAGAGGAGAAGGAAAGAGCCAATGACCACGAACTGGAGCAGTGGAGGGTGAAGGCCCTAGATGAGTTCGAGGCTCGCGGGCTGAGGTGGATCTTGGAGGAAGGATGGACCTGCAAGGCGGAGGCGAGTCGAGCTTGTCGACGGGTCCCGTACCTCTCGTAATGATCTGAGTTAGGGCTTTTTAGTGTATCTCGATTGTTGCCGTGGTATGTGACAGCCAGCTGAGGAGTGCGGGCGAGAAGCAGTGTCCCGCAAGCGAGGGGGGGTTTGAGCAGAGAGGCCGCGCAGACAACTTGAGGTCGAGGGGCAGCGAGACCGGCATCCGCAGTTGTGGAAACATGAACGAGCAGAAAAGTAGGAAGTCAGACCAGGAGGTACCCTGGTCTAGTCAGCGTGAGCTTCTACCCTCCTTCAGCTCTTGGCTGGACTGCAAGTTGAAAGAACCAGGGACTGGTGAGCCGCAGTAATATGGAGAGGACGTGTCCGTCTGAGTGCCATATGAAAAGGCAAAGAAAAACGGATGAGCACACACGCCTGAAGCAGAACAGCAAGTCTTTCCGGCGCGGGACTGACGACAGTGGAGTAAAGAAGGGGGGCGGGATAGAATAAAAAGGCTTTCTCAGGTAAGCCTTTAGATGTGGACGTGGTGGAATGTGGTCAGGGTATCCGTACGGATACTTGTGAAGCTGTGCAAGGGGAGAGAGTAGGACTAGGTTGAACCTCCACTTTCTTCCCTCCCTGGTCCGCAGCCTGATAAGGTGTGGCAGGTGCCAGCCAGGAGGGAGAGTGTGCTCGAGAGTCAAGAGTTCCCGTACGGATACACCACCATCCCATCCAATGCCGCAGCTCGACATCCCAACAGGTGGTCTGCAGGAGACCACAGTTCACACCCACCCCTCCCGAGGCAACCCCCCCAGCTCATCCATGGTGTTTGCACTACTGTGAGCAGACCAAGTAGAGCATGTACTATACCAGACATGGGCGGTACGCATCTTCGTGCATACAAGGCCTGTACCAGACCAAACACAGCCAGATGTGGTCGAACGGAGACCCTAGTCGTAGTCCTCCCGGCCAGAAACCCACCATGTGCTGTCACTGAATGCGAGGGTTGCGGAGGGCGATCCTCGTAGCCCTGGTCATCCTCCCCAGGCACCCCCGCTGCCAACCGTCTGCAGACTGAGCAAAACTGCTGCAATGGCCCGCAAGTTGAAGGCTCTGATCGGCCAGAGCCCGGAGTATCTGGATTTGCAGATGTCTCTTCATTTCTCTGGTTTCCACTCACCTCAAATAAGTCGACGAGGTTGGCCTCTCAAGGTCTGAGTTTGCAACAGATGAGGGCATATTGGCCACGGGGACCACAAGGCGATGGACAGATTCCATCCTGTGGCAACGTTTAGCAACTCGAACACCTGTTTGGTGCGAGATTCGCGAGCCGGTGCCAAATTCGTCGAAGCGTTTACCGCTCTGTCCATTCTCAGTTGAACTGAGTAGCCGGCTGTTGCGAGAGGTAAGGCCAGACAAAAAATCATAATTTGTGTGAGTGCATGAAGGTGTGGGAGACAGCCCATGTCGAAGAGCAGGGGTCGAAGTGAGACAGCGGTGGGCCGGGCTGAACGGCGCATCGGTCGGCAAAAGCCTTGCCAGTTATACGGGTCTCCATTGATTACATGGCATTGGCTGCATCTCTGGATGGCCATTGCATCATTCGAGCCCGCGCTGTTCGTCTCAGGGCTTTCTTTTCCTCTCGTGATGTTGTTGCACGCTAAATAAGCCTTGAAAGACTTCCTGGAGCACCCTAATTACTTTTGAAAAGCTTCATTAAGTATTAGAATTATCAGGTAACTGATGGCATGGAGACTGCAACCCAAGCAGGGAATAATGAATGTCCATTCAGGCTTTTCGGTTCGGAAAGCTAGGACTGCTAGTAAAAGATATCGAACGGTGGGTCGTTGTTGAATGAGGGAGAGAGTGAAAACCATTGGTACAAGTCGTGTTGGACTCAAGACCGAAGATGCTACACGCGTCGAGATATAACAATGACATGCTGCCACATCGCCTGTTTCGAGTAATCAGGGCTCTCGACTATTGTACGGCTGGCGTGCTGTCTAACTCTAGCGAGACGACAAAAAGCAACTAGAGTGACTCGCGGGTTGTTGTGAGTAGCCTTCGGGAAGCTTCATTCTGGAGATCTGTGAGTTAGGAGGACTGTGCCATTCAAGATCGCCGCTTGGTCACGGATCGAGGTGCCTACATGACAATAACTGTCCAGTCTATTCAACATAAGTTTTGACCAAGCGCTCTCTTAGCTCAAAGCTCTCTCCAAAGATCAATGGCAGGGATTCGGCCGTTCCCTACCAGTAGTAGCCATCATCGTCGTTTTGGCATTCCGAAGTCTCGCAGGAACGGAAATGACCCCCAAATAGCCATGTTGAGTTCGCCGCTAAGCTCGCTATGCCAGCGCGGGTGCGTTTTGTGTGGCTTTCAAAAGTAAGTAGTGTTTGTAGCATCCATTTCTAGCGCTTAGGTTCGCCCTTGCTTCCAGACGGGGTTGAGCGGGGGCCTTAGGAGGCAGAGGCCGGTGTATGACTCCGTTGCGTTGACTTGAAGGCGCTTCACGAAAATTTTGACAGTTCAGGGCCACCTGCGGGAAGCGGTACGGCGCGGAAGTTAGTACGTTGGCATGGCAAGCAAACAAATTTTGATGGGGATTCGGTGCCCCATCGGAACATGCGGGGAATGCTTCTTATTCGTCGCTAACCGTGGTAGAATGGCAAGGTGCATGTCCATTCAGACGGTTTGTTTGCTCTTGCCAGGAGAAGGCCGCGGGCAGGGAGAATGGAAGAGGGTCGAGCATGGCTGGTTGCTGGATTGCCAGCAAGAAGGCCCCTCCGCTGGCCGTGCTCAATGGGACGTCGTCAGACGGGTGGTTAGGGCATGCTATAAGGCCGGGGCCGCAAGATGGGATGAAGCCTGCATAGGGAGCGGATCAGAACCAAGCATGGCGCGGTCGGGGATGGGTTCCGAACGGGGGGTGACCTGTTTGGCGTCCTGCCCTGGCGTCTTGTCGCATGCCAGAGGCGTCTGATCCTTGACTGGAGGTGTTTGTAGTTTGTACGTCCGCTTGTGAGATTGTCAGCTCCATCCGGTAGGCATTCAGGCATGCGGAGTAATACTGTATGGATGGCCATGATGGCCAAGATTGACAACTTAGCGTTGCAGTACAGTTGCGACCGTACGCAGCTAACGGCGAAGAACTGCGAAGCTATCGCCGTTGTTCGTCCAGCGCGGCTGAAGAGATGTCGACGTCAGCGAGGCAACAGACAAGGCAACGAGGACAAAGGACGGTTGGAAGGGAACGCGGTTATCGTTCAACGGCTCCATTCCAGGGTTCAAGAGGTAGGTATCGGTATGTGCTGGAGGCGGCGCAGGAATGCAGTAAACGTTGAAGCCAAGAAACGCATGTTTGCTCCCTCTACGAAGAGGTACAGGGAAAGTGGTTGGTAGGTGGGTGATTAGCAGCGGGCCTGGGCCGGGCTTCCAGAGTGCGCGGAGCAGTGCGTGGGACAAGGGAACGTGGGCAGCGGAAAGTCGGGGTGCAATGTTCCCGCACAGTACCCGTAGGCGATGGCAGGTTGAGCCGGCGATGGACTGTAGGTACGGAGTACGGAGTAGACTATATTCGTAGGCCGTAGTTTGGAGCCAGAGGCGTCGGTGGGCAAGCTTCGATTGATGCTGAATGGACGGGTGACCGAAGGGGAGGGAGTGTGAGTCGAGAAAAGAAAACTGCTGGAGACCGATCACGAAGTTCGGGTAAAATGGCGGGGATGAGGATTGGACGGAATTAGACTGGACTGGATTGGACTAGATGGATTGCATTGCATTTTGGGGGGGAAGCGGCAACGGAGTGGTGATTGACAGAACCGTCAGCCAACCCAGACGGGAACGTCTACCTAGGTAGTCAAACTTCCATGCCAGGTGAACCGAGAGGTACGTACCGCTGGAGCACGTTCCGGGTGGGAACAGGGTGCGGCCGCCCATCTATGTATGTACCTAGGTAAACACTCCACTTATTGGTAAGGACAGGCGCGCCGCACGGAGCTTCGGAGCCAAATACAAAGTCCAAAGTATCTCGGAATGCACCACAACTCACCCATGGACCAGTACACCACTACTGCCCGCTCTTGCACCGTCGTACTGTACCAAGCCGCGAGGTAGGGTAGCGTCCGTACGAACCTTGTCACCTTGCCGGGATAAGCTATCCGCACCTCCCTCCTTCTCTCTCTCACGCTCTGTACGCGATTCCCTTCCGTCAGTAGCAGGCATGGGCGCACTGAGCGTTATGTCAGGCCCAGGGGACAGTCTGGCATGCCGCATGCCGTACGCCCCCAGGCCGAACCAGGATTAGAACTGCAAACCAAGACCAGGACCAAGACCAACGGCTTTCCAACTTCAAGATGGTTCCTCCTCTCTGTGTGATTACCTATCGTTCTGGCATGCGGACGGGAGTGTGGGGGACTCGCACGGCAGACAAACGACGTTAAGTCCGGATTTTGTTGCCTACCTGCACCGTCTATCTGAGGCGTCGGGGATAACTTCGGGTCTTGGTAGGGTGCCTTAACCAATTAGCAGATTCGGACGATACATGCTGCATGCACAGATACAGATTCGTGTAATCGACAATGCAGTGTGTTTAAGCTTCTCCCCTGAGATCAGCGTCATTCCTCCCTTGGTTCATGTTTGGGCGAGCCATTACCCTTGGTGATAGGCTTGAGTATCCGTGCTCGCTTCCTCAGAGGTTCGAGGGACTTTTGCCAACGCCAACAATAAGCATGAACCGTGGTACCTGCTTGACGCGGGTGCGGACTTAGACCCTTTGCTTTCCTCATTCTTTTCGTCCATTCCCGAAAGACTGCTCGGTACTGAAGTATGTACCTATGGTCCGCTAGTTCTTGCTTGCTGCATTGGTGAAAACACTGGTAAATTAATGTTCCCTCCCGCCGGCCTGTGGAAGTTTTCGGACGGGGTCCTCGGCATCGGTACGGGCTTGAAGTAGACTATGTGCTAGGAACGGCCCGATCGTCACGCCGGTGGCACCGACCATCGACCGTCTCTAACCTACCTACTGTTACGGCGAGGTTTATCTTTTATACCCTAGGTCCGTCCAATGTCGACTGCGCCTTTTGACAACCTGGCGGACTCGGACGGACTCGGACGGCGAGAAACAGGAGTTGGGAAAGAAAGAAAGAAAAAAAAAACTCTGCCCTGCTTTCTTTCGGCCCCGTTTTGAGGGCTATGGGGGGAACGCATGGTCTGATATTTTGTCATGCCTGTTGCCGAGAGTTCGGCTCCCTCACTGCCTGCATCGACGACCACATTGATTAGGATGAGTCCTGCGTGACCACCTCGGCCTCGCACAGTATAGCAAATGGGTCAGATATGTTAGCTAGCCGGTTAGAAACCTCATGACCACATGATGGAAGAAAACTTCACGAACATGAACATCCTTTGTTATACATGCTGATCATCCTCGTCTGCCTACAGTTGTGGCATGCTTGCTAGGCACAGATACACGAGACTGGGTATGGTTGGCAAATTGCTAGAAGCTGGTTTTATGACCAAGTCTGGTGCTCTATGTACACAACTTTGCCGACCGGGAATACGTTGGAAGGGCCCACGATATTTCCAGGGTCCAATTTTCGGCCCAAAATTCAGACTCCCGCCCCGGCCAGGTCCTTGCACAATTCTAGGCTAAGATAGATCGTGTCTCTTTTTCCTCGGACGGTACTCCGTAGACCCTAAGCATGACCAACCCCGAGGTCAGAAATGGAGGGGAAGAAAGTGTTCCATGCCGCCTTCAATGTCCTGATTCTCTTTTCCTAGATTTTCTTGCCCCGAATCTCCTTGCCCCAAATGTCAGAAAACTTGCCTTACTAGGTAAGGTAGCTGGTTCCAGCTCAGAGGCAAACCCAGACTGGAAGGCACCAAGATGCACTTGTCTTTTCCCGCTTACTGAAGGTCGCAAACTTGGTTAGACTACTGCAGGGAGGAAGGTGCCCTGCCACCAGCGTGCTTTCTCTTCCACACTTCTCGCCCTTTCCAGGTCCCGACTATCACCAACGACAGTCGCCCCCTCTTTGCTCTACAAGTTCCAAACCCAAGCCATGGACAAGACAGCGTCTCATTGGCCGCCGAGGTCTCACCTTTCTTTCCAGACAGGATCCGCCTCTTTCCAACTTCATGATTCCGTCAGTACCACCGATGTTTCCTACCTACATCATCACATCGCGCGGCCTCTCATCATCCTCGTCTGTCTAGCCCACGCTACTCCTTTCTCACCCCGTCGAGATCCATCACCGGGTCCATGACGAACTTCTCTGCAACACCATCATTTCAATCCCTCGTCTGCGGCATGTCTCACGCCCTAGCGCCTCACTCATCTAGGTACGCATCTTCTTGAGTAGGACCTCCAGCACAGCAAAGTTGGGACGCTCTGTATCCGTAACCGCCCGTCTTGTTCGCCTGAAGCCACATACACTTCCGGCTCAGGCACTGCGGATGCATTGAATACCTAGCTGTGCTCTTCAAGAAAGAGGTGATGACGCCGTCCATTCTTGGATACATGTGCATCTAGTCAAGTCCTGTTACACAGCAGGCTGTCCACGCTCCTGTGCAGAACCAACTCCTTCCTGAAAATGGCGCTGGAAAAGCATTGCTTACGGGTTTGAGGTGGTCAGCCGGGGGCCGATCCAACCATTTGACGCGCCCACATTGACCCATCAATGGTTCGTTCTGCTTGAACACTGCAGCAGTACTCACACCCATCGCCCGCCGACTCACCTGGAACCTACCGCCCTACATTGGAGGGCTCGCTCGGCCTAGTTTGTCACATATTGCACTGGCTCGTCTCGAGCGATAGTGTTAAAGCAAGATATCGTCACATCCTATCGATCCAAAACTGCCGGCCTGGACAAACCCACGACTCCACCACGCTAGAGAAGGTCTTGCAGTGCTGCAGCTGCTGCAGCTATGCATGCTCATGCTCCGAGACCACCACCTTCTTTGCGGCCGCTGCCCAGATACTCGTACAGTTGCCAGCCAACCATCAATCCCATGGCCACAATGGTCAAAGGCATGTCTGAGGCAATGTGGTTAGTGGGAAAACTCGACGTCTCGGCGTAAAACACGAAACCCCGCTGCTATAGCCCATCACCACAAGAAAAAGCAATAAAGCCAAAGACCACCTGTTGTCTTGCTTGCTTTTTCCTCTGAGACGGCAATTACTCCGCCGAAGAGCGCGCAACGATCGGGTCGTTTGTTTTTCCCGATTCAATGACCTCTACATTTTGAGCCAAGCAGCCGCTTAGGGCCGGTCGTAGGCTGCATGAGCTCAACGCTAAATCAATCTTTTGGTAAAAGACTAGTCGTGCTGCTGACGCCCCGATTTCTGGATGACAACCCCCATTACAGACAAGCGGCGATGCGTTGATCAAGACCCGCACCAAAAGGATGTGTCTCGATCGTATCCGGTTTCGGTATCCTCCAGGCGACGAGACACACCTAACATGATATTGCCCAGACGCCGCAAGTGTCTGTTCCAGTCGATGGGAAACGTTGGTTATTGCTACGTTGATTGTTGCTAACGCCCCGTCACCGCTAGAGGCCACGCAGGATTGCCGGGTGCTTACCAGCACTTCACAATGACGAGATAGTGTGAGTGAACGCCTCGTGGAGCAGGTATGCACGTTTCGACCTCTCTGGTCACCTTCCGCTATTCCGTCTGCACGAAGCGGCCGGCGTGAAGAAAAAAGACTATACCACTCCCTTGGGACGGTCGATAGGTCGGTAAAGGCCTGCCTGCCAGCTAGGTCTGGCAGGGAGTACCACACCAAGAGGGGTTACATCAACTATTTGCTAGCTTCATCCTCGGCTTCCCACCATGCGCCCCAGATGGAGTCTCTTGGCATCCTTTACCCGACTGCCTTCTAAATGCTTCGCGACAAACTAAATAATCTCGGAATTGTCGCGACAACATTCGGTGAAAATCGTTGCAGACACATGCTGACTATAAGTCGGTCTTCCAGAGAACTTCAGGCACATCCTGACTCGACACTTCTCAGGTTGGAAATTCGACGGCGACCACGGCGGGCCCATGGACCAGGCGGACCTCGGAGACAAGGACGATACTTTGGAGCCAGGCGCAAGCAAACCTATCTACATACTCAGTAGATTACACAAGGAACGACGAAGCGGGGTTGGTCCGCACGCCTCAGCCAACTGAATCTCTAACAGACTGGCTGTTAGGATATCATCGCTCCAAACTCCTACAGCATCCCCAATCTTTACGCCCCTTTGAAGCTAGGCATGGGGTCTCGGCCTTGAATCGAAGCTGTGATTCGTAAAATCTTTGACAATTCCCCTGGCTTCCGTGCAGTGATTCGTCCTCATTACAGGGATCACGGGCGTCCAATTCCGTCCCCACAACCACCACCGCCGCCAACAGTCACATCACCAAGCCACGCACTCATCCAGCTGCTGAGCGGATCAGGGGATGGCCCTGGAGAGTCCCTGGAAGGCCGTTGGCATTCGCACATTTCACACTGGAAGTCCCCGGCTGGCCTCTCCACTTATAACCGTACCTTACCTACCATTACGGATACAGCCCGGTTCTGACAGCTCACTTCACTTCACAATTGGAGCCATCTCCACCCCCATTCCCTCTTTTTCGTCACCTTACTCAGGGCCTCACGGACGACCTGAATGAATGGGCATGGTGGTCGCATCCGATACGTCAACCAATTCTTGCCTGCCGGTCCCCAGCTGTCTACGTTTCTTCCGTAATTCCCCAGCAACAGATTGCGGCGGCAAGGTGTTGCTTTGATTTCAAAGTTTAGCTCAATGTCTGTGTTGCCGGGTTCGCTGCCGGACGCTTTGCTTGATCCGGGAGCTGTGCGCCAGCAAATTCTACGTCAACCTCACTTTCCCAGATTGACTTGACGCTTCTGTATTAGCTCTTTTTTCTGTCGTTTTCTACGTTCAACTCTATTTCGACATCGACGATGTCGCCAGTCTTCTCAATCGCCAGCCAGGTCGGAACTCTTAGGTTTACGGGCACAGCACCATTTCCAGGCATGTGATTGACAGGTGTTTGCTTGCTGCGCCGTTATTTGCTACGCCGCAACCGTTGATGTTATGTTATCTCTTGGTCATTTACCAACAAAGTGGTAACGAGGACCGCAGACCAACTGCATTGCCCTCCGTTGATATGTACGCTACATAAGACACCCCCTCTGAACCGACAGGGAAGCCTGTCAATAGCTCACAGACCAAGAGAAAGGGGACAAGAGCCAAGATCATCACCGAATCCCAGGCCCATCTTTGTTCTAATCTACTTTTGTCGTCACTCTCCGGACCAGGCTGTCTCGGAGCCTGGCGGATAGATCATTCAGGAGCTTATGGACTGGGGTGGGGGCTGTGAGGGCATACCAAGCTTGCTTTACGAGTTCTCGGCCTAATTTGATGCGATCTCCGATGTCAACGGAGTTCGTTTCCTTTCAAAGCCGCATCCGCCATGGTCGTCTGGAACTTCGCGTCCGAGGGCAATGAGATGCTCGTGGGAGAGGGAGTTGTCGTGTGAGGCCTTATAAGGCGTGTTCATCCCAATGATTTCTCTCTTGGGCGCGTTGAGGACAATAGTCATAGGCTGTAGTTTAGTAAATATTACGAGGCTCACAGGGGCTCTTTATCGTCACACAAGACTCCAGCCAAATTGAGGCGAACTGGGCCAGTCATCTTCATGGTTATGATGGCATCATGACCGCCTATTCTATACCAACATGCCTTCCAATGGGCGAACATAGAAGGAGGCTGCCTTCACGAAGCTCATAGGATTGAACCGAATTCAGGGGTGATTTCGATCATCTAAATGATAACGACTGTTCATCATCGGGTGAGCAACTATCTTGTCAGATTCCTGCGACGAGCCACTGCTATCGAATTCCGCTCTTGTTGCAGTGTCACCGATTATGTCTCTCCCAATTGCCATTTTACGCCACGGCTAGGTTGTCACAATATCAAGATATTCCATATATGCGGTTCAAGTCCCACGAGAAAACCCCTTGCTGAGACTGGTTTACTTACAAGACCTGCACGATGTTTTTCCGAGGATGATATCAAGTAATCAAGGGCAAAGAATCACAATGATACGGTAACGCAATGGTGCAATGCTTGGTCTATTGTCCTCCTACTCTTTTTCTCACCCAGCGCTATGTAAACAGCAGTCGAATCGCATCCGCGTACTCGTCTGGCGTTACACGGCATCGGCGGTGACACAACAGCTTAAGCGGCTACCATACTTTCCTCTTCGTAGGTAGCTCACCCCTTACCCCTTCGCTCGATTGTGGGAAAGGAAAACGCAACAGTAACACAGCTTCGGCCGTTGGGTGCTCGACTACAAAGTACACACCCACACCAGCACTCCTAGGTGGTATTGGGAGGTGAAGAAGAAGAAGAAGCTCACCACCGACCAGGCCCCTACGTTTAGGCTCTCCTGCGAAAGAGGTGGATGATTCGTTGTTTCCCACCTGGCTTGACCACATACCTCCCACACCGTCCCTCCCACACCATTCACACCCCCGGCCCTTAAACATTGTATTAAGGTCCGGCGCTCGAGGAGAAAGGATTGTTGCCTGAGCGCTGGCGTCCAGGTTCATTTTCCATTGGGCAGCTGTTTTGAATCACGAAACGTATCTTTGTATTTGTGTTTATCATGACACGGATTTCTTCTCTCCCGTGCTCTGCGACCTTTGTGGTACGTTTCGAGGCATCAACAAGTCTTTGCAGCGACTAGGGGGTTTCCCGCCCACGGGCCTTTTTGCTGCAGACTTTGCTGGGGCTTTCCCACGTGCGGTGGTGAGAATGCAATATATAGGTAGGGTATATTTCCAATAAGGGGAACAGACACTATTTTCGTGGACGATGCAAGCCAAGCTGAGGGATGATAACCAAAATGGGGTGGGCAGGTTTGCTGATCTCCTTGGACATAGCCTAATCAAGTAGGGTGCGTAATTTGTATTTGGTCAGACTGTAATCATCAAGCATATCTGGCGAAAGAGGGGGCAACGGGGGGAGGGATGTGTCTGACGACTCGATCTAATACGGACGAAATGCAGTGCATTAACACGCCATTGCTCTATGAAGCCCGCTTGGAATGGTGTTCTTTTTCTTTGCGCTCGCTTTCGGGGGAGAGTATCCTCTTGATGCATACACTTTACATGATCGTCAGGACTTATCTTCTATGGATTGATGAATGTCTGATGGTTCTCTGTGTGCGACCCGAGCCAGCCTACTGCTGGTGGTGGTCGAGAGGAGGGCGCACGCGCGTATGATATGAGCCTCAGATCCGGGATCGAGAGAAGGAAACACACATCGTGACGGGCCCCCGGGAGTTAAGTCATGACGGGCACATTAAGAACTTGATCTAGTCCAACGCGCAGGGAGCTGAGAGGGTGCGTACATTGACAATGACTGCTCCAATGAAAAGTGTCGACGCTTGAAAACCCTGACAATCATTCTCAGCTGCTAGCCGCACATGAGATAGTCGCGTATGTTTCTCTTGCCAGTCCTTCGAGGAGCATGGGGAAAACCACGATCAATTGAAGCTTACCTATGTTGCAACGGATACATACTTATCATATGAAGGCCACGGCACTCGCCTGTGTTGTGTCTCAAGCAGCAAAAGAGAGCTCGACTTCATGTACCCCCTCCACCAGGCCAGACCCCGGTGCGTCAATTTCATGGATTGATTTGTTCGAAGAAGGGTTCTCCAAAAGATAGATCGCAGTAGTACTCTTGGTCTGTGAGTAGGAACAAACGCCACCAGCTGGCGATGCTTTGGCGCGGCTGCTTACTTATTCCCTTATGCTTAAACGATCATCATTCTCTTTGCGATTGGAGAAGGCTTGCCGTCTCATATCATGATCGGAAGAAGATGATAGCTCTCGCTCTATCCCGATATATGCCCCGGTAAAGTCCCTTAGTTTCTCGCTTAGACTCTCCGTATTGGTGTAAGTTATGGTAACCATCACAGTCCAATGTTCCTATCTCGAAGACAGGTCCCTTTTACGCAACGAATCGAGGCAGTGACAGCTGTGAACAAATCTTTGGTATTGTGGTACATTCCATCCAAGGAGTTCTTGTTTTTGATAGATGACATTTTCAATATGGTTTTTAGGCAAGCAAGTCGACCGGGGCGGTTTCTAGACCGAATCATGTTTCCGATGCTCCCGCATGCGGTATCGAGTCTTTTCAGAGATGTCCTCTCACTCCACGAGAGCAGGGAACCAACGAAATTCCGTCTTTGATCAACCGTATGACCACAATCGATGAACACGGTAACCTGAAGTCAGACAATGGCCAAGGATCGCCTGGTCATCAATAACGCGATGGATCTTCTCTCATACAGAGTCACTATTCTCCACCAACTCAATTCCGTAGAAAGACTCGTCCATTCCTTCGGTATGACAACCCCCACCGATGCTCTCAAAGACCTTTCATGCCGGAATCAGGTGGCTCTATCGTCGGGGTCTGGAGCTGCATCGGGATCTGAACATGCAAGGCAGCGAGGCGCTTGGCCGCAGTCTATCAGAAGAAAAGAGGATGAGGAACAGCATTTGTTCGGGCGCCGGCAGATGATGGCATGTCGTTTGTGTTCCGAGTCACAACGCGTGTGTGCCGTCGATGACGGGTAAATAACCCGGCGGCGTAGTAAGGTGGAAGAGCGTGTATGTCTTATTTGTTAATTTGGACTCGGGGTTGTAGTCGGGAAGACGATAGGTAGTAACGGGGTTGCTCTGGGTCGAGCTTTTAGAATGCCGATGATGGACTTTGGAGATACCGACTGACCTCAACGTCCAGTTCTCTTCTCCTCGACAATTTGATGGCCGTCACTCCAAAAAAAAAGGGGGGGGGTGGGGGGAACGGACGAGGTCATGGCAGCTCGATGCCCTTTGTTCTGTCTTTCAAGCTTAGTTGTACATTCGGACATGCCTCTCTATGCCATCAATCTATACCAAGAATCCTACATAGTGGCTTGATGAACGACGTAGGACAAGCTATTTGAAGGTCAGGGCCACATTCAAGCTTTGAGTGAGCAGACGCCATATTGGCTTCACAAGTTGTTGACGAGCTCTAAGATGGGGAAAGTAGTACTAGATCATGACGAGATGAAGGAAGTATCCCAGTACAACAAAGACCTCTATGGGTCCTATCATGGTTTAGGCGACAATTCACCGGCTATTTGAAATGCAGCTGTATAACTTGAAGTTGTTGGAAACACGAATCAAGGTCCAAAGGTGGTGAAAAGGGCGCGGGGGATGTGAGAAACTTTGCGAAAGATTTGAACAACAGAGATCGAATTCTGCGATGCTCAGATATCACTATCTTAGGTAGAAAGACCCATGGGGCCTCGAGTCTAATGAGCTCACTATTTATTCAAGAATGAAACTGGTGATACCGTCTTCCTGTTGAGGGCATTCATTATAGTGCCAATGTTCGCCGGGTTCGACAAGGATAATCGTAGCTTTCATTCCCACGTGAAATCACTTACAACATTACCAAACCAACAAATCTCGACCAGCCAGTACAACTTTAGGTTATATAATTGGATGTCTCTTCTACGAGGCACTGCTCAGACAGGTGTTCTTCGCTCTATAGTCGTGAAAACTTTCATTGGTATGCAGCGTATCCTGCATCGTGACAAAGCGACCGTGGAAGAGCCATACTGCCCCGGAGCGTTCAACACGGCCTCTCGTCATGTTAAAGACAGCAGCTCACGGCTCAACTTTTGGCTAGGCAAGTAGGCATCTAGACGGTCTGTTTAACGCCTAATTCTATGCATCAAGAGTCTCATCAAGTGATTGGCTTGCCGACGCACGGTAGAGAAGCCTGCTCTTTCGGTCTGACCCTCACAGACGTCGCCTAGAGCGGAGACACCCATGATGGCACAGGCGCAACATGAGTGACCCGGGACGACGATCACCATGTCCTCGCAACTAAAGATCCCTCAAAGAGGTGGGTCTTGGCGAAAAGTTAAGACAGCTAATAATTGTCTTCCGGTGCCCGTCTCATATGGCTCCCACCTCCCACGATGCCATCACGACACCAAAAGAAGGTAGGCTAAAGTAGGCCAAACACAACGCGCATTTCGAAATCTTGGACCAGCGCTCTGCCAAACCTGATCATGACGATTTCATCATACGAGTAGATGTCTTCACCAAAAGTAATGAACCCAGGCAATGCTGTCACATTCCCCAAAGGCCACCACACAACACACACACCCCATCAACCAATGCATCTACCCATTCTCAATCATTCCACAAAACTAATGCCTCTTATCCTCCGCTTCTTCATGTCCATTCGGCTTCTCTTCGCCGACCGCCGTCATCATCAACCAGCTTTCACCCAATCATCGCCCATCTCTTTCCACGACCGTTGAGCCATCAATTGCCGCGTCTGCCCATCTCACGTTACACAGAAGAATTACATCCCGCCTTCCCCTCCCTCTCCAATGGTTATCTCCGCCAAGGAAATTCGTCGATGGAGGTGCGACCAAGGGTGTGTGTGGAAAAGAGGGTGGGTTAACTCCAACACCCGACGACCTGCCTCTCGGGATGCGACGAAGAAGTGAGGCAAGTCAATGTTCTGAGTGTGGCAGGGTAACGCGACTAGGAAAGGAACAACGCACACAACGGTCTACTATCGGGGTCGGACAATAGCAACCTCATCCAATGCAACCGCGAGAAGTGTCACATTGTACTATCGCGGTACAGTTCAAGTAGATGCAAGGTCTTTTCGAGTAAATCTACAGATGCCGATAATGCACTCCAATCCACGCTACCAACCGCTCTCACTTCTCGCTCCGGGCTTTCCCCTATACATTTTAGTTCAAAGAGGGAAAACAACTCGGTGTAGTTACACAATAGACTACACGGTCTTATCCTCTTGCCCCCTCCGCTGCCGCCGCCGTCACCACTTTTCCATTCGCCAAAATTCTTTTAGATTGTCACACAAGCTGCTGTCCGCCGTCTTCGTCCTCTATTTCACGAGGACTCTGAGGTATCGAGACCGGCCTGCTTTACCAATCCGTAAAAGACACCCTGCTTCTTGATGAGCGCCTGCGGTGTGTCAAACTCCACCACCTCGCCCTTGTCTAGTACGACGACACGGTCGCTGTCGAGGATGGTGTTGATGCGGTGAGCGACGGTGATGATGGTACGGTTGGCAAACATTGGCGAGCGCAGAGTAGTCTGCAGCATGGCGTCTGTCTCGACGTCGACAGCCGCGGTTGCCTCGTCCAGCACAAGGATGTTTGAAGGCGTCAGCATTGCACGGGCGAGCGACACGAGCTGCCGCTGACCCTGTGAGAGGTTGGAACCTAAGCACGAATGAGTCAGCATCACCATTCAAGTATGCGGCTTATCAATAGTCAAAGTCGGCAAAGCAACGAGAAAACATGGTAGGCAGAATGAGAGGGGCTAGCACGAGACTTTGACTGCATGCGTGGGAGATCATGCAGGGGACTCTTAACGACGCGATGTATGCATGTGAAAGATGACGGTGCTGCTGAACACTTCGAGTCCGACGCAGCAACTCGACGTTCGCCAAAATCCCGTTGTACACAAGTGCAAAAAGCCGTGAGAACTAATGTCGAATGGCCCAAAACTAGAGCCGATAGAAAGCGAAAGAGAACCATAAGCTGTGACTTACCTCCTTCATTGACCTTTGCGTCTAGGCCGCCTTCCATGCTTGTAACGTGGTCCTTTAGTCGGGCGTGTTCTGTGATAGCGCAGCGCATTAGCTCCAATCTATGAAGGTGGAGGGGCAGAAACACCGTCTCCTAGAGGCGTGGGCCGGTAATGGATGACAAAAAGGTCGGGGAGAGGGGAGGGGTGGCCGTCGACCTGTATTACTTACCCAGTACGCTCCATAGCTCAGTGTCATCATGCACATTGGCGGGATCCAAGTTATCCCGGATGGTGCCCTCAAATAGCGCCGCATCCTGTGGAATAATGGCCAGTCTTCTACGCAGGTCTAGCAGTCCGATGGAAGATGTGTTGATCTGGTCAATGCTGATGTGGCCAGCAGTCGGCTCGATGATGCGGAAAAGAGCAAGGGTCAATGAAGACTTGCCTGCTCCCGTCCGCCCAACTACACCGATCTTTTCGTGAGTCTTGATGTCCAAATTAATGTTCTTCAGCACGTTGTCCAGGCCCTCGCGGTACCGGGTGCTGTAGTTCTTGAACTCAAGAGAGCCCTTGGCCGGCCAGGCGACAGGTGGGCGATTACTCTTGATGATTTCGGGGGCTTCGCTTGGCAGGCGCGCGTATTCGAGAACACGCTCAACTGACACAATATTTGTCTCAACCTCAACAGTCTGGCGCACGATCCAGTTGAGCGACGTTGTGATCTGTAGAGCATAGGACATGGCCAGACCCACAAGACCAGGGCTCAAGGGAACGTGGTTCGCGACTGTGACGACGGCAAATCCGGCAGCCGCAAGAATGACGATACCACCAATGAATTCGAGACGGACCGCAAGCCAACGATTCGCGCTGATAGATGGGAAGTAGGCTTTGAGGTTGGCATCGACACGCCACTCGTTCTCCAGCTCAAACCTCTGCTGTTGGCGGTACGCTCGGATCGTCGAGATGCCTCCGAGTGATTCCTGGAAGTGGGCGTATACGGGACTTCGGGTAACGCTGTCAAGTCTCTTGAGCTCACGAGAAGTGCGCAAGTAATACCGCTGGATCCAGTAGTAGATCAGAGTAATTGGAATGATGAGCGCGGCGAACGGAGGAGTCGTGATCGAAATGACAGCCAAAGTGAAGCCTGACCGAGCAGCATTGACGAAGAGCATGTTGAAGGTCCTGGCGAGAACCTCGTCGACCCTGTAAATGTCACTGGAGAATCTGTTGAGAATGCGACCAGTAGGTGTAGTGTCGAAAAATGACATGGGTGATCTGAAAATGGCGTTGGCCATCCGCTCATGTAGCTTCCTCGACGCTTCAATCGAGCAGAAAATCCACAGAATGAGAGTCTGGATGACGGTCAGAAGAGAAGAGCCAATACCGAAGGCGAAGTAAATCCCGATGTAGTAGCCCACATGGTCGTTGGTGTGTGATTTTGCATTTTGCTCTGACCATGTCTTGAGCCATACGGAGCCACCAATGTTGGCTGTTTGAGAAGCCAGTAGAGCACCCATGTAGATGGCGACAGCAATAATGTTGCTGTTCTTGGCATACTCAATGTACACGTTCCACTTGACCTTTCCTTGCTCGATATGCTCCTTGGTCTGCTTGGACTTGCTGCCAGCAACTTCCTCATCAGTAAGCTTGCCCCGAGGTCCCCGGAAGCTGGCGGTACTAGCGCGGCGCAGCGTTGCCATGCTCGAGGATCGCTTCTTGTTCCTTACTGAAACGCCGGTCTTGATAGGTTCCATCTCAGGAAGCTGCTCTTGAGCCTCTTCCAACTCGGCCTTTTCTTGACTGCTGCCCTCAGCTTCGATGATTGTGGACGTTTCGCTACTGGAGCCGCTAGAGTTGGCCGAAGAAGAAGGGCCTGAATCTTGACCGGCAGTCTTGATGAGATCGTTCACCATGCCCTTCATTGCCACGAGTTGCTTGTACGTTCCGCGCTCGGCAATCTCGCCATCTCTGATCATGGTGATGTAGCTGGCCTCTGTGAGCACGGCAATGGCGTTTGTGGCGAGGATTCTGGTCTTGGTGTTCAGAAGGCCTCTGGGTCCGAGAACATTCTCGATGATATGTCTTCCAACATGGGAGTCTACGGCTGACAGGACATCGTCGAGAAGGTAGATGTCCGCTCTGGCGTAGACGGCGCGAGCCAAGGCCACACGCGCCTTCTGTCCACCACTCAGGGAGATGCCTCTTTCACCTACAACAGTTTCGTCGCCATCGGGCAGCTGGGCAAAGTCGTCAACAAGAGCGCATGCCTTGATCGTCTTTTCATAGAAATCCGGGTCGTATCTGTAGCCAAAGATGATGTTCTCCTTCACAGTCGCGTTGAGAATCCAAGCTCCCTGTGCGACATAAGCCGTGGTTCCGTGGACTTCAACCTGACCTCTGATTTTCCAAAGATCGCCCAGGATACTCTGCAAGAATGACGACTTGCCAGCGCCAACTCTACCGACAACGCAAGAAAGTTCTCCCTTGTAGGCAGTGAAGTCAATATCCTTCAGAGCCTCCTTGTCTTCATGACGGTTCCAGGAGAAAGTTCCGTTCCGGACAATGACTGTCTCCTCTCCCATCTCTTCCGGCGCGGGCTTGATCGTAATCGCATCGGGCTGGATCTCTTCGGCAGTGAGGAAGGAGGTCAAACGACCGACAGCAACACTAGCTTCCACGATAGAGGTTATGACCATGGGCAAAACCGCCAAAGGGAACGTGAGCAGATTGAACAGAGCTAAGTCACAAGAGTCAGCGCTTAGCACTTATTGTAGGTGAACGGCATCACTTACCGAGTGCAGGGAAGACGATTTCAGTGGTCAGCGGCTTATCCTGCGTCATAACAAACACGGCAAAGGTGGAACAAGACACAAAAAATGGAGCCGTACTCCATGTGAAGTTGGCGAATGCTTGGGTTGCTCCAATCTTGCGAAGATTCTTGAGCTCGAGATCATTGCGAACGAAGTTCAGCTTGTTCATGAAAGCAGCACCCCAAGCGTAAAGCTTGATGCTCTTCATGTTGTTGATGATCTCGTTGATCAGGCGACTCCTCTTGTCCTTGTTCTTCATTTGCTCCTTTTGCAAGTTTCTCATGATTCTGGCAATGAAACCATGCGCAGGCATCATGATAATCATGACACCAATACCAGCAAGCATTGACCAGCCAACAAGTTGGTACAATGATACCATGCAGATGATGATCTGGAAAGGAGCGGACCAGACTTGCTGGGCAAATTGGGTCAGATCTTGTAGACGCTGAGCATCGACAGCCATGTAGTTCACGATATCGCCGGTCGACTTGGATGCGCGTCCCTCGTTGGACAGTCTCATCGACTTCTTGTAAATGGCCGATGCCAGACCGCCCTTGATCCGCATACCGGTGACGAATGCTAGCTGGAAATATTGATGCTGGCGCGTGTTAGTGGAGCTGCGTCTTGCTAACTCTTACGATATGGAACTCACGATCATGGAGGTTTGCAAAACGGCGCACGCAAACATTGCCAAGGCGATGGAAGCACCCTTGATCGGAGGCTGCTCCTTCTCATCATTCTCAGTGTCGTAAGAAGCTATGAATGCAATAAGATACTTCAGGAGTTGTGGCTGAAGATACTGCGTAACATCGTTAACAGCCTTGAAGAGCGCAGCTATGGCGTATGGGCCACCGTAGGCACGGAACATGGCTAGCCACAGGGATGGGTTCTTGTGGTGCTTGAGTTCGTACTCCCAAGCTTGGTTGAACGCGTCACCAGTGTTCTTGGTCTGGTCTTTTTGAGCGAGCCCCCAAAGATCATCTTCAGTCAAGTATTGCTTGTATCCATAGCGCATCAGAGGAGTCATCCAGGAGAATGTCAACTGGGAGAATACGGTGGCATATTCAATGGGACACTCTTCCTCGTCGATCAAAGCCTCGTATGCACTGACCTTCCTTGGCCATAACCACTCAACCAGGAATTCGGCTACAGAGAGGCCGAAGCCGACGGTGTAAGTAATGAAGTAGGCCGGGCTAGTCTCGTACAGCTGCTGAGAGATCAAGGACCGGAGCTTGACTGAGTATGCGATCAAGAGAAAGAGCCAGTAGAAGAGGACGACACCGTTGGGATTACGCAGGCGCGCATGCTCGAGCCATTGAATGGCAAAGATGACGCCCAGAGATAGGATTGTCGCAGCCGTTGTCCAAAATCGGAAGTCGCCGTACCAAACATCGGGATAATTGACGATTTGTAAAGCAAGTTGTACTGTTACGTCGGCAATGATCAATCCGAGGAGTGTCTGAAAAGGGCGGTTGGTCAGCTACAGACGAGATAAGAAAGCATTTTAAACGACCACTTGCCTGCTTGACCCAAAAATGCCAGTCTTTAGGGGCATCGGAAGGCTTCCTGCGCTGGATGAGCCATACAATGGCCAGAGATCCAAAGATGAGACCAAATGCTGCCACAGAGGCGATCCAGACATCGATGAAGCATGGTGTAAAGTCATATCGGATAGGGCTCAGCGGACCCCAACCCTCTTCGTTGCCGCATAGCGGCTGCTTGATCTCTGCAGTCGCAGAGAGATAGTTGCTACCGAGCTGTCCCAGGCGATGGAATCCGGTGAACGAGCCTGTGTGCAGAATGCGCTGCGGCGAGTAGTCGGAATAGTCCATGGCGATTGCTCTTCTGCGGTTTCCCCCAACCCGCCTGTTTAACGCATGCTAGACAGAAGTACTATTCGGAAGGGGATTTATCGGTCGGTCGTTCGTGGGGCCCTCTCGTAGTAGAGGTGGAATTGACTGATCGGAATTGTTGAGCAGTGCAATTAGACGTATACACTGGAATAGAGATCAGGAAATCGTCACGGGGGCGACGTTGGCGACGTGGGAAAAGTTTTGAGGGCGGACGACCGAGTCGGAGTAAACGCATGCGACGTACCGTGAAGTGGACGGGGGAGGTGCCCTGTGGTGGAGAGTCAGCTCGGTGTTGCTCTTGTGGTTCCAGAGTGCGAGTGACGCTGCTGCCCTCCCACTTCCGCTGCATGGTTTGTCAGCTTTGTGGACGCTGGGCCCTGGGGAAAGAAGCACCTGGCACCTCCCCGTCGCGGTCACTGATGACTGGTCCATGTCTCACACATTCGGGTTCGGAGAGCCATCCCGCGGCTTACCCAACCACAGGGCTCACCGCAGTTTAGCTCACGGAAAGGTGGGGAGCTATGACGACCTGCATTGCAGCCTTGTCCCGCATTCGGCTTTTTCGCGATACATTTCCGGTACCTCCGATGCATGCACAACTCAGTGTTCGCAGAGCCATCACTCGCCAACGTCGTGGAGTAGGGGACATGTTCCCTGTAAACGAGGGTCGCGCGTGTCAGCGTCTTGCATCTCAGTCTTTTCAGATAAGACGCTCGGATAATTGAGTCCGGCACCAGGTGCCGCGTATTGCCGTATTTTGCATGCACCGCTTACCGCATTGTGCCTCCTCACATTAGGTCCTTCGTCAGCAATGGAAAGGATGCGATAACGGAGGAGCGGTAGGCACATCATATGGGCAGGTACCTAACGGATAACATCGAACAATTGATGAGCTGTACGGCCTGATGCACAGACGGCTTTTACCATACCGGTAGTGCACCGTAGCTCTGGTACCTCGCCTTACATAGGCAAGTAGGTATTGGCAAGCTACCTTGAGGTGTCACAATTCACAACAAGCCTTGTTTCCCCGGATAGCCAAGACAGAAACACATTGCGGGACGTTGCATGCAACATTGCTTTTCTTATTTCCCCGATCCATGACATTCAGAGTTCGGTGAAACCCTTGACTCTGTAGACAGCACCTTCGCGTTCATCGCGATGCGATCGTCGGGAGTTTCAACTGCCTCTGTTTCTCGCGACTCATGTACAACCATGAAACATTGAATCCGACATGGTCGTCATGGTCTTTGGCTGCGGTGGCTGCTCAACAAGCGCTCCCATCTGCCTGGCCCGTCAGAGAGCCACATTCCGACGCCACCGAACGCTTCTCCTCTAGGCAGCTAATCTGCCTTCTGTGATGAAGTCCCCCAAGTCTCGTCATGGTGACTCTCAAATCCCAAGGTCAACGATAATTGAATTGCAGCCATCGGAACGGCGGACTCAATAAGTTAAATACCATCCAGCTGGTCTCGGCTTCGGTTTTGATCTACGCATCCAGTCAACGACAGGTTCCAGAGCGGCAATGGAATCTAGAACCCGTTGCGGATCAAACATGTCTTACCCGTTTCGCGGCGTTTTCGCGGGGTAATTCACCATCCGCAACCAGAAGTGTCAGGCTCTTACTCAGTCTTGAGGACCAGAGCTGTCTCCGTCCTGTGAATGGTGGTACCTTGCTGTCCGCTATCGCAATGTATAGGGCGCTGCCCATCCCGCCGTGCTTCCAAAGAAGCTTTTGAGTTCACTTCATTGCCGAGTCTACTTTACAACTATCGGCGCCGTGGCCGATGTTCGTCGAAACAACATCTGATATCACTGAACATCGTGGGACGGGTTCACTACCCTGACTGTCATGAAAGATTACCCCTGGAGTAGTGGCTCCAGACTCATGGATCTGAAAGCGCGCAATTTGTAGAAAACGGGCCTACGATCCAGCAAAAGTCCAAAATATAGCCTCCAGAAACAGCCCTTCGTGACAACCATAAACTTGAGGATGAAATGTGTACCCAGGACGAAGTCCGAACAGGTGTCTTGAGCCAAAGTCTCATCGCCCCAGCCGCGCCTCAAAGGTACACAGTTGTGCGGGTTGTTGAGATTCTTATGAGCAAGATGACCTTTGTGGTGCCTACCGCCCACCTTCCTGAGCTTGTCAAGAGCTCTTTCTCCGATACCGTCTTGCCTTCTCTATACAAGAAGGACCTGCCTCACGCCTCCAGCTTCTTTCTTTCTTACTTCGGCAGGAACAAATCGACTCGCTTGCAAAGTAGGAAGGAAACCTCTATACCTCCTTCTCAGATTTCTTCGCACCCTTTCTTCTTACACTTCTCTCTCAATTCTTCCTCTCTCCCACCTCAACTCCCTCCCCCAGACAATTCACAATACTAATTCGAAGCTGGTCATACCTGCATTCTCGATCACACAGAGAGAGCTTCATCAAACTATCATCAGGATGTCAGATCCCCGGAAAAGACGCGAGGGAAACAAAACCGACGAGTCGGGATACTCCATTTCACCATCGCTTGTTGAAAACCTTACCATCGCGACCAAGTATGTCCAGCAAGGTGACGCTATAGAGATTGATCAACATGATGAATCCTGCACTACGACTCTCCAACGTTTTCTTTCGGTAAACGCAGTTCTGAGCACAGCATCGTCATTTGCTATCCGCCAACAACAAGCGGCAGAGCAAGATCTTCCGCTTCAGGTCATCGGAGAAGGATTTTGCGGTGTGATATACGACTTCCCTAGCAGGGGACTCATCATCAAGGCCGGTAGATCAAACAAGAAGCAAGAGATGTGGGCTGATCATGTGGCTCACGTCAAGATGTGGGAGGCTTCGAAAACCACAAAGTCTTACGCCATGCCAAGACCTGCATATATCGTACAAGTCGAGGACCTTCAAGCTTGGAAGATTGCTCACCGCAAGGAGATCAAGAGTCACTCAGGATTTTTCTTCGATCCCAGCGCGATCATGGTATCTGAACGCATTCTCCCACTACCTCGAAGCATCCGTGAAGCGCTTGTGTCCGTCTTCTGTCCGTCCGACATGAAAGCCGACGCTTCAAACAACCCAGCAAACAAGCATTGCTTGATACGCATTTACCTTGGACGCAGACGCATGAATCAAAGAGTCGAAAACAAATTCTCTCTGCGAAATTTTGAGCTCACGCTCGATAAGATGGAGATCTTGGGTGTAGACCCCCAGCAATATGTTCAGCCAATGGCTGAGGCTTTGGCGGTCATGCACTGGGCTGCTCAGATTGATGGTGCAGATGTCGAATTCGTTCTTGGCAGTTCTCCCGAGCGTCGCATATCTGCTCAAACCCTGGACTCAATTGACCTTGAAGGGGATATCATCACGACGTGGAATATGGATGAATCGAAATCAAGCGGCATCAACTTTCTCCGACGCAGCGTGAGCATCTTCTTACTGGATTTCAATCAATGCAGAAGAATGCCGCCCACTCCCAAGGGCATTGATGATGCTGTCAAAGCATTTTGGGAAAATGACCCATACTATCCAAGACCTGGCTACAAGGAGGGATCCCAAGAGTGGATGCTTTGGGAACAGTTCAAGGGCCACTACTTAGTCAAGAGTTATAAGATTCTGGATGACTCTGCTACAATGCCCGCCGAGTTTCTCCGCAGAGTCGAAGAGCATGGAAATTCAGCTGCAAGGCAGCTATTCATGGGCGGCCCCCCTCCAAATTCTGCTACGGCTTCCTCAAGTCCCACTCCTGGTCCTTCAAGCTCTATGCAAGCTTCACAGAGCCCGATACCGGGTTCTTCAAGCTCTATAGCAGACACGAAGAAAGGCAACAACAACAAGAAGCAGAGGAAGTACGCAACTCTAGGATAATCCTCTCTCTACGGACAAGGCAAGCTCGCCAACTTCTTATATGCACGGGAGATGGCCAAGAGAAGTCCGTAGAAATTAGTCCCGAACATTAGAATAGGAAATAAATTGATCAATGTTTCGGGCTATCAGGTTCCCAGTCTGAGACTCCCACCTGTTGGGAAACAGGCTTTATCTCATAGTGACCCTATCACGCGGTTGTCAAAATAAATGGCACATTCAGGTGACTATCTACTTTTTCTACTTAATTTCATAAATTCTCCTATAATTCAAATTTCGTCTAAAGGTTTTGTAATTGTTAAAAGGGGTGTTAGTTGTCTGATTACCGAGTACGTCAGTCAAGGAATCAAGATCCATGGAAAATATACGGACATCAGGCATTGTTATGATGACCTCGCCACTGCTATTAAGTCGTCTGATTGAAACAAGATCGAACGCATTTTGCATGAACTTGTTTGATCCATAATCCAACTCTACTCGGAAACGACCTAGCGAAGTTAAGTTGAAAATGGGCGATAATCAAGATCAACCATTCACTTGGGAAAGCGAATGTTCCACCAGGCTGCCTAAAATAGAGCCTGGGATCAATACACAAACACCGACACCGCCATGGAAACTACGCGTCGCGCAGAAGCGCGCAGAACAATACGCCAAGATTCCCGTTGGATGGCGTATCGACCAAACTGTTCCCCCTCCCAAAGACGCGGACACCTTTCTTCGTTCATCTGGAGTATTGAGCGCGGAAGAGCTTGCTTGTACGGAAGTTGAAGACATCCAAGTCTTACTTGAGCAGATTGCGACTCGAAAGTTGAGCGCAGTCCAAGTCCTCAAAGCGTTCGCGAAGCGAGCAGCCATAGCCCAGCAGCTAGTGAAATGCTGCACAGAGCTCATATTTGAAGAGGCTCTCAAACGAGCCAAGGCTCTAGATGTCCATCTAGAGCGGACAGGCTCCGTAGTTGGGCCATTGCATGGACTCCCGGTATCACTCAAGAACATATTCGACGTCAAAGGGTTTGACTCTACCATCGGTAAGCCGCTGATTGCAGGTTGCCAGTGTGATACTAACAATTCCAAGGCTGGGTTAACCTCATTGAGAAGTTGGCGAAAGAAGATAGCGTCTTGTCAGACGTTCTCGTAGCTCAAGGAGCTGTGCTTTTTGTCAAGACGAATGTTGCGCAGGCACTAGTGGTAAGAACCTCCACCAACATCCACTTGCAAGACCGTAGTCTCATATAGAACTTTAGTTATCGGACTCCTACAATCATGTTTTCAAACAATCTTTGAACTCACTCAACCGCGAACTGATATCTGGTGGCAGCTCAGGTGGCGAAGCGGCACTCGTAGGCTGTCATGGTAGTTTGGTCGGGATCGGAACAGACCCCGGCGGTTCCATACGTATCCCAGCAGCTCTGCAGGGACTTAACGGGCTCAAACCGACTGTTGGACGACTACCGTTCGAGGAGTCGAGGTAAGTTGCTTCCCCCCAACGTTCGGTTGCTTTAAAGCATCGTTGACTAACAAGAGTGGGACGGCAGCAAATGGGAATTTATCGCACCGCCAGTGGCTAGTCCTCTAGCATTCAGCCTCTCGACAATCGAAACCTTTATGGATGGCATCTTGCCTTGTGAGCCGTGGCGAAGTGATCCGACGTTGCTGCCTATCCCGTGGCACAAGGAGCTTGCGGCCAAGCCCGACAAGCCTCTCAAGATCGGATATTACATCAATGACAACGTCGTCCGTGTACAGCCGCCTATTGAACTTGCGGTACGGGCTGTCGTTGATAGCATCACGGCTGCAGGGCACACTTGTGGGTGTTGGTCCATTGCTCGCTCTTGGAAATTTTGGCCTTGGCTGTGCCTGTGTGCTAACACACCGCACGCAGTGATCGAATGGGACCCCACCTCGCATGCTGAAGCTTACAATGATTGGACAACTGCCACATTCGCTGATGGCAGTGAGTCTCACAGGATGCTGAGTGAGGCCAGCGGAGAGCCGTTAGTCAAAGGGCTTCTCGTTGGAACTGAAGAAGACAAACTCTCAGTTGCAAAGTCTCGCCATGTAACTCAGCTCAAGCACGGATGATACGCACTACCTCGACTAATGAAATTACACAGCTGGCTGCCAAAAAGCTCAAGTATGAGCAAGGATACCTCAAGCGCTGGAACGAGGCAGGTGTTGACGCCCTCATCACGCCGGTGGCACCCTGGGTCGGGATGAGACCCAGAGTGTGGGCCAAGTCAAAGCCTCACGTCGGATACACCTCGCACTGGAATTGGCTTGATTATGCAGCCTTGACGATCCCCGTAATGCGAGCTGAAAGCGATGGTGCCTCGAGCCAGCAGTGGACTGATCATGTCCCATGTAACAAGAGCGATGAGATAAACTACCAGCTGTGTAAGCATTCTTACGGCATCGCCTCTCAAAGGGCTGTACATACTAATGAAAAACTAGATGATTTTGAGCAGATGCGCGGCATGCCGGTTGGTGTGCAGATTATTGGAGGAAAGTATGGTGAGGAAAACTGTATCTCAGTTGCAAAAGTCGTGAAGGATGCTCTGGAGGTCGAAACCTTGAAAAGCACAAAGCACAATATCGTAATACGACAGTTAGAAATGCTTTGTCACTAGTATCGCGTGATCCGAAGAAATAATCGAGTCGAGACAATATCACAGAAAACTCAGGTGAATGATGGTATCCGACTTTTAAAGCGGACATCGTTAATGGTATGTTGGTGTTTTCCTCAGAAACGTTTGCCAGGGGTCGTCAGAGTACCTACCTTATCTATACCCATACACCTCAGTCTAGCTTGATTAGATAGCTAAACGACGTTGCAGTCTGCTGAGCCTCAAGATACGACAAGAAAAGTACCTGTCTTCCTTGTCCGGGGAAAGGCGGGCTATCGCCTGGGTTTAAGCTTATCTCGCAGGAGTGGCAGGCACGCGGGAAGCCAAGACCCGCGAACAGGAAACCACCAGTACCTTGCTAGGTACGCAAGATAAGATAAGCCAAAATCCAACGACGTCAATCCAGGAAGACCCCTCCAACAACTTTCTTTCCTCCGAACTTTATTCAACTACACACTGGCGTCAACTGTATTTTCCGACTGATCATCTGGTAGCCGCTGCGTGCTGGCGAAAGAGAACACGATGACCAGTTCGCCGGCATCGCCGCGACGGCGACATATCCTTTCGTCTGTCAATCCCGGCGACAGTCACGAGAACACACCAGAGCCAACCAAGCGCAAATCGCCGCCCGCTCCAACAGACGCAGGAGCAGAAGCACAAGCGCAAGCAGAACCAGGCGACGGCGAAAACCTGCGACCTAGATCATCCCGCTTTCGATTAAAATCTAAACATTCAAAGTCGAGCCGATCGCATCGTCACCGCGATCGTGAACGTGGCCATGATCCAGACGCCGCCGACAATGACGAATCCCGCTCAGAACACCGCCACAGTCGCCGCCACCACCACCACCACAGCAGCAGCCGGCGACATCGCAGACGTTCACGGTCCCCGACGCCACCGAACCCCTACGAACCCCAGGCCCTCGACCCAGACGCCGCATTCCGCGAATCCCTATTCGACGCGATGGCCGACGACGAGGGCGCGGCATACTGGCAGGGCGTCTACGGGCAGCCGATACACGTCTACTCGAACGAGAGGCCAGGCCCAGAAGGCGAGCTCGAGCGGATGACGGACGAAGAATACTCCCAGCACGTCAGGCAAAAGATGTGGGAGAAGACACACCAGGGCTTACTAGAAGAGAGGGCCCGTCGGGAAGAAGCACGGAAACGCAAAAAGGAAGAGGAAAAGGTGAATAGGAAGCTCCAAGAAGACATGGAGCGGAGCCTGCGTCGCGGGGAGGAGCGGCGCAAGAAGAGAGCATGGGTCCAGCTGTGGGAAGATTACACACGAGGCTGGACGGAGTGGGCCAACAACGTGGACAAGATTCCCTGGCCCGTAGAAAGCGGTCGACGTAGAGACATTAACGAAAAGGAAGTCCGGCGGTTCATCGTCAACGGGCTCGGGCTGGAGGATATTGGCGAGAAGGTGTTCGCTGCGAAGCTGCGCGAGGAGCGCGTGCGGTGGCATCCCGACAAGATGCAGCAGAAGCTTGGCGGACAGGTGGACGACGAAGTTATGAAGGACATTACGGCGATTTTCCAAATCATTGATAAGTTATGGGCAGATACCCGGTCGAAGGCGTAATTTGAGCATACAGTACATGCGGATAAAAGCCTTCGACCATCAGATCATCATACGGCGCAATAGCAGAAAGGTTTTTTACAGGTACGGGGTGTTTTGTTTTAACCGTCTCGGGAGAGGTTAAGTGCGATCGAGATCGCGAGCTATCAATCCCATGTTCGACTTTGCTTTTCACACGGTGAAACATTGGGTGAGGCAGTGTGGCGGGACCTGAAATGCACCATTGCTTGCCTTGCCTTGCCTTGCCAGGGCCCGCCCCATTTGGAGAGTGAGGTGGCTGGCCGCAGCTGGCTACGGTGTTTGCACTAGTAGATATGCATGGTTCGGATACGACGTCTGGTGCAGGACAAGCGTGGCCTGCTGCAACACTGTGTTGTTGGAGCAAAGCGCCATTTATCGGGTACAAAGCAAGTCCGACGTTACTCACGTTCCAAACAGCAGCGCCCTTAGATATTTGGGCAAACAAGAATAATGCCAGAAGAAATGTGGTTATCATGTAGGGGTAATTATTATTGTGCACTTTCCCTCCAACTTGATGTAGAGACATAGCTTGGATGGTAGGATGAATCAATCACGATTTCGAGTCATAAGATGGTTGAATATACAATTGATGTTTGATTGATGTACAATTCGTACTGGTATTACATCTTGATATCTCTGATAATCCCAAAAAAGCCCAAACAATGCTGTGTAGTACCCTTTACCACGCACCGGGAATTTCAATCGTTTCCGCTAAGCCATTTCGTTCCATAATTCCCATAATCATTGTTTTAGATTCCCAATTTACAGGTTGGCAACGAGAGCAGCACCGCCGAAGAGAGCACCGAGAGCAACGGCAGCAGTCTGAGCGGGGGCAGCACCGGGAGCAGAGGTGCTCTGAGCAGAGGCGACGCTGGAGGCGGCGGAGTTGGCCTTGCTGGTGACGGAAGCGATCTTGGAAGAGATGGAGGCAGAGCCAGCGGCATCGGTGGCGGAGGTAAGTTGCTGGCTCAAGGAGCTGACCTCAGCACCAGCAGAAGAAGTAATGGAGGCGATGGCCGAAGAGGCGGCGCCGGCGGCGGAAGAGGCACCGCTCAGAATGGAGGAAGCCTCGGAGGCAATGGCGCTAGAGGCGGAGCCGATGAGGGAGCTGACCTGAGAGGCGCCGGGGACGGCGGGGGTGGTGGAGGCATCCTGGGCCTGAAGACGGTTTGTCAGTATGTGGTAGGAGAGAGTGCGATGAGGATTCAACTTACGGCGACCAGGGAGACCAGGGCGAAGACGGTGGCGGCGGAGAAACGCATTTTGACTGATTGAAGTTTGTTGGATTTGGTGTTTAGGGAATGGAGTTATTGAATTAGATATCGGGTAGTCGAAGACTGTATATTTGTATGAGACTGGGTTGATTGGATAGAGTGGAGGGAAGGGAGACGACTGGAGGATGGGCTGACGGACAGAGGTCTTATATATCTTCTGATGAGACCATCTAGAGGGGAGTACTGGGAAGAGAGAGCCAAGCCGAGCCGCCTGTACCCCGTTCGTTCTCTCACTCACCTCTCTTCCTCTCCTTACTTCACACCCCCAATGAACCGTTCGTCATTCACATTCATCTCGCACCCCCCTCACGCCGAGAGAGGCCAGGCACCACCACAAGAATCCTCCACCAAACGCCGGGCGCGCAAGCCTAGCACCAAGAATACTTGGCGCGTTGGTGTGTTGTGGTAGGCAAGGGGAGGTACTCCGTACACCGTACTCGCGGCGTGGGCGGTGCGATGATGGGATTCCTTTCCCCGTTTTCGCCTCCTTTCGTTTGGGCGAGAGGGCTAAGAGGCGGAACCAGGGGGTGGAGGTCAGTCCAAGGAGGCTAGGGGAATACTTGGTTAAGCTGTTGCTAGTCTAGCGGACCACGGGTGGCACTCCGAGACTTGATGCTACGTACCCCGGCCAAGGTCGAAGCTGGGGAGGGGAGACCCATGTTCGGATATCCCAGACATCCCAGAATGCGCGAGTGCCAGACTCCCAGTCGTGAAGGAGGTGTGCTCTATTCGTGGTTTATGTCTGTCTCTGTGGGTTGTGGCTCCGTAGGACCAAAGGGCGAACGACAAAGACCCACTTCCTCACGTCATCCCCGCGGTAACAATGCAGTTTCCCAACTGCCTTCTCGGTACTCTTTCTCACTCTACGCAGTAGACTCTAGCAACTAGGCCCAATCGATGGTGGCCAGCTGGAGCAGCTATGAGAAAGAGGCCAGGCTATGGCTGAGCTGACTGAGTTGGCACGGCTGGCCGGTGGGCATACGGACAGGCGTGACAGGCTGGATGGTCGGCATTGGCAAAGCGGAAAGCTCTCCCTACCTGCCCCTCTGGCAAGCCTGCATGTCTGAGACTGGGGATACCGGGGATCATGATCCCATCTTGGGAAAGATCAGGAATTCCGAGGTAGCCTGCTGTCTGCTGTGCTGAATCTGTGCCACCTCCTCTGTCTTTCTCAGCCACTGGTCTTTTCTCACGGCGATGATTTGACCGTGGCCATCAAGCACTAGCACCGTGAGCACCCTGCAGGACAAAACGCTGGACGGCCACGCTAAACGCAGCTGAAGTGTACGTATGTTCCAAAGCAGAGAAAACCGTGCAGGAACCGTCGAAGAATCCGATGCCGAGAGAGAGGCAACATTTCCAATTGGGAAGGGCACCTAATGATGTCGTCCGCCCCCAACGAGAAACAAGCGCCACATTAGGCCGGATCTTTTAGCCAAACGGACTCGAATCTAGCCCACGCTCGAGACGTGTGGATATGTGGCTAGGCTCGAGCGGCAGCCGTAAGGTCGACGGTTACGAGGACGATGGCCGAGAGAGGCGGAGGAGGACGACGACGGTGGCGCTCTGCGTGGCTAACGGTTTGGCTCATGAAAGCATCAAGGGATTAGCCCGGCGCAACTGGTACCTACCAGCTGTTAGGCACCTGAGATCCGTCAATAGCTTTGCTATGCCTCTCGGCTTTGGTGTTCCCAAAGATAGCAGCAGTGATTATGCTCGCAAGCCACGCGGGACGTACACAGCCAACGGCGTGGAGCAGCAGGATGAGGCATTGACGGGAGGATGACAATGCTATCCCGCTATATCCACAACGTCAGCCCTCGGCTCGATGCGATGCTTGCAAACCCAATTGCATGTGTACATCAATAACGGAGAAACAAGTCCGCTTTCCTTGCTCGTCGTCCGCTTTTCCGTTTTGTTTTCAGCCGGGAGAAGCGAGTCAATTGGCAAAATGTATTGTGGGTTCGGATGAGGCGGTGGTGGACGGGGGAAAACGAGCATAGCCTATGCTGTCCAAGCAAACAAATGCAAAAACGAATAGCAACATGTCATCAACAATAACAAAAAAACCGGGGGTTCCTTTTGGAGAAGGTACGGAGTACCTACTCGGGCAGACAGGCAGTGGGCCAGTGGCAGACACCAACCGGAAAGAAAGAGACATGGACATGGGTAATGAAGGTAGGTACCTTCCCGGGCATGCAATGACACCATGGGCCAAGGACTTGGGGCGCTGCGACGGCGGCGAGGAGGAGATCGACAGGAGGTGGAGAAGAGATTGGAGGGATATGATTCGTCAAAGCTCGTTATTCCCGCGTCTAGAGGCCCCCCATAAGGCCCATGCTCCGTACTGGAGAAACCGCCAGCCATGACAAAGTCCCGTCGACATCGGATATGGATACGTACCTGCACCTCACCGTGTTACTAATGGATACACCTCTCCAGCGTGGATCAACTCACAGAGTCACAAGACGTAAGGGAAGGGGAAATGGGCAAGGGAAAAAAGAAAGAGACGGTGACATGGGGGAGAGTCGTCCAGACAATCGTACTGTTTGTCCAGTGCTCTCGGATAATTGCCTGAGGTGCTGTTCCACAGTTTCACAGTCTCACGGTAGAAGACAAGGCTTTGCTTCGATGGAAGCCTAGGAGGAGGAGGAGGAGGAGGAGGAAGCACCATGGAACAAACCAGAGACTCAGAGGATGAGGCTTGTGTACATGCGGAGTACATACTATGTGAGAGAGCGAGAGAGAGGGCGGAGCTTCACTGACTGTCGGGTCCCCCGGATCGACATTTTCTCTTCGTTGGGTCTCTGTTGAGGCTGCCAGCTGGCGCAGCTGAGAAAGAGCTGAAGCAGACACAGAACACTGCCCACCTGTCAATGAGAGGTGTGTCCCATCTTTCACTCCAAGTCTGCAATAAGCCTCTTGCCAGCCTGCCAGCTCAAACTCAAAACTCAAAAAACAGAGGTCCTCGTTGGGTTTTTTGACAGGCGTGGGAAAAAAAGACGAGCAAACTTTCTTTCTGCTCGTGGAATCTGATCTGCCAAGGATTCTTACGCTTACCCGGAAGCTTGATGCACTGACGTGGGTAGGCACAGGCAAGGCAAGGTCAATGCAAGCCGCTAGGCATCATGCTTCTTCTCACAGGCCCTTTCGAAAGATCCTCACACAGCGCTGATTTCATATTTCTCTCCTTTCGATTGAGCCCTCATTATCCTTTTCCAATCTCAATATTGCCATCTGAGAGCAAGATTTTCTCTGGCCTGTCACGTCCTGTCTGGAGATGAAGTCAGAACACCACCACCTCCGGAGGCTAGAGCGAAAAGAGGACAGTGTCGCGAGCCTAAGTACCTTATTATTAAAGAAAGTTAATTCTTTCTAAGTCACAAGTACAAGAATACAGTTTTAATAAAATAATATAGTACTTACTTAGTACTTAAATTAAAATACTTTTTTAAGCTTATTATAAAAAAAATAACTATATTACTAACTACTTATTATTAAAATTTATAAATAGTATTATAATTTTAATTATAATAGCTTCGCTTATAATAAGTAAAAAGTCTAATTATAAGTCCTTTAAAAACCTCTAATTAAAAACTATAAGAGCCTCTAAATATACTAAGTTAAAATACTTATTAAAATATTAATAACTAAACTAACTTTATAATAACGACTTTAATAAAAGACTTAGTAAATAATACTAAAATCCTTATTAATATTAAGTACGATTTATAAAATATAATAATACGGCTATAAAGTATTATTAATATATTTATACTAAAAAGGGTATTATTAATATTAATAAAACGGATAGGGTTATATTAATATAGTACCTTAGCTTCTTTTTATAACTTAAAAATAACTATTTTAAATAGTATTAAAATTTTATTAAAAAGTTTTTTTAAGTACTTTAATATATTTATTATTATTTTTATAATAATAAAACTCTTAGTACTTATATATAAAAATAAGTTATCTATTTTTAAAAGTAATACTAGCTTATTAATAAGCTATTAAAACTATAATTTTAATAATTTCTTAACGAGGGAGAGGGTAGAATAGAGGAAAGGATAAGTAACTTATAAAAAAAGTTAAGGTTAAATAGTACGGAATTTAAGGGCAGGGTAGCGTCTATATATACTGCGGTAATCCTCTAGCAATACAAAACGATAGAGTTAAACAGTGTCAGTGTCGCGAGCCGAACTTCGCTGTATGCGTACATACATGGTATGAGCCGTCATCCGCGGAAGGGGGTGGGCCTCTGTTTGATTTATCGCTATGACGTATGAATGTGGCTGCCCCCCTGCCATTGGAGGTTCCACTCGCAGGCCCCATCATTAGCATCACATTCGGAGCCCGGAAGAATTATGCAAGATGAGACGGAGGAAAAAGATGGCATCTCCCGTCGCTCCGGTTCGCAGCTTCGAAGCTTGGTTATCAATGTATGTATGAACTTCGCTTGGTCTGTTAGACCATGGAGAAGACGGGGGGTTGCGGGGAGCTGCTTGCTTGGGGTTCCGGCCGTTGGAAATTGGGAGCTCGCTACCTAGCTTGCTAGTCTCCAGACTCTAGACTCCTACAGGTCGTAGGTAGGGGCTATTGTGAGTCTCGACCGTTTACTGGGTGGTCGAATTTGAGAAGCGTGAGAGAGGCGTGGTGGTCTCGACCAGTCGAAGCTTCCCGCCGTGCCGTCTTCCAATCTCCAAGTTCCATGGCAGAACCCTCGTCTTTTCGAAGTTTTGGCCCTTTCCGAATCTTGACGGTGTCAAACCCTTGGCGACAGCCCGCGCCAATGCAGTCCGATGCGTATGGAAGGGTGGAAATCAAATTTGAATTTCAGATCAGACGTACGAGCAGTTGCAGACGGGTACGAACTCCTGCGTCTGTCTGGCTGCCACTTCATGCACGCGCATCCAGTCTCGATAATTTGAGCGCACAGACTGGCAAAGTCCTGTGAGCCATGAGGAGATTGGAAAGGAAGCGCATGGGAAATGAGTACCTGTTTGCAGCCTTGCTAGCATGAAGATGGGGGGGTGTGTCTCCGAATCCAAAGCAACATCAGCAGATTCCTCACCCCAAACTTCCGTGACTCGGAAAGGAAGAGGAAAGAGAATCATATTGCGTCACAGGATGCCAACCGCCATGGATGGAGGTTACCTACCGTTCGTTTCAAGAACCACGCTTCTTTTTTCGTGACGGCGCCGTCGCCTCTTTTCATTTGAAAGTTCGGATTAAGGTGAGGTCAATGCAGAAGGTTTTCTCGCCATCAAGCTAGAAAGTCAATCTGCGAACCGGACGACCCTCGGTGTCTTCGCGTTCTTCTTCTTTTCGAGGTGTCACAAGCCCTGCGCGTCTCCAAGTTCGAGAATACCTGCTACCTACTACTGTGTTGCTACTGCGGGTTTCGGGGACCAAAAGATGAACACTCAAAAATCCTCAGATTAGAAGAAGTCTTGCTCGTGGGAATTTGAACCGAGTTACGGTCGTGTGGCACGGCTGGTCAACACGGACGGTATTGTACGACGTACCTCACGCACGCCTTGGAGACACGTAAGACCCCGTCAAGAATGAAGATGGCTCAAAGCTTGAAGTCTCGAACTTTTATTCTCAGCACCGCCTACCTATACCTCTGCGTCTCTCCCTGCCTGCCTGTACCTGCTGGCTCGCCGCCTTGCCAATGTCGTACCGTCTTTGCATGTGCAAGACAAGGCTAGAAGCAGCATACGCTACAAAGCCTGTGACGCCTTGGTCGCACAGAAAATCAATGAGGCTTCGCCCTGTCGATGGGACCGTCCCACCGAAAAAGAATACGGGACATATCTGTTCACCGTCAAAAACTTTTGGGTCTTTTCTCAGAGTTCTCCCCGTTTTCGGGTGATTGCACCCATGGATTAGGGATAAAATGGAGCTTTGTCCGACCACTCGCTCCCCCCAAGTGGCGTAGAGCAGTTACACCGGGCATAACAATAAGCATATGTTGTACGCGCCTCGCCTGGGAAACTACCGCGAATTAGCATTTGGAGGCTGCTGTGTCAGCCAGGCAAAACAGTGTACTCCGTAAGCAGGCAGGCAGAAGATGTAGATGAGCGTGACGAGGCAGTCAGCCTTGACGCGGCCGCCTCTCCGGCGTTTCAAGTTCTGTTGAAATACGTTCTTTTGATTGCTTAGTCTAAGGTACTCGAAGCTACAAAAGAGGCACAGAGGATAGGGCCAGAGAAGGGGAATCCTGCCGCAAAGGGATCTGAGAGGGAAAATAGTATCAGCTCATGTACTGACAACCCCCTCCCCCTTCCCCCAATTCCCTGGCCTCTGATTGCCTCATCTCGCTCATCCATCGTGCCATCATCCTCTCTCCCTGGCCTTGTGTCCAGACCTCGGGTGTCCCAGACTTTCCCTTCATAACCGAAATGTGCCTAGCCTTGCCGAGCCCGACCAAAGCAGAGAGCGCGACCGCGGCGCCAAGCATCCCGGCCCGCGGCTCCAATCGTATTGATCTGCATGACGCAGAAGCCAGGATGCGAACCTTAATTGGACATGTACCCCACACCCAGAAAGAGACCATCCCCATTTCCTCAATCCCTTTCCACATTTCCTACCCCAAGGGGGCCCAATCCTGTTTGTCTCTCTGGTTCCTCCGGCCGTGGTACATATTACATAATTCTCGTTCCCCAATTGTGAGGAAGGCGAAGAGTCCGCAGCGACAGCAAGTTCTCCCTGCTAGAACACCTTAAGCAGTGAGAGAGTGGCCACCCACCCCACAATGGCGGTGACGCGTAATCACCGTGTCCGGCATACGGCACAGAGGGCGGATTCATCCCGACCAACCGATGCCCGTTCTAGTCAGCAATTGGAGTGGATCTTCATTCAGCCCATCCAAATGTTCGACGCCGCTTCTTCCGCAACGTCACTCAACAGTTGGTGTGTGTGGCGGTGTATACGTGGCGTAGCGCTGTGGCGGAAACAAGACAGCTCAGACGTGATGCAGCCCCGTATTCGTCAGATCATGCGAAGTGTGATCAAGGTGCTCAGCCCATAACCTGTGCAACTCCCTTCTTAAGTTCGTTGACGATCTCATGCGCTTCTTCCACCGATTTGGCTTCGAAGTCGTAGCGCTTACTCTCGGTGTCCCGGTAGATAAACAGCTATTGAAGTCCCTAGTCAGCTTCTGATCATCGTGCGGCAGACCGCCTGGCAATATGGGTGCCAACTCACCTTGAATTGGTTCGGGTGCTTGCTAGACACCTTGCATCCAATTACTTGAGAAATGTGCGCCGTGGTCGTTTTGGAATCTCTTGTGGTGGGTTTGATGTGCACGTACTCTCCATCGATTTCGAATCGCTTTTCGGACTGTGTTATCATCCGGACGGTACGCAAACGCCATACGACCCAAGCCTTGTGATATGCACTGGTAAGCTCTGCCTGCTTGATGGCCTCTTGAGCCAGCGGGTGACTTCCCATGATATGCGGCTTCTTGGACTTGCGGCCAGGCTGATCGCCCACAAAGGGGAGAAGCTTTGGCGAAGCACTTCCAGGGGATCCAGTCATGGCGAGTGGGCCGTCTGTAGCGAAACGGCGTCGATGCAATTCCAGATCCGACAAGCTGCCGATTGCCGCGACCTTGGTGTCAAGCAAGATGACGGGGCCGCCGCCAGGCATCTTGAGGACATGATTGGCCTTGTCCAGTTGTCTCTTGCGGCAGACCATGTCCAGCACCTCGGCCATGTACGTCTCCGTCGTGGTGTCTAGCGTGACCAGCTGGCCGGGAGCCACATCGGTCGAGTGGAGATGTACGCGCAAAAGCTTCTGTTGACCCCGGCTCGTGTTGGGCGCCGCGGCTGGCGCCTGAGGTGCGTCGGCGAACATACTATGCTGTTGACGATAGGTAGTATTCGTGACGGGGTTCGGGCGAGGCTCTGTGGCGACGGGAAGGAACGAGTTGAGATTCGGCTGCGGAGTGTTGCGCGGAGTCAAGTCCTCATCGACTTCCTCGGCCGGCTCTTCTTCCTCTTGTGGAGTGATGCTCTGGTTTTCGGCGTACTCGGATTGACTCGCTTGGACCAATCCAAAGTTATCATAAGTCTTGGAGTTGGCTCGCATTCTTCCGGCAGCTCGGTTGTTTGCTGTAGTGAAAGACGTCAAGGCCTTGTTGCGCTCAAAGGGCGGGAAGTCGTCATCGACCTCTCCGTCCTCTTCCACCATTCTCAGCGTGAACCAGTTGATGTTGGCTTTATCGGCAGGTATAGGTGGCTGTCGTTTTTCCTCGTTGTATCTCCAGAGTGCCAGGCCAATGAGATCTGCCACAGTGACGGGGCGATCACCACCCTCGCCATGATGCACCATGCGTCTGATGGGGACCTCAAACGGTTTCGTAGGGCTTTCAGAGAAGGCAGCGTAGATGCGGACAGCAATGGGATTGTTCTCGCCCTGGCCCGAAAGTGCCGCAAATCCCTCAAAAGGAACCTTCGGCTTTGTCTTCCGAGCCCTGAGAGCGGCAGATAGCAGACTCTTAGGTTGAATCATGCTCATGGGCCGAATTGTGCTCATGGGACGAGGTGGTGGTAGAGCCTGCAAGATCCGAGGTGGCGCTTGCGACTTTCGAATAGTAGAGGTTCGCGTGAACTCTCGGGGAGGTGTTCCAACGACTTGCTTGTGCGGGGGAGGCTCCGGGTTCTCAACGGCATCCAGAATAGAGGCCGAGTCGATACTTTCGATGTAGGCGCCAGACATATCTGATCCGTCGGAGTCATCCTCTTCCTCCTCTGGTAGCAACTGCGTGCCAGCGCGCTTGATCCCAAGACTAGGTTCCTCCAGAATCTTAGCCTGAAGCTTCACCGACTTGGCCGCAGCTCTGGCAGCCTCTCGCTGCTTGTGGAACCCGGACGCGTCAAACTCGTTCTCGGATGATACCTCGCTGCTGGTCACTGTATCCCTCCGTGCTCTTTCCTTGACGACTTCCAACGCAGATTGCGAGCCTCGACGTGCGCCGGGGGCTGCGCGAGGAGACATGGCTGGGGATTGCTTAATTTGCGATGACTGAATCGGACTGGAGCCGGCCCTCGATCGAACGGGCATCTTGGCGAACTTGATCTGCTGGGCCGCTCGCTGACCGGCGTCATCGTCATCACTCTCATCGCTCAGATCGCTACTATCGTCATCTTCAAGGTTCTCCCGCCGCCTCCTTCTTCTTGTAGCAAGACCGGGGCCAAGCGTATCGGTGCCTCCTCCGGTCAACATTCCAGCTTCGTCGGGCTCATCTTCAAGGGTCACTCCAGCCTGTCTAGGGGCTTGGAAATATTCGGAGGCAATCGCGGTTGGAATTGGAGGGGAGTAACATCGCTTGACGAGGTCGGGGTTGGCTTGCCATGCGACCGCCTTGAAAGCTGAGGAGTTCATGAACCCCTCATTAAGGGTGATCAGTCGCTCTCCTACTCCATCGGCGATCTCAGTGAGGTAGCCGCAGCGTAGCTGATACGCGACTAGCCTGTTAGAAAGTAATCAGTAAAGTATTTCTCTTAAAGAAAGCAATGCCCACGTACTCTTCGTTCTGAATGACCGACATAATGGGCAGCTACCGGTCAACGGGAAATGAAAGGAAATGGTCAGTAACAGATCATCCCAAGGGCTGTCAGATCGAAAGAAGCCACGCCCGCGATCGGGAAAAGAACATAATTGCAAGCTCAGCTCACAGAATGGCAAAGGAAGCTTGGTGGAAAGTGTGAGGAGAAGGAAACAACTGGCCGCCGAGGGGTAGCTGCGAGATGCGGTCGTACCTCCCTCAGCCTTGTGAAACAGCAGTGTTGAAGATGTGGCTCGTGCACCACAATGACGCACGGCCCTGGACTAGGCGACCAGCCTCGCATTGGTGCACTTTGCACCCTGTTAACTTCACTTTGCTATCGATACATTTTCCGTCTCTAATCCATATCCACCGAAACGACTTAGACTTTAGCAAAGATGGGCCTGGTAGACTATTCGGAATCATCAGGATCAGAGGACGAGGCACCTGTCAAGCCAACCGTCTCTAAGCCAACGACTACTGCCACAGGCAAGAAGCCATTCCAAAAAGTCGTCGACCGGTCGAACCCAGGCAAGATCGTCGTCAGTCTGCCATCGACACAACCCGAAGCCTCGAAGGGCTCCCTCCAGAACGACGAACCTCCAGCGAAGCGCGCGCGGACAGGAAACGGCGGTGGTCGATTCAGCGGCTTCAACTCTTTCCTCCCAGCTCCCAAGAACGCTGCCGCAAAGGCCGCTGCTTCGGCGCAAAGCAGCGGCAGCGGGGGCAGCTCGTCGCGGCCGGCGTTCCAACTAAAGACAGGCGCCGAACCTGGATTCAGCAGAGAAATAGGAGGATCAAACACGGATGGATTGCCAGGCTCCGGGGCCGGCGGGCTCAGTCTGCCCCCGCCCAAAGCCCAAGCGCAACCATCAATACCAGAGGGGATGAAGCCTGCGGACGAGGTCAAGCTGGTGGGAAAGCCGATGATGTTCAAGCCTCTCTCCGTGGCCAGGAAGCCAAAGAAGAAGACGGTGAACTCCATTCCACCAGGAGCTACGACGCCAAAGCCCGCATCGACTGTGGCTCTACAGCCGGAGGCGGCACCTGCACCAGCACCCGCACCAGCGCCAAAGAAGGTCTCCCTGTTCTCCATCGAGCCTGAAGAGACATCGACAGAAACCGCTGCGTCAGGAACCAGCGGCACATACGAGCCTCTCTTCGAAACAGAACAGCCGGCAGCAGCGGACAATGGCTACGCAGACTACGCAGCACAAGCACATTTCACGGCTCCGACGACGGCACCCAACGCGTCAGACTCTCTCGACACCATCGCCAACGACCTCAACCTCTCAGCGGCAGCCAGGCGCGAGCTCTTCGGCCGCCAAAAGGGCGGCAACGTCGGCGCCGCGCCTCAGACGGCGTCGAGGGTCATCAACTTCAACACGGACCAGGAGTACAGGCACAACGAGGAGATCCGCGCCGCGGGCCAGCAGCAGATCCACAACCCCGTGCGGGCCATCGCGCCGGGCAAGCACAGCCTGCAGCAGCTCGTCAACCAGGTGCAGAATCAGCGCGAGGCTCTCGAGGACAGCTTCGCCAAGGGGAAGAGCAACAGAAAGGAGGCGTCGAGTCGGTACGGATGGTAGAGAGAAGAGACACAAAGTATGATACCCGAAATGATGAGAGATCTTAATGATGAGGAATGTTTGTGTTCTTGTCTGAATTTTAGGGGCATTTGCCCTTTTTGCCATTTGAATGCAGGTAATGTACATGATGTCTGGCATTGCCCTGACCTGGTATCCCCAGAAGAAGAAGAATGTACTCGTGAAGGTCGTAACACTTGAAAGGGAAAAAAAGCTATCTTACACACACACAGAAGAATGCACCAAACCGCTCCTACATCTTCTTCACATAATTCAAACGCAGCAAGAAAATGAACGAAATCACCGCTCAGCAAGTCATGACAGGGGCAGTGCGACCGCCACCCACACCGGCAGGTCCCATGAGGAAACCCCACTCACCGCGGGTGATGGGCGAGATATCGTCGTAGCCGTTAGGCGTCATCGGGCCCGACTGGCTGCGACGGTCCTCGTGCAGGACCTCGGCGATGGAGACGGGGCTCCAGATGGACACGGGCGGCTGACGCTCCGGCCGGGCCGTGAGGTCCTCGTCCTCCTCTGCGACCTCCACTGGCGCAGCCACCATGTTCCTGACGTCAAAGTTTGTCTGCAGCTTCAGGACGGGGCCCTTTGGCGGGGAAGGCGGTTTGGCGATGCGGATGAAGTCGTCTGTTGCGGCTACCGTGCCAGCCAGCGTCTCGTCGACCTCGCGCTCGAGTTCCCTCACCGTCCTCGCCACCTGCGCCGCAGCGCCAACGCCCTCGATGGCGCCTACCCTGTCCGGGCCGCCGTAGGCCCTGCGGTACATCTTGTCGACGTCCGCGAGCGCGACGTCGGTGACGCTGAGCCAGTCGTAGGAGCGGAGGATGTCTGCCTTGGCGACCTTGTTGCCGGCGCGAGAGAGGACGAGACGGCGGAGCTCGTCGACGGCGTCTTCGAGACGGAGAGGGGCGTTCGTGCGGGAGTAGCTTGAGAGGGCGGCCTTGAATGTGTAGAGGCGATCGAGGGAGACGAGGGTGAGGCCTTCTGAGGCGAAGAGGACTTCGTTTTGGACAATGGAGCGGCGGATGAGGCTGCTTGTTAGTCCGCAGGCGGAGCCGTCTACTACCGGGGGAAGCCATTCGGTTCTGCAGGGAAGAATGTGTTAGTGGGTGCTCTGTAGGAAGGGGGTTTGGTGTTAGAGGAAAGGAGCGTACCCAATGCGGAACTTCCTCTCTGCCCGATCAATGGTCTGGCGCAGAGTCCTCTCTTGCTTGTCGGTGAGCAGGTCGGCGTGGACGAGGCGGATGCCAAAGGGGTTGGGCGACATGGGGCCGGAGGCGTCGGTGATGGTGGAAGAGGCCGTCGACGGTGTCATGGGCGGCGGCGAGAGGGGGATGCCGGGCGACAGAGGCCACCTCAGTCTCGGGCCGTTGGTGTCCATGAGGAAGGATGGCGTGAAGACGAAGCTCTCGGGGGCGTTGCTGCCGGCCGATGAGACGGAGGAGACGGAAGAGACGCTGGAGCCGGTGTTTGTGCGGACGAGCTTCTTGAAGGAGGAGACGGGCGATTTCGTGGAGAAGTTGAAGCGGGAGGACGACGACGAGACTGAGGAGGTGCTGGATGCCGAGCCCGGGACGGGCGACATTGTCGGTGAGGAGAGGACCGAGGAGCAGGCCGAAGAGGAGGCGGAGGAAGGGAGGAGGGTGGGGAGCTGGTACTCGCGGCGGGCGACGACCAGGGTGACGTGGAGGGCCTTTCTGGCGAGGCGCTTGGAGGCGTACTCGAGAGCCTCGTTGAGATGGGGCGGCAAGTGCTGGACATCGAGAATGGAGGTGCCGGCCTCCAGAGGCGACGAGATGCGACTCTTGAGATCCATTGCGTTGTAGTGTGGCTTTTTTTTTAGAGATGTTTTCCGTTGTCGATGAGAACAATGTAGTAGAAAGCCGAAATAGGTGACGCCAGGTCGATGAAAGTTACAAATTTAAAAAGGAACTATTCGAAGAGAGTGTGATAAGGAGACACTGAGCGCCAGGCTTAGATTTGCGCGAATGTTGAGAAAACACAAACACCAAAATACTACTGCTGAACAACTTTCTACATCGTGAATGGAAGGGGGAGGATGGATGATGTTATATCAATCAACAAAACCGGCCTGTTGGCAAACGTGCATGTATCACCCCCCAAAAAGGGTTAAAAGGGTTTACCCAAAAAAAAATCTGAAACAAGACGCAGAAGAGCACACTCGTATGCAGGAGGAGCCCCCCCTTGTAAGCCCGTCTCGTTGTTGCTGCGATGCAACTCAAAACAGCCTTATGGGTAAAGAGGAAGAATGAGGTGGGCGTGTGGCCGCCGCCTCCTCCTTTGGTGTAAGTCCCTATGGTCCCGAAGGGGAAAGCAGCTATCTGCCGAAGTACTTCGTACACGAGGTGTGGATGAGATACCTCGGACGTTGACCCCACTGACACTTACGAATAGGTACCCTGGACATGGGTCGTCTCTTTCCCTCACCCCGCAGATGCCGGCCGGCGAGGTAGGTACCTTGGAAATGCACACCACAATGACCACCACACGAGGTACCCGTCGCATAGAGATGCGGTGAGAAAGGGACATGGAATGACTACAATACTACGGCGGTGACGATGATGGGAGACATGGAAGAGGTAGATCGAAAAAGTGGGATAAAAAAAGGTTTGGCGTGGCGTGGCGTGGCGTATGTGACAAGGGAAACTCTACCGTCGACTACGTAAGGTGCGTGGGCTACTCATTCAGCGCCCAAGAAAGATGAAACCCGTCTCTTCTAGATGACAATGTTGGACGACGTGGTGCGCCGCGTGCGTATCGTGGCTCTGGCTTTTTGGTCATGGTCATGGTAGAGCCCAAGGGGGCAACCCACGGAGAAAAGCAGGGGTTCCCAAAGGGGAGGGTGGACGGCGGCGAAGAGAGTACTCAGTAAAAGGGGAGCTATGGATTGGTGGGCGAGGATTTGTTTCATGATCTTCCTCGTTTTCTCGTCTTTAGTTTACACGCCATGCACGCAGCACCACCTTTCCATCATGGCCTTCCCGCCCCCTCCACACAGGTACCTACCTAGAACCCGGACGGTGACATCCACGCGAAGGCGACAACGAGCTCTTCTGCCAAGGAATGTGGGAGACACTCGCACGAGTGAGGGATGGTGTCTGCGAAAGAGAAGCAGAAGAAAGAGGGGTGGGGAAACCTGGAAACAGCAACCGAGAGGGCCCCCGCCTGTCATCTATCTCAGCCCGTCATCAAACGTGCCGCCAGCCATACCACGCGTTCTCAACCCTTGACTCAGCACCATAACCCGAGGTATACTAATTATTGTGAGGCCGGTCGTTCAAGTTGAGAGAGCTGTCGGCCGTTGTCCCCGATAGGTGAAGTGAGCTAAGCTCGAAGTACCTGACGACCTACGCGTACGACTTCATGCCGCCCGGTAAGCTTGCCTTACTCTTCCTTTGCCTGGGCATAAGACTGGACTGGGTGAGATGGAGTCTGGTTTTCTCAGTCATATTCTAAATCAAGAATCGAAAAGGCAAATGAGTTGAGTGCGGAAACGGAAGCTACTGCACTCCCATCACACGACATACCCGCGTCCCCGTACCTAAAAATGAAGACGAAGGGTAGGTAAGAATTCCAGAAATAAATCAGATTACAGAATTGCAAGAGCGAATCAACCACTCCGAATGCTGCCTTATTCTCCGGACCCAAGATACGGCCCAGATCAGATGCACCGCTGCGAGCGCGTGCATTTCCCCCTTGAACAACAGTTCGTTTGAACGACGGGAGTTATCCTGCAAGAGAGAGAAAGGAAGAAAGAAAGAAAAAAGCCGTCTGTCCGCCCTGCGTCTTGGGCTTCTGGGTGTGGAATTCATGATTTCAACACCTTTCGTCCAATCGTAGAATTTCCCCCAGCTGCATCACTGCTCTAGCGTCACCTTGTCCCGTCCCTCTGGGCGGCTACGCTGCTATTTTCAGCAATCTGTCACTGGCCGTCTGCCCGCGACAGGCCAATCATGTGTCATTCTGACGGAGCGCGGGGATCGACTTTCGGATCGACGTGGGTGGGCGCTGTGTGCCGGTGCAGGGGTACGTGCATGATGATTGTGGGGGCTTCCACCTTACGTACACAGTAATAGGTATGTACTGTGGTAGGTGTGCTGCTCTGCTCTGCTCCTATCCCATGATTTTCCCATCCCATCTCAAGGATCCCATGGTGCCAGGTGGATCTTCTGCTTGAACCTTGCGCGGGCCCGCCGTTCTCGCCAGCGTCGCAAAAATAGATTACTGCGTGGCGTGGGCATGGCGTGGCACCGCATGGTATCTCTTTCTTTCTCTTTTACCCTCGCCTTCTCTCTTACCTCGTCCAACGCTTCGGTGAGGCCAGCCCGCTGGGGTGGAATAGGGGTGGAGATGACCGTTTCCAATGTGGAGGCCGGCGATGGCGAACTCGTGGGAGGCGTGGCCGCCAGTAACGGCGAACTCCTTTGTTCTCTGTGGAACGCAGGAACAAAGAGGGAGGGGCATTACCGACGTTCGTCACGGTAAACAGGTAAACGAGGATCGCCAACGACAAAAGAGAACGTTGAACAAAGAACCACTTAGGTAAAGCGGGTTCCCTCTCTTTCGCCCAAACAATGGCACAACAATCTTCAAACTCTGGCGGGACTGCTCACCGCAAAGTAATTCGTGCAACCATCACTTACTTTCTCTGTCTTTTTCTTGGACTTTTCTTCAGTCCGATCGATTCGGGATTATTGGGGTTGCCGAAAGAGGGAACCGCTAGTGCGGCAGGCGAGAAGTAAATTAATTTCTTCGCCGTTATGGCGATGCCAAGATGCCTCTCAATGGACGTGGAGAAGGTGTTAAGCTTCGCTCAATTTACTTGACGGTTGGCCGTAACAAGACTTCAGCTTGCAGGACATAGTAGGGCCACGGGAAAATAACATCAATCAATTCAATATACCCCAGGAAAACAAACCTTTTCGCAGTGACAACGTCTCGTCTCGAGATGCCGCTCGAGATAAATTGCCCCTCCCCGCTCCCTGAGTTCACTCCACCTTTTACCATGTTGTCGGGCTGTGACGAAGAAGCTTGGCGGGTGATCAATCTCACGGTCACTCATCGAGATTGCGACGATGAAAAGAACAGACGAGTTGCATACAGATAGGAAAAGAAGGGTGGGAGAGTCAGTGACGAGGGCAACTGGAAACGGGGCCAAGGAGCTTGGCGTGTTGGGCTCTTCTTGTCCGTCACCGTTGGAAGCAATTCTTGTCGACGATGCATACAATGGTGCACTAGACTACCTACTAGGTAGGCAAGGACCAAATAAGAAACACTACCAAAATAATACCAAGAGACAAGAAACGGCCAATATAGAATTGTAAACTCCTCGAGTCGATCATTGGCAGAAAAAAAGAAGGTTTCTTCGAATCCGTCGCAAAAGCCACAACTCCTCATATTGGCTCTTTCCCGAGCGTCTCGTGACATTCTCATCTCAACTACACCCCATCATCCTATACCGTATCACGATCGAGACCAAGGCCGATTTCTATCCCTATCCTAACCATCGCATGAGAACTACACACCAGCATCGTCTTCTCTCCCTCTTTGGCCGCGGTCTACATCTCTCTTGGCTCAAACAGCCTGCCAAGATCTTGTCAGCCAGACAACTCACACATCACATCGGATCGAGAAAACGAACCTCCAACTACCTTGGCTTGCCTTGAACTTCCGTTCCACCACCGCCACCACAACCCACCCACTCACCGGCAGCTTTCCCCGCGCCTGCGCCTCGCCTTCATCTGAAGTTGTTCGTAATTAACCACAACCAACTTCTCTATCCTACTCAGCATACCTTACCTAACTCCTCACCTTCCCAGTGGTGTGGTACACCGAAACTCTGAAGCACGTCACTTCAACTCTTCCCCCCTCTCTCCCTCTCTCCCCTTCAGTTCATGCACAGCAGCACAGAGGTCTGGTTGTGCAAACCGAGTGAGCCGAGCCTCATCCCATCATCCCGCTATTTTGATAGCAACCACACGAAACCGTCAAACAACCCGCCAAAACCTGCTTTTCTATTATCCCGACTACTAGCTTCGCGGGTTCCACGGTACTCTTCTCCCCTCCTCATCAGCTGTCGCCTGCGTCATCGTCCACCCATCCATCACTCTTCTCAACCCCTCCCCTCCACACGAACATCACCAACTCTGTTTCGCCCAGCCAAACACCGGCCAAGAGAAATATCTCCTCTACCCCGCGATGAAAACCGCCGATTTTACAACTTACCAGCACAATCATCGCCACGTTTTCAGAAACTCTCTCTCTCCTCCCTCTCACCCATTCGTCCGACAACAACAAACGGGCATCACGAGATGACCTCACATCCCACCCTCACAGTACTTTTCTCAAACACCCACAACATGCCGACGGTCCCGCCAAGCACCGCCCCCGAGACCCCCCGCCCCGGAACATTGTAAGCTCGCCGGTCCCCGATGTGCACCGATCCCGATGAGCTTCAAAGTCTAGGCTAGCCCATTGAACCCCCCCGTCCCCAAAAGACCTCGCTTTTCTCATACACCATAAACGTCACTTGTCGTTCCCTTCCCAAAAAAAAAAAAAAAACATCGGATGGACACCTTTCCTCTCCTCGTTGACCAACGGTTCTCGTAAACCAAATCAATCGCAGCCCAGCAACAAGTAATCCACCCATCCCCCCCTTTCTCCATCCCTTCCAAGAAAAACCTCCTCATCGTACCTTACATTGCCAAGATCGCGGCACTTGCCTCCCTCTCGGCATCAAATCGCAACCTCCAATATCCACTTCCGTAAAATCATCCTCACCTCCCCTCCCCCCTTCCCTCCATCGGTGCTTCGCTTCTCACTCATCGCGCCGGGGGGCCGCTGACCTGCGACCTGCGACCAGCGCGGCCCTCAGCCAAACGAGAAAAAAAAACGAGAAACAACCACCTACACGTCCCATCTACCTTTCACCACGTCATCACCAGAGATCTAATTCCGGCCCTTCAGCCGCAACGTCATGAAAATCCCTTCCCACAGCGATTGCCCCCAGTCATCCCCAACCTCGGGTCTGAACACCCCATAGCCAATTCTCAACCTCTACCCACCCATCATCCCCCATAAACGCCGGCCTCTCGCAGTATTCCCATACTCCGTAGACAACCCCCCCCCCCCCCCGGCATCTAGGCCTGGCATGCCCCTCCTCGATTTCCAAAAGGGAGACAGAGAATTCCCATCCCCAGACCCTGGTTTGCTTCTCCTCCTTTTTCCAATCCATCTCTGTCTCCAAGAGTACTTCCGTAGATCTCTCCACGTGCCCACCCGACAACCATGCTGAGCGACCCCCTGTCCCTCACCAATGAAATCCAACCTAGACTTCCACTTTCTGCAAGTTGACCGACCCCTCCATGGCCCGGCGGCTACGAGGGAGCCACAGGATACCACAGTGACCCAATAATCCTCCCGTCACCGTCACTTTATAGGTACTCCTTTAAGCCGCTTGGAAAGAACTAATATTGGAACAATTCCGTAGCATCATCACTATATTGAACGCTCATCATCACATTACCCGTCTTCATATCCACTCACTAGCAAGAGCCGCGGGTACTACTTGATCTTCCATCGCTTCATCTCACCAGTCACTGTGCAGCTCTCAGCTCTTTACTTTACTCCTAATCGACTAGGCAAGTGTGCCAAAAATAATTCATAGACTTGATATCTCTCTATGAGACCCGGCTGCGAGGGGCTTGCTGATAATGCTGATCTCGGCATCAAGACCCATTTCTGGCTCTATCACACACTTCCTCGCAATCTCCGCATCCGCCTACTTCGTAGTCATCCGTCCAGAGAGAAAAAAAAAAGACCCAGTTTACAGCAATTCGTCAGAGGCCATGTATGAACCGGACCATGATACCCTGTCCCTTCGGCCGTTACTGCCCATCTGCTGGACTTGAAAACTTTTACCCTTCCTTGGGCCCTCAAACGCCTACACGCCATGTAAATGCAAGAAGCTTCCGCCGTCCATGTATAGCGCTCTCTGCTGCTAATTTCAGGACCCGTCCTTCGTCTCCTAGACGCCTTACGCGGTTGGCCTGTTTCCTACCACGTCGCACCATTTATGTTCACAAGTAATGTCGTAGTCGTTCAATTCGTCAGGGTCGCCGGGGGTTTCCGTCACTGGAGATCTGGCTCTGGAAGGTCGCCAGCCGCCTGCATACTGATGTCTGCAATGCTTTCCAGCTGCTCAGAGGACCCGCAGGAATTCTCCCAGTCTTGACGGCCGTTCAGTCAGCCGTCACGGTTCCGAGCCGAGGGTGTCTGAATCACTGTAGAGTCCTGGAGACATACCGGAGCCCTCATCCTCCAATTCTTCAACCGTCATGCGGCGCAATGGCTCAAGGACAGCTAGCATTGAGTGTTAGCAGTGACTCAATCGTCAAACACTTGATTACTTACAGTGGTAGAGGTTTTGGTATTCTGCAAAGGTAATGAGGCGATCATTTTCGAGCCCCAGATCGACCCCAAAGAAGGGTTCGCACTTGGCAATAATGGCCTGGAGGTGTTCGGTGGAATGCTTTGCCACCTGAGCACGTCGCTTGACAAAGTATTCCTGAAGGTATACCAGGCAGCTCATGGCAAGCTTCCGTGCCGTTGCGTTCATAGCAGCCGCCAAACTCTCGTCTTCATCATCGAGCAAGTCATGGTTCTCGAACCACATACAGAGGAGGGTTTCCGTGCCCTGTCGCACATCTGCGTCGTAGTAGCCCAACAGAGGAGGTGCCCACATAGGGATAAACTCGACGTATTGAGGATACCGCATAGCCCGAATCTCCTCTCTTTCGTTCTGCAGATGCACATAGGCAAGTCGGAAAAACTCCAGAAAGGCCTGCCCGTCCGTGTTTTGGAGTGCCCTGCACTGGAATGCTATCGTGCGGAAGAGGGCCTGAATATTGGCTGCGTTTCTGCTCTCTTGGGAGTATATCGCAGCTGCTCTGATGTAAGGCGCGTTGGAATACTGTACTGCGCCGCCTGTTATCGTATTTCTGAGGAGTGTGAAGACTCTGTTATCCATGTCGGGGCTCAGGTGAATGATCCTTTTGATGATCGATGTTGTGTAAGCAGGCTCTTGGTCGATATCGATCAGCTTTTTGACAAAAGTACTGCCTGCGTCTAGCTTCCACTCGTGGGTTAAGACGTTGATCTCTTCTGGGGTCCATGACATTTTCGGCGCCTGATGTTCCATGTAAATATCCAATCGCATCTCGGCACTTTCGACGATTGTGTGAACGTCAAGGACATCTTCTAGAGCGTCCATGAAGTGGTCGATTAGCTGGATGATCATTTCGTACGATGTTGAGCGCGTATTGCTGATACGACGAATGACGTTCGTAAGCATTCGAGCGTAGTTGCTGGGAAGGTCCATGTTGGCATCAGCAAAGACAATGCGTAGCACCCTGTAGAACCAATTTTCCGCCATGAGCACAGCAGTCTCCATTGTGCCCAATTGCGCAAAGGCCAGGATAGTTTGAAAAACTTCAGGCCATGACCTGATATTAGCGTGGAAATTGTTCCATAGCGCCTCGAGCAGCTGAACGCACTGCATGATAACAGGGTCTTCGACCAGCTCGTCCTGTGACAGCCCCCACATCTCTGGCCTAGAAGTTTTGATCTGCCGCAGGGCCGTGAGGAAGAGACTGCCGATCGAGTATCTGATGGCAGGGTCCGGGTTTCTCTGCAAAAGTTGCCGGAATGCTTCGTGCCTCTCCTGGAAGTAATCAAAGAAGTCCACAGCGCAATTAGCACAGTTGACAATGGCATGCTCAATCTCGTCTCGATATTCTTCAAAGTCGGGGAGGTCTTTGGTTCGGGATGCAACTTGGTCAAGGTGGCCAAGGAACATGAACATCGCATGCTGCTCAACGACGTGTGTGTCAGAACATTTCCCACCGTTTCGCATCATGGCATGTTGGAACACCCGGAGCACGAATTTCGAGTGGTTTGGGTCGTAGAGGCAGTGTCTCCGTAGGAGCAACGTATTTTCCCCGTTGATATGGTCGATGACTTCGAGTGGGACCTCGACCTTCAATGGAGTCGGGATAGATTGGCGCTGCAACTTCTCTTGCTCTGCTTTCAACACCGAAGACCGTTGGTAGAAGAGCATGTATGCACTATACGTCTTGTCGTAAGCTATGCCGGTTTCCAGAGACCCATCCGTGCCACCAAAAGTCGACTCTTCCATCTTGGTTGGGTCCCAAGGGGTGACAAGGTCGTCATTGAACTCGAACCAAGCCTCCGAGGAGGCCGCCGTTGGTCTTTCCCGGATGTATGAGTAGTAGTGACCGGATTCTGCCGTACCAGCGTGAACGAGCACACCGACCAACTCGAACATATCCTCTTCACCAGGCTCGGAGGGAGAGTCAAGGTGTCCAACAGTGTAGGGCCGCATGTCGATCTGAGTTGGAAACGAAAAGTAATCGTTGATCTTGCTTCTCATCAGCGTCCGCAGGTTGAAATCGAACCGTTTGAGATGGAAAATCAGATTATCCGGAATGTCCTTCAAACAAGCCCTCTTCACTGCGTCCACATGTCGGTCGCAGCTGGAGCATTTATACTTGTTGTCTCCTTCCATGATCTCCCCGTCGACATAAGCCTGGAGACTATCTTGGAGGGTGCTCTTGCCCTTGATGTCGCACTGAATCGCCGAGAATGGCTCTAGTCGGTCAGAAACGTGTTCGCACTCCTTGGAGGCGACTTGCTGTACGAGCTGACCGCCGTAAAAGGATCTTAGCGTTTTTCTGTCATCTGCTGTTGAAAGCTGTCCTTCCCAGCGATCAAAAAGCAGGTTGTAGAATTCATCGACATCCATTTGGTTGTGAACGTCGATGACGGTCTCTTCATATGTCTTGATAGACCCGACAAGGAGGCTAGGATCGATGAATTTTCGAGAGCTCTCCTGCATGAAAGCGAAGAGTTTGCGCGTCTCTCTGAGCAGACCGTGGGTGTTCGATTGGGCTGGGATGCGGGCGTTCATCATGAATCGACGGAAGCCTGTATTCATGAAGAGCTGTGTGAAGAGCGAGTTCAGATAGCAAGTGTTGGATAGATTGCGGAGCCCGGCGTAGCCACAAGGAGCCCTCACGGCAGACATCCTGTCGAATGAAGGCTGTAATTCGTAGAGATATGGATCTGTCCTTCTGCATAAGCCGCGCCCCTCAGTACCAAAGGAATGGGTGAGCAAACCGTTATCAAACTCATCAAACGGAACCAGCGATTCAAGAGCTTCTATCAAAGCGAGGAACTCGTAGTCTCGATCGCGAACTAGGTCGAAGATGATCTCGGCAAGAATTCCTCTAGTATTCGTCGACAGGAGAAAATTTCGAATCGAACTCAGGCTATGCTGCCCTGGTTGCGGAAACAAGTGTCTCCAGAACAGCTTTCGGCCAAGGTTTCTGCGTTGATAGTCAGTATCGATGCGGAGTTTTGCATGGTACCCTGTTATTCACTTACGCTGGAAGGCTGCTTTCCAAATCCACGTCCGATCCCTCGTCAAGGCAACTCTGGATAAGTCTCACTAAACCATTGGCCACAGCATCTTCGGTCCCGGCTTGCCCGAGTCGCTTGACATGGTCAGCACATTAATCTAAAAAGTCCGTCGCAGCGCTGCTTACCTCGGTAGAATCGTGCTCGAGTAGGAGCCTGCCACAGTCGCTGGCCAAAGCAGGAATGTCCACAACGGCAGCTTCATCGAATGCCATCTGATGTAGCAGGACGAGCGACAAGTCAAACACCTGCTGACACTGTTTGGGAGACTTTGCTGCTCTGATTATCAGTTGGTGCAACATTGGCCACAGGAATGCGCAGAACGAGTTGGTATTCGTGTTGGACCTGTTCGATGTGTCAGAGCTTGGCAGATGCTCTCTAGTATGTAATACGTACTCGTAGGGCACGATGACTCTTTCTTCCAATAGCTTGGCGACGTTTGCACGAATTGCATCTGACGGTTCATCGAGGAGTAAGATTCCCATCAACTCTTCGAGATCAGGCAACGCCTTCAGAGACATCCAGAAGGCAGAGTCGACGGCTGCGCTTCGAAGAATGGCCGAAAAAGTCGATGCGATGAGGGGAATCAAGCCGCTGTGGCTAGGAGCAGACACCGCGGACCGAAGAATCTCGATGAGGCGGTCTGCAGGCGCCATAGCTACCGGCTTGGGCCGTACATCGATCTCGTCGACATCAGGGTCTATTGCGACGTTAGATTGTCCAAGTCTTAAAGATCTCCGCAACTCACCTCTGAAAGTCAGTCCGTAGACGTTCATGAAGTTGTAAGTCAGGCGGTTCTGGAGAGCTCCAGAGGCACAGTCACCAAGGATTTCACGATCGGAGATCGCCGCCACAACCAGCGCCCTCACCCTGACGAGCGCGTCTAGATACGCGTCAACATCTGCATCAACGGCATCGGTAAGTGTCGCCGCAGCCTCGGTCAGTCGACGGCCGGCAGCTCCTATGTACTCCGTCATGGCGTACAGGGCATATAGCGACTTGAATGGCTGGCCCGAAGGAAAAACTTGTCGATATGAGGCATCTGACGAATCGAAGGTAGCCAACATGTGTGTATCGGCAGGCAACCCCGTGAGAAACGTGTGCATCTGTGACTGAGTTAGCTCATTGAAACCAGGCCTGGATAATTCGAGTGCAAACCTCTGTGGCAATGACCTCTTTCATACTCAAATAGTCCCAAAGCTGCTCGAAGTGGCCCAGGATTTCTATTTCCAAGAGGGAGGCACCTGGCTTGATTCTAGACGCCATGGCTGTACCGTTCTCCTCCCGTTTGACCAGGATGAGACCATCGTGGATCTTCAAATCTTCGAGAGACTGACAAACGTTATTTTCGTTGGGCGCAAACGGGTGGCCGCGGTAGTAAATGCGGTAGTTATCGAAGCCCGTTGCTTGCCTGATGGTGGCTAAAAGGGAGGCGGCTGTATTCTGCCGTCCGACTTCGAGAGGAATGATGTCTGTCTGCTTGTTCCCATCGAAGGACTGGACTTTGAGCTCAGCTGACTCTCCTTCGGCTATACTCGGCGAGCCAGGTGTCAAGGCGCGGAGGTCGGGAGCAGAGAAGTGGTCCTTGGCTTGGTGAGCTTTCATAAAGTGCCGCAGAACCGCAAGAGATCGGCTAAAAGTTCGCTCTTGTTCCAGAGTCTGCTCCTCGGTTGATATGATAGCCATAGACTCATCGTCGCTAGGCTTGCTGCCGTCGGAAGCCTCCAGCCGCTTCGCAGCGTCTAGCATCTGCTCGAGGCATCGATTTACGAGGCCCAGATGAACCTGGCAAGCTCTGTGATGAGGGTATGCCATAATAGACTTACTATCGACATAGATGTCACCTACGAGCGTCTGAATCGCAGCATCCACGAATGGCAGGTCTTTGGCAACCATAACTCCATCTTCAGCGTCAAGAATCATGCGCCAAAGCTGTTCAACTCCGCTCTGCGCGAGACTCTCAACGTCATCCAGTATGATATCATTGATGTCATTGACACGGGGAAGAACGGCGTTTCTGACGAATTCCAATGCTCCTCCGCAGAGACAATTGCGGGGAAGATTCGGTAGGTAGTCGCTGAAGCAGACTAATAGGAAAGGGTTGCCAAATGCTGTTTTGGGGAGGGAGTTCAAAATCTTCCAGCCGTCGTCCCGATCGTCTTGACTCGCTGCACCATGGCCCACAAGCATATCCCAAAGGCGTGGACCCAGGTCTGATGTGACTGTTGACGGCTCGTAAGCCAGGATATTGGTAATGAGATCTCTTCGAGAATGGTTGACCGCCCCGCCGAGGGTCCTTCTGATGCCATTGTGCTTCCCTTGCTCAATCGCATGCTCAAGTTCGTCAATAACCAATGATGTCAAGTTATGGTCTGTCGTCAAGGTTCGTAGCTCGGACGCCACAGCAGGCCGTAATGCCATTGAGAGACATGACAAAGTGCCCAATGTCGTCGATGTCTTTGCAGCGATATCTTTGATGCAGTCGAAGTAGATCTCTTTCCGCACTTCGGGTTCAATACCGTCTCTCACTAGTTCTCTGAACTTGTTCATTGCAAAGTGATGAACGTCTGGGTAAGCAACGACCGAATCCGAAACATATATCGAGGATTCTCGCAAAAGTCGGATGCAGATACTCAACGGCAGCACGCTCTGCGACTCGCCCGCAATTTGGGTTTTGTGCTGAAGAGACTTCAGGCTTTGGTCGCAAAGACCCCGTAAAGATGCGGTGAAATTCTCGATGGGCAAGGTTTGCATCTTCTCGCACAAGTAGTGCAGCTCCTCCTTGGAGAACAAGTTTGTGATGCCCGTTGTCATGCGAATCAAAGCTTCTGAAACTCGTGGATCTTGAGCAGTGGTGATGGTCTGCCATAGCAGATCGGTTTGCCCGCTACGATATAGGCGAGTAACGACCAGGAACCCGACGATATTACCGCTCTCGACTGTGATTTCGGGATGGCATGTCGGTCCCAAGATGTAGTCGACTAACTTGGTTCGAAGAAGGTACTCGGCCACGTAATTCAAAAACTGCTTACACTCCTCATCTTCATTGTCGCTGTACCTCTTCCAGCAGGTAACCAGATCATGGCACATGTTCGATGCTGCCAGGACACGCAGCTGCATCTGACTCGACGTGATGAGCTTTCCGTATATTCCAAGTCGCCATTCCAGCGAGATGGCCTCTGGGATGAATTTGGAGGGCAACTCAGGGTGTTTTTGCTGGTACGCTCTCAGGCGCTCTGTGGCCAGTCTGTGTTCACCGTTGAGGCAGATTTTGAAAACCTCCGAAAGCGAATGAATGAGATTTGTTGTCGTGTCGTTTGAGAGCTGAGTTACCTTGTTTTCGATCGTTGCGGAAAACGCGTTGGAAGCTAGGTTGTACAGCAAATGACCGTCCGCCACTCTTACTTTCGCCATCTCTAGGCTCTGGGGGGAGGCTTCTCGGTGGATACCCTGAACAACCTTTTGAAGGATATGTGCAGCAACGCTGCAAATCGGCGCGAGTACGTCCATCAAATGTTGATATCTCGGCGCATTGCTCAAGTGTATCTGAGCTAGCTTGATCAATCCTTTGATACCACCGATTCCCGCCTGGAAAGTGTTCAGCATGTCAGTGCTGAGCAGCTCTTCGTCGGGTATTTGACCGTTCTGAGCCCGGCTATGTTCTCTCTTAGCGAATGACGTCAAGGGCTGCAAAAAGCGAAAGAGAAGAAATTCCGGCTGACGCCGCTCGTCGCCTGGAGACATCTGAAAAGCCTGAGCTGTGATGAAATCGAATTCGACAAAATGAGCGGTCATCCTGGCATAGGCGTGAAAAAATTGGCCAATCGTTTGCCGTGTTTCCAGTGGGATAGGATGTCTGAAGAAGATGTGTGAGTAAGTAATCATTTAAATAAGACGAATCAGAGTACTTACTTTCTAGTCGCCAAAGCCCAGGCGATTTCGGGAAACATGTGCCAAAAGGTGTGATAAGCCACTTGAGACTCGTAGGCGACCCTGCCACCAACAAGGCCAACGTATTTGACGTATGAGACCATCCAGGCATACAGAGACTCTAGCACAGCTTCTTCCGGGGGCGCTTCTATACTCAGTTAGACCGGTACAAGCTTTCTTGAGCTTGAGCTTGAGCTGCACAGCACTCACGGGAACTTAGATATTGAACTAGCTTCGTGACAGTATCAGGAAGTGACTCGTGAGCCTCGTGGTACGGAAAATCGGGGGTAGGGTCGAAGGATGCAGCATCCTCGCGAATGATACTGACATCGTCGTCGTACGGAGCATCCTGGTCATCGTCGGTTATTGCAACCACCTCGACCTCGGGGCTCTGTGGGCTTGACGACGAAGAAGGTGGGGTATCTGTGATCTCGATAGGAGCTTGCGCCATGTCGACTTCGCCCAGGTCTTCAACGCTCTTCTTCACACCTTCCGAAAGTTCAGTTGGTGGGTCTGGTATGGTCCGGGGTGTCGGCGAGACAGGAGAGGAGGAGAGAGGATCGGGCTGGGTGGCATTGCGTAGGTTTATCGTGACCCGGCTAGAGGAAGGTTCTGTCGGAGGCTCTCGAACTGTCGACTGCCGTTCTGGTGTTTGCGGGGTAGAGGAATGTGTGTCTATCTTCATGGCAGAGTCTTGTGTGGCAGCTTCGTCGGGGCGGTTTGCCGCTGGTGAGCTCGAGGTATCGATGCTCGCTTTGGTACTGTCGACGGAGAGGCTCCGGGAGCCACCAGACATGGACGTTCGGCGTCGTTTCCTAGAAGAATCGTCGCCGTCGGTGAAGGGGTTCGGCCTCGTTGAGCTAGGCTCTGAGGAGACCGCGCGATCTGGTGCTTCCGAGGATCCTGTTGGTAGGTCCATCTGGTTGATGCAATGAAGTATTGCAGCGCGGGTCCTGGAGCTCCAGAGACGTCACTCGGGCGCGAGAGACGACTCGGTAGCAGCTGGTCGAAATTAGCATGTGGGTTCTTTTGTAGGCTGGTAGTGATGATTGGAGCCGCGATGGAGGTATGTTGGCGTAGTGATGATGGGGGGTTGTTTTTTTTCTCTTGGAGAAGTGGATAACAGATGGTGATCAGGCTGCAGCAGCTTGATCCCTCAAAGCAAAGGCGAGAGAAGGTAAGGTGAAAAAGTCGGGGAGGTCGGCGCTAAGATGCCAAGGTGAGGGTGACAGTGACGATAGCAACGTGCAGGCTGAGGTCTAACGCAGCAAGAACGTCAAATGGAAAGCACACGGCGGCGTGTCGAAGGTGGGCTTTTTTGGGGAGGGAGCAGGGGTTGCACGTCGGTCCTTTCGGGTACTTAAAAGAGACGCGGTGCAGGCGTGGAGGACGTGAATCCACTAGAGCTAAGAGCTTTGGAGGGGGAGGGGGGGACTCGTCTGTTTTGGAGACGAACAGATTGGGGGGAAGAGAGATGAGGTAATGAGGAAGAATGGCAGAGACCTAGGTACCTGCTTTGGTGCAAGATTTGGAGGAGCAGGGCATGTACCTTACCTTTGGGTGGTGGGAGTGTTGGGAGTTGTAGCTCCCGTCTGTGAGAAATGGAACCTTTGAGCTTCCGGTAAATCTTGGCTCGCGTTATGAGATAAGTAAGGTACCTAGTAAGGTGTGTAGCTACGATAGCTTGACTATGTACCTTACCTCAAGGCGCTTGGCGAAAAGTAGGTAGAAGGGCGATGCGCAGGTGAAAGATGTTCGGGAGTGAAAAGAGCTGGATTGAGTCTGAAGAGAGGTGTTAGATGAGCATTGGATGTCTGCCTTTACATAATTTTTCTACTTGCGTGACAGACCCAAGGCATACCTCTCTGGGTCTCTCTGGCTTACCTACCTAGGACAGCACTCGCCGGTCAGAGTGGTTGAGGATAAGGTGCTGGCAGAAGCTTTTGGACGATAAGATAGATCCTCGAGATGATAGGTGCGGGGTGGGGTGCCGGTGCAATGCGAGGTCTTTGGTGCCCATGTGGCTCAAGCTCAAGGAGAATAGGTACCTACCTACCAGAACGAATAATCAGGGCACCAAGGTACCTGAGGCACCAGAGACGAAAGTGGAGACAGCCAGAGATGGCGGGACCTTCTAGGCGTAGGTAGATAGGTACCTTGCAAGTTGCACATCAGGCTCTCGCGACACATGGAAGGTGACGGCCACATCAAGCAGCCCTTCTCTTTGCTGACCATCACCTTATTTTTGCTTTGCGATGAATCATTGTCGCTACATTTCCAAGGAGTTCCATCTTTTGCTTGGAAGAACAATTACAATCTGATAAATTGGCACCAGACAAGCGGCCAACTCTGCTTAAGTACTGAAACTACAATCTGTCCACAGGTTGTGGCTCACGGGCGAGGGAGGAGCACAAATCATGGTCTGTACCTGCCTAACTCAAGTTACACAAATAGACAGGACAAGAATGGGAAGCTACATAGAAACAAGTAGCGGTCAATTGTATTTATGAAAAACTTCAGCTCTCGTCTCTTCCTAGGGAGAGGTTTCGGCCTTTCATTCACGAAATGCATCCAGGTAAAGAAAGGAATGGCCATACTCCAGCAACGTGAGACAAAAAAATGAGGTATTGTCATTGAACAATGCACTCAGGTACAGCAACCAGTGAGTGACCAGCCCAAAGACGTTGACACTAGGTAGTGCACCTTGTCAAGGACATTCTAACGCCCAAATGCGACTTGAAGTCAAATGTGCTCGTATCTCCAAGTTTGGCCTGAGCTCTGGAAATGCGCCAAAGGAATTTTGGCCGAGGGTATGCCGTCAAATATCATAATCACTCTTTAGCGTCCACTGACCAGAGTTGGTCAATCCATACTACTTGAAATGTCAAGATGCGCCTATGGAAGCTCGAACAGCATCGTCTTCAGTGTCGAAGTCCCTTGGAGAGCACGAGATAGAATGGAGTTCATGAATCTCGACAGAGAGTCCTCCGTACTTCTTTGGGCGAGAGGTGACCCTGGATGGGTAGCTTGGTTCATAGCAGGCAGCAACCCAAAGCCGGGCTCCTCCATGTTCCGGTCTACCTAGTTCCATCCATAAGGTACGAGTGTCTGTACGGGATCAGTCGGAGTCCCAGCTTGTTATTACATCGGCGACCTTGGGTATGCCCAGGGCAAAATGCCTAGGTAGAGCAGCCTCCGACCCGCCCCAGAGCATTGTCACATTTGAGTCGTCTCATATGAGCACTCTCTTTCGGAGTCCAGTCTCGTATCGGAACCGACCAGATGACACATGAAAAGCTTCCGTCAATTTGGTCATAAGTCAACGTCGCATTCGGCCTCTCGGCGACCCTTGCGCGACCCGGCTCTTCCATCCGCAGCTGTCTGTCCGTGCCCCCCCGAGGGGCTTGGAGCTCATGCGGGGCCGGTATTCTTAGCGGCCCATGTCCATGCAAACTCGCCTCAACGACCCCAACGTCGACATTCAGCCGACTGCCCGCATCGACATCATTGGGATCAGGTACCTCAGAGAGCTCAAGAGGGCGTCCAAAGGCCCTAGTCAAGGACCGACCTCTGTCACTACCTACTTTCCAGCCGTGTGCCAAGCTCCTGGCCCGACTCATCATCACCCTCCAACTTCCAAAGTTTGAAGCTTTCGATGCCCGTTCATCTGTTTCCTTCCTCTAATGATCCATCATGTGGCGCTAGTGCCACCTCGCTTATCTGTCTATCGGCCGCTAAAGCCAATTAGTCCCCTTGTTGCTTCCGACTGACGAGTTTTATTTTTGTCCTTATTTCTTTTCTTTGGGCAACGACTCGCAAGTGTTGGTATTGACCCCTCCAGCCGTGCATTTTGGTCAACAGCTCATTGCATGACACCTCCTGCTATAATTATCCCGATTGGAAAAGCCAAGTTCAACTCGATTGTTTGCTGTTTCCTACAAGCATCGACCAAGCCTTACGGGCCAATACCCATCCATGAAATTGAACTTCTCGAGCACCAGCCACCCAACTCCAACCTTCGACTTTTGATTTGCTAGCCCCTAAACTACTTCCAGTGGACCGTCAAATCCAACGTCTCTCAGTTGCAACAGATATTCACAGGGCTACCATTACGCTCTACTCGTCTGCTCATTCGGCTGCTTCACCTGGAAACTCACTCTCTGGGGCACGGTGCTGGTTTCGCTCCCGACTCGAGTCCTTGACTTGCATACCAGACGACCAATCGTGACGTCTGGTCACGTTGAATAAGACATCAAAATGGCCAACCAACTGCGTAAAAAGTTGGTGCATTCAGTTGGCACACCGTTTTCAGCAGTACAATGGTAGGAGTGCTTTTGACAGGTCTATTTAAGTACTCGAATTGCTTACACACTACAGGCCCGAGGTCGCCTTTGAAGATCAAGACGCCATTCTAGAGTTACTTTGCAGGTACTTCTTGAGATTCATACTCGGGCTACTGGCTCGGGCTACTGGCTCGGGCTACTGGCACGTGTCTACATTGAAATTGAGCTGACCAGACACACAGTCTGTTGACACCACTGGGTCAACACCGCCAAAGGCATGTCAAGCCTTCGGAAGGCAAACGGGCCGCCAAAAGGAAGAGAAAGGAAGAAGGAGCTGCTGGCAAGGAGCCCAAGAAGAGCGAACGTCCACCACTGCCAGAAATCGCCTCTTTCGTCGACGTTGGTCTAGCAAGCATCACCCGTAACCTCGAACGACTCGCATCGACGCAGCAAGGATCAGAGCCAGACACCGATGGAGCCAGCACGGCGGCAGTCCCCCCTGCTCGATATGCCCTTATATTCGTCGCCCGCTCCGGCCAGTCATCGGCCTTCAACTGTCAACTGCCCCAGATGGTAGCCGTGGCCTCCAATACCGCTGCACCAGCGTCTGCAACAAGACTGGTCGGATACTCCAAGCCATGTGGCGAGAAACTCAGCGCTGCCGTCGGTATCCCGAGGGTCTCGTCGATTGGAATCCGGGTCGGTGCCCCCATGTCGAAGGCGCTGGTAGACTACGTTCAGAAGCACGTCTCGCCTATCCACGTCGCTTGGTTGGACGAGGCAAAGGATGCTGTCTACCGTTCCACGCAGTTGAAGGTGGAAGAAAAGATGGTACCGGCCAAGAAGAGCGGCAAGGCATAAGATAATAGGAAACGCCAAATTTCTGCTCGACTTGAAAGAACTACAGCGAAATACAGATGGTGATGAGATACCCATAGCTCGCCCAGCAATGCAAATCGACCTGCCAACTCGAATACCCAGATTTTCCCATTCTGCCCTCGCTGAATTAGCTTTTATTTGATGGTATGCATATGCTAGATATTCGAGGTAAATAAGGGGACCGATTGTCAGTACATGTGCCTCTCCCATCCACTCATGACGAGGAAGAGCGACGCCCACAAATGTAAGCGAAAATTGTCTTGTATAGGTGCTTTGGCATTATACTGGCTCCCTGCTTGATATCTAAAGTAGACGTCTCTTCTTCTTCTTCAACATGAACCTCAGCTGACGAGTGCCAGATAAGGCGGGTATCCAACAAAGAGCTCTCTGATTCCTCTGTTTTGTTACTTTTGCTGCAGCTATGTGTTAGCCCTTCACGCCCAGCCTAGCAGCCCGTCAAGCCTTCCCACATGAATCGGTGGCCCTATGAGACAAGAAGAGCAGCATACTTCTACTCTCCAACATCATCTGGTGATAGTCCTCACACCTTCCCAACAAAAACATTTCTTCAGTCCCATATACTTGTCCCAGCAACCGTCCCAAAGACCCATTCCGTCCCATTATCTGTTGCCGTCTCATTTTTCTCTATGCCCTAAGCCGGGTGAACCATATTTGTTTACTCTGATTTTTCTTCCAAAGCAACCTGCCTATGCCTGCCTTTGACCCCTGGATTTTCTCCCAAGCTCCTACCTTCCTCGAAGATCACCTGCCCCAGCAACCTTACCTTCCCTTTTTGTCCAGGTTGGCAAGGCAAGCTATCCTTCCTCGCTGGACCACCGGGCAAGGTTTCTTCTCTATAGCTCACAGACAGTCTCGTGTCCTTGCACTCGACTACTCTTCTCAGCGCTCGTCAGTTTTACCTACCCAAGTTCCTATCCAAACATATCTGGTTTCCCACCTTGGGCGCCGTCTCCAGCCAACATTCACATTGACGCTGAATTTAGCAGGACACCAACAGACGAGTTTTCTCTTTCCAGCAACGAGAAAAAGGCAGAGAAAGAGGCTCTACCTAGGCACGGTGAGTACTAAACATCCTCTTCATTTCTTTCCTTCAAGGTTCATCTACTCGGTTGAGGGCATTTCTCTACGAAGGCCCCTTCCTTGGGATAACGAGCTTGATGTCGCGTATGCCTTTTCATAGTTTTATGCCTTTCACAATCATGACAACCTGTGCCGAAATCTTCGACTTCAACACTTTCTATATCTTCTGCATTGCGTTTGCTGAATGCTTCCAAACCATTGACCATTGATCGGCAGATATCCCGGTCTATTTCCAGGTGCAAGGAGGAATTTGACACTAATCAAATCACTAGACATCTATTGGAGAAAGTTCTGAACTATCAGCTACAGAGGACGTGCTGCCAAAATGTTTGCCAACATGGACCCCAAGAAGCAGGCTGAACAGATGGCAGCAGCAAGAGCTCTTGCCGCGGAGTTCAGCAAAGCCAAGGGAGGCAGCAGTAGGGGCAGGAACAGCGGACGAGGACGCATGAACGATGGCGGCAGTGGCAGCAGGCCTGGCGGCATCGGAAGAGCAACCCCTACTCGATACGATGCTCCTCCGACTCAGATGAGTGAGTCGACTCCTTGAGAGACCATTGTTCAATTTGCTAATCCTTGCAGACCGTCCTATGCCTTCTTCTTCGCGTGCTGTCTTCACGCAGCCGCAAGTCAATCGAGCCAGAGTCCAGCCTTCCGTCGTCACTCGTGTCGATCCCACGCTCGCGGGTTGGTTGGCAAACACGCCTCAGACTGGTCCAGCGACGCCGGTGACGCCCACGATGCCGACGATTCCCGCGAACACAGTGCCTGCTCGCTCTGACGCTCCGATGGGAATCGATCAGAAACTCGCCAGCTGGCTTACACCCAAGCTTAGCCCGGTTGCCGCTTCTCCCAAGGAGACTTCGACCAGCCGTGCCTCGTCAAGCATACCTGTCACCAAAATTGATGGCCCTGAGACATCGAAAGCCGCCGTTCCCGGAAACGCTCAAGCTATCTTTCAATCTAACGCTCCTCCGCCTTCTCTGGAAAATGAGGCTGTCTTCCCTCCTGAGACGACTGTCCGTTCGAAGCCGAGTGGCTTTGGAAAGAGCTTGCGGATCGCTCACGAGGCAAAAGTCATCAGGGAACAGAATAATATGAGCGGAGTGGGAACTACTGCCAGTTCCAACTTGGATGCCAAAGCTTTCGCTCTTTTCGCCAAAGACATTGAGTTGGTGACACAGCCGCAGTCTAACCACAACGTACAGGCTCCTCGTCTTCCTGAAACCGTTCACCACGACAAGCAATATGCTGAAGCCTCCTCCTCCACGAAGACTGAGACCTCTGCTGTTAAGTCAGAGCTCAAATTCGGTTCCGTCGAATGGGCTCTGGCGCAGCTCGAAAGTGGCCGGGAACTTCCTGGCCACCATGAGTTCCACGCTCGCATGGCTCAAGAAGTCGGAAACAAGTCTGGCGCTGTGCCCGCCACTGATACTCATTCCGGAATTATCAACAACACTCAGCCCCTCATTGAGCAGCAGGAGACAACCGACGAAAAGAAAACAGCGGAGCCTCAGATGAAGGAACCCTACTGCAACTGCCCTAAGAGAAGCCACCCAATTATTGGCTTGGCGGCTTCATGCTACAACACGGATTCTGACGGCGATCATGACCTCACTCGCATGAAAGGTGCGTCGGATGCAGTGAAGAACAGGTTCGCGGTCAACGTAATCCTCCACGAGCACTCGAACCCAGACTGTCCCAAGCTGCTTCAGGCTGCTGCCCAATTCCCTCTTCACTTCGGCGCCAGCCCTGCCATTGTAGATGACCCCGACGATCATCTCCAGGTCATCCAATGGAAGGACTCGGACGGCGTATCCGGTCCCTCGAGCAGTGTGCCCGTTCGGAATATCAATTCATCTGGCCATCAGAACAACTCGCCCGGCGCTTCGAATAGTTTGGCTGTCGCCTTCAACAACTCGTCCGGTCCTCCTTTGGCTGGTGCTCCAGTCCCACAGCCGTCTGTCCGCCGCCGTAGAGGCATCAACGAATCGATGTGGGCTTAGATCGTCATCGGGATGCATCTCTCACCGTCGCCAACTCTGGAATGTTTGAATCGTTGCTCCTCTATGATCGGGCAACAATAACAAATCCTTTGAGGGGCACTACTTTGACAGGAAATGGACGCGATATGGATAGGCAAACTTCCGCAGCCGTATCCTCAGATTGTTGAAGTTGTGACAGCATCTCTGATCTCTCTTAGCACTCTTTAATGATGCCTTATAGCGGCAAGACCTTGAGCTGCTACAGAGAAAGGGCATGGAGGACGCCACTAAGCATCGTCGTCGGATCGTCGGAAGATGGTGGGGGTTCGACGAGGCAGAGAGAGTTCTTGATGATGAAGATGATGATGGAAGGTTGACTTTGATATTGGCTTTGGGGGTCTCTCAACTTGGGGAAGCGGAACGAGATATCTCGTACAGAAGCCGCCCTGTGCGTCTGGAGGTATTAGGTAGTCCGCCGCCCAGGTCACTTTGCTCAGGAATGATACCTCACAGGCCGTCTAGGTAGATAGTCAATCCACAGTTTCTCAAAATTCCATGAATGCCAGGGCTTGATTCAATATGAGACATAAAGGCACTACTAAAGGGATCATGATCGAACCTGAAGATGGCTCCGGTGTTCATGGGCGGTGTATGTAATATGTACGTGGTCTCTAAATGCCAAAGCCCGCAACACCCGTAAAAAGGTAACCCCTTTTTATCACTTTTTCCCATGTTTCCCAACTCCTTTTTAGATTTCGTTCGACTGATGCCTCAAACCAATTACACTTCATGCTCATCCTCATGCGCTATTAATCTCCTTTTCTAATAACTTGACACCTTCCCTAACTTTGGGCGAAAAGTGCCTCCGCAGAAGCTCGCCCTCCCACACCGTCGTCGCAAAGGGATTGCTTCCCTCGACGCTGTCGCTGAGGGCGTTGTAGTTGCCGTCGCCCTTGCGCTCCTCGGTACACCACAGCGCGGCAATCTTCTTGCCGTGGGTGTGTCCGACGTCTTGCATGAGCGCGAGCGCCGCCTGCGCCGACTTATCGGGCATGTGTAGCGCCGCGGACATGATTTGCTTGCTGAAGGCCGCGAGGCGCAGGGGCGGGACGGAGCGGATCTGGTAGGCTGGCAAGAGGACAGCCGTGAGGCAGCGCAGGAGGAGGACGGTGGTGGTTTGCAGGTTGACGCGGTTGTCGCGGGTGGCGGCGGCCTGGGCGGGGCGGATGTGGAGGGATTTGGAGGTGAGTTCGAGGTCCGGGTTGAGGGAGAGGGAAGGGAGGGAGGTGAAGAGGTGGGTTACGAAGTGGGAGAGGTCGAGGTGCAGCGCGGAGCGGGAGTTGTGCGCGTCTTGGCCTGCGAGGAGGGCAAAGGCTGTGACTGTGCAGAGGAGGGCTTCGCGGCTCGTGTTGCGGGATGCGCCGCCGAGGTCGTCGTCATCGTCGTCGTCGTCTTGTTCGTCTTGGTTCTCACCGTCGTCGTCGTCCTCCTCGCGGTTGGTGCCCTCTGCGTCCTCCTGGGCGTGGCGGATGAGATCTTTGAGGGCCTCCAGGAGATCGCCGAAGAAGTCCTGGTTGATGAGGTGGGCGTACTTGGCCAGGCCTTCGAGCACGGCGCCCATGAGCCACGGCACGCGCATCTTGAGGATGCGGAAGTAGGACGCAAAGACGAGTTTCAGCGTCTCGGACTGCATGCGCTCGCGCTCCTCGTGGCTGACGAGGGCGTCGGCCTGCTCCATGTCCTTTTGGATGGCCCTCTGCTCCTTGAGCATCTTGCGCTCCTTCTTGGTGCGGAACTCCTTTTTGAAGTTCTTGCGTGACTGAGGCGGGGGGGCACCCGGGTCGCGCTCCCGGTCGACGCGGTCTTGCGAGGCCTTGCCCGCGAACTCGTCGAGCAGGCGCAGGTGGAGGAAGAGGTTGAGCACGCTCTCATCGACGCCAAAGTTGCGGGCCTTCATCATCTTGGCGAGCAAGGAGACGGCCTCCATGGAGGGACGGCCCTCCTCGTCGTCGACGAAGAGCGTCTCGAGCGCGCGGCGGCACTTGTGAAAGTCGGCATCGATCTTGCGCTTGGAGAGCTTGCTGACGAGGATCTTCAGGAGGTCGTTGCGGAAGTTGAAGTGCGGGACGGCGTTGACGAGCGTGCAGGCGCACGAGATGGCGACGCTCGAGATGCTCTGCCCCGTTTTCCTCGTGGTCGGTATATCGGCCTTTGCCCACTTCGCGAGCTCCTTCACGTAGCCCTGGTACCCGGAGACGAGGGCCTGCTCAAAGGCGCGCAGCTTCCGGACCTCCTTGGAGAGCTTCTCGACGGGGGCGTCCTCGGCGACGGGCCGGATGCGGTAGCCCGGGATGACGTCCTTGTAGACGGCGAGCTGGGTGGCCAGCGCGAGCTTTTGAATGGCCTGGATACGCGACTGGCCAATCTTTGCAATGGCCTTGAAGGCTGAGACGTTCTCCTCTGGATCCTCATTCAGCGCCATGGCAATCTTGGCGAGCTCCTCTTTGGCCTGGTGGATCTGGACGGGCTCGGGCAGGTCCGACTCCTCCTCTTCTTTCCTACGATCCTGACGCAGACGTTCGTTGGCCGCCTCGGCGGTGGCCTCCTCGTCCTCACGGCCCTCGAGCCACTCGCCGTCGCTCGCGACCGAGTCGGCATCGTCGTTGTTATCGTCGCCCTGCAGGGACCGGTACTGCTCGAGGCGGCCGTCGGCTGTCTTGATGGGCAAGCGGGTGCTCTCCTTCTTGTCCTTCTTTCCCTTGCGCGGGCGGCTCTCATAGTCCTGCTCTAGGTTCCAGCCGGCAGCGCTCTTGAAGAAGGACTTTTGGATCTTCTTGGACGACTTGCCGGTGTGATCGTTTTCGTCGTCGGGCGGCGGCGTGAGCCTGCGGCGTTTTGAAGCTCTAGAAGACATTTTGGGACAACGGATTTGTTTGGAATATCAACCGGAAGGGATAGAACACTTCGAAAGGAGTTTGTTTTGTGGGATTCGCCGCTTCGCTGGTCTTTAGAATGCTCTCGTCCTCGCTGAAAGAGAGATTTCTCAATGTACGGTGGGATTGAGTTGGGGACCCTGGGACCGCCAACAGCGGGAAGAGGGACCATCGAGAACTTTTTAGTGGAGGTTTTGGCCATTGAGCCAATGGAAACCCCGGAACACCCTCAGACCGCCCGAAATTTTTTGGGTTTCTGCCACTACTCCAACCTTTTTCGCATCGCGATGCACCTGCATCCCACCTTTCGGCAACGGCACCTCTATTGTGAAAGATCCTACCTATCCACCAACGCTCGCCGAGTCCCAATCCGATTACACCGATACCGAACCGAGCACATTCGAATCGAAATCAAAACACTACCAGAAAGCCCAAGATGCGTCCCCTCACAGAAAAAGAGACCGAGACCCTCTTCAACAAGCTGGCCAGCTACATGGGCAGCTCGCTGAAGAACCTCATCGCCCCGCTCGACAACGGTCCCGAGCCCGATCGTTACGTCTTCCGCATGATCAAGGACCGTGTATACTATGTGCGCCTCTCCGTCGCCAATCTTGCGACCAGCATCGCCCGCGATAAGCTTCTCAGCATCGGTATCTGCCTCGGTATGTTCCTCTGCGCGTGCAAGGCCAACCCCAGTTCTCAGTCAAGTCTTTGTGTATATATGGACTAACCACCGCCCCTTTTTCGCCATATAGGAAAGTTCACAAAGACTGGCAAGTTCCGCCTGCACGTAACCGCTCTTCCCGTCCTCAGCGAGCACGCAAGATACAAGATTTGGGTCAAGGTATGTCAGACTTCAAAAACCCCCAATTCGTTCGATTGGAGTCCGCGAAAGGAAGCATGTACAGTGGGACAGACATGCTAACAGGGAAAAAATCGTTCAGCCCAACGGAGAAATGCCCTTCCTGTACGGTGGCAACATCGTAAAGGCCCACGTCGGCCGCTGGTCCGACGACTGCCCCGAGCACCAGGGCGTCATCGTCTACGCCATGGACGACAAGCCCCTCGGCTTCGGCGTCACCGCCCGCTCCACGGCCGAGGCGCGCCGTCTCGATCCCACCGGTGTCGTCTGCTTCAGGCAGTCCGACGCCGGCGAGTACCTTCGTGACGAAGATACCCTCTTTGCGACGAACAGTTAGATGGGTCGGTCTTGTTATGAGATATTAGAAGAGGAGGGGTGTGGGGGGTCGTTGTGAGGTAATGGCTGTGGTGGTTGCGCTGCTGCTGCTGCTGCTCTCGATACCCTCTGGGTTTTCATGTTTGGCACATTTGGAACGGCGTTTTGGGTTCACCAAAAAAGAAGAGCTTGAAGAACGGCGGGGCATTTTCTACATGGCGTTTTACTGTGATTGTTGGTCATGGGCAATCTTGATCGTTTTACTTTTGGGGGGAAGAATTCGCAGTTAGCTGTTGTTAGCTTACGGCTCTCCAGGATTTGGGTCTGCGAAGACCTGCTGGCTGTCTAGCATATATTGCGAAATTTCATCGACTGCCATATCATGTTTTTTTGCAAGAAGTGTGGAGAAGGCAATGAGCCTCATATGCGATGGCTTGTTAATGACGTTGATATTCTTACGGTCAGTAGCGTCGGCTAGGATTTTGATGGTTTACTTGCCTTGTACTATGCGGTCCCTTGATATCGAGTTCGAAAACAGATTCTATAGCTGCGAGTGTGTCTACTTCAGCGCAGATTTGGACTATCAAATCTGATGGTCAACACTGCCCTAGAGTTGGCTTGCCGATCCCGTTCTACCTTCGCAAGGATTGCAAGGATTATCAAGTAAACACTCGGATGCAATGTTAATGAATTCTTAGTTGGCAATTGGGAATAAGGGCACTGTCTCTGCTGTGAATGAGCTTTTAGTTATCTTCTTTTATTGGATATCATAGATATGCCTGGTATATGTATATAGAGAGAGAGAGAGATTGAAAACATTAAATCATGCTGTATCCGTGACGATGCTCGTCATCATAAGACCAGATGGAAGGAAAGATTGAGTAAAAGACCCATCCAGAACGCTATCAACAGTCTATACCTCCGTGGAGGACCCTTCTGCCAAATTAAACTCCGTCTATAGATTTCTATGATAAAGTGAATGGTATGTTCATTAAATGGTCGCGTAAAATGAGTGCCGGTTTAGAAGGTGAACTTCATCAAAGCGGGGTTGAGAAGTACCGGAAGGCAGAAGTGCGAAGTGATGGAGATAGCCACGGGGAAGATGGTCGCAAAGTAGCGAATCTGCCACTGGACGGGGAAGACGTAGTATCCGCAGACGATGAGAGCGATTCCCAGAGCTGTGAAGATGAACGTGCCCGCGAAGCTCTTGATGATCTTGGGGATCTCCTCCATGAAGTTGCAGTTCTCGACTTCCTTGGAAGTGGCGCCCCACTGGATGTCAATCTCGAAGAAATGGCAGAGCAAAGCCTTGGAGACGTGGAGTGAAATGCCGCCCAGGAAGATGGTGAACACAGGCATCCACTTGAAGTTGTCCCAGACTACATATGAAAAGATTAGCTGTCTGGTGTCGATGCAGAAGAAGAGAGGGAAACTTACGGGCTCCAAGGAGAGACTTCTGGCCCAGTCTGTACCTGAGCACAGCCAAGGCAACGTTTCCAGCGAGAGGGAAGACGACGATGATGGAGAAGAAGATAGCGAACGAATCGAGGTAGTACTTGTCGTAGTAACCAAAGAACCATCCAGTCAGGAAGTAGTTCATCAAGGTAAGGATCCATGATGCTCCGATAGCGTAGTAGGTGCCGATGTAGGACAGAATCGTAACTTTCCTGTAAAAGGCGATGTTGGAGAAGACAAACCGTCTGAAGAGGGGCGTGAAGGGGCCACGAGTAAGCCAGAAACGGAAGGGGTGGAACAGCAGCTCGTTGCATCCGTAGGCGTACTTCTCCCAGCGGGCCAACTCGTCGTAGACAGTGAGGGAGACACCCTCCTTGAAGCCATCACCGGTGTAGGCACCATAACGGATAGAGTAACCGGAAGTCTGCAGACGCAAAGCCATATCGAAATCCTCGGAGACGTGAGACTCAGACCAGAACTTCTCGTAGCCATCCTCCATGTAGGAAGCAGCATCTTGGAGAGCAGACCAGCGGAGGATAGCGTTGTGACCGACGAAGGGCGAAATATCACCGTTGGCGACGGCAAAGGTAATCATAGTGTAAATCATCTGCGTGAACCATGTGACACTGTGAAAAGAGATTAGCTGGTGTGCGTATGGAATGATCACTCGAATCAACTTACGCCTTCTCGAAGAAAGAGTCGGAAACCTGCATGACACCGGAGGTGTACTGAATGATGGCAACCTCGGGAGAAGCCTCCATCTCGCTAACAGCATCCAAAAAGCAGTCGCGGGGAACACGGGTGTCAGAGTCGATAAGAAGGATGTAGTCACCCATGCGGATGTTGCCCTCAGCCCACGTTCGGCCCTCAGACTCCTCGAGAACCTCAGCAAGAGCTTGCTCGTAGGCTTGATCCTCACTATCCTGGCTCCATCTGCTTCCGCGGTTGATCTGCTTGAGCTTCTCCTCAACCCTGTTGCTAGTCATCAGGGCGTAGTTCATGTTGGAGGCCTTCTTGAATCTGCCTCTGCGGATGAAAGGCTGAACGGTGGGGTCTGAAGGCTTGGGGTTGTGGCCGGGGCGAGCAACCCATCCCATGTTGTGCTCCTCATAGAACTCCCTACGGGCCGAGGCTTCGTCCTCGCTGATGAGCTGCATACCGTCGTCGTTGACAAAGATGCTGGCAGAGCCACCCTGCATCTCGTAGGTGGAGATAGCAGTCTTGAGAGAGAGAACCGTGGGCTTGATGACAGCGTTCAGGCCCTCCTTATAGACGGGCATCTGGATGGTGACGTGGGGAAGCTCGCCACGGTGAGGGCCAAGGCGACGCGGTGCCTTACCAGAGTAGTTCTTGGAGTTTGCGTGAACCGACGAGATGGGACCGAGGATCTGGAAGATATTTCCGGAAATAGACAAGAAGAAGAACTTGTGGTGCGTTAGTTCATGACAATCAGGTAATTCAGATTCGCAATACTCACGAGACTGATGAAAAGCGTAAGCGGGGTAACGGCCAGGAGTGCCCAGCGCGTGTAGCTGCCGTCGATGGTGGACTCCAGAGCCAGATTACGGTAACCGAGACCCAAGCACGCCACAGACAAGCAAAGCGCCGCCGAAACCATGATAGAACTGGTGAGTCGGACTGGTCTGACCTCAGCCTTGAGGGCTTCCTCAAGCGCGGCAGGCGAGAGTTCCTCAACATTGACGCCAGCCTGCTTCTCGTTCTTCTCGTCGCCATCCTCCTCATCACCTCCCTCGTTACGCCAGATATAGGAGATGATCATGTGCTCCAGGCTCTCTGCGCGGGCATGCAGTCTGTTGGCATCATCATCCCAGACGGTGAGCAGGGGAGGGTCGAGAACGAAGGCTGCAAAGTGATGCTTCTGACATCTGGGCAGATCGGTCATCCTCTGGAGGACTTGAAGCTGTAAGCCTCCAGCGAGAGGAATTGAGTTCAAGGGTTCACCGCTGTTCAGGAGTCCGTGAATGATGGACTGGATAACAGGTGTGTTGACGGTCATGGCACACTAAACAGGTGGTTAACTTGGAAACTTGGCTACTATGACGAGTGCCTGTGAGTACTTACGCTGACATTCAGCTGGGTGACCATATCGAAGAAACCATTGGGTACAGTGGATAGCTGAGGAGGAGCGCAGACATAATCGTTCCGACCCTTCTTGAGAACAACACCCTCACCCAAGTTCCACGCCGAAGCATACATCTTCCTAAGCTGGTCCTGGTAGATGCTGTGGACAGTGACATCTGCCCTGAGGTCGATGATACTGCTAGCATGCTTGTCCCTCATACCGGCAGTGAGCGCCAAGCTCACTGTCGACTGTCGAGCGGATGTTCTGGCGCTGTGTGTCCGGTAAGGAGCCGGTCTCTCGGCCGCCTGCGGCTTCGGCTGCGGTGCAATCGGTTGCAAAGTAGTCGGCTTCGACGGTTCGGCCTCGGTTTGGCCCGACGCCTGGTCGGGCGTGAAGTATGTCTTGAAAGCCTTCATCTTGTGGAGACTGTGAAACGAACGAACCACAAACTGGTCAAACCACTTCCCGCCTTGAGGTGAAGAAAGAACAGGATGGTTGATTGTGAGCGAATGGAATGAGTGTTGGTCAGGGTAACCAGTAGCTTAGGGGGACGGGAAATCGGTTCAAGATATGTGAGACGGGACCATAGTAGAGACTCTGCAAGTGCGGAGGGCATCCATCCTGGGGACAAAGGTCTAGTCAAGCCGCATACACGGGGGCACCGGCAGCTGAGAGCAATATTATCTGGTCTAGCTGAGTACGCCAGGAGCGATATGGGCGGCCATGGACGCCTCCAATGCGGCAATGAAAGGCGTTAGTCAAGGATCGTATCGAGGAGGGGGGGGGGACAAACAACGGTTGGCCTCGCCAGCACTCGCCGGTCGACCACGCACGCAAACCTGGGTTCCACAAGCCTAAGTCGTCCGTTCAAGACGGACTCCTAGCTGAGATGGGACTGGTGACAAGCGAAATGGTTCCTGACTTTGGTGCTCGAAAGCTGGCGCCACCCGTGCGTTGGGTGGAAACCCGGTAGTCAGGTACAAAGAAGGAGAGAAGCTTTCCCCCATCGTGAGGGGGTAGCGTGGATGGAGGCGACAAAGGAGAGTCGAGGCCTTATCGCACAAACGATGGCTCTCCAAGCGTTGCATGGCCAAGCCGTTAGACTGAGAAACAGCCATAAACACCCCTGCGAAGGCATAGGTGTGCTAGCTCATCGGCGTTGCCTTGGTCAAGTGCCATCATGATGATGATGCCGATCTGGAATAGGCGAGTTGATTACAGGCCACTGGCCAAGCGGGACGACACGGGAAGATCGCGAAAAAGTTCTTCTCATCAAGCCGGGAGACTGCCTGTGAACTGACACCGGCAACGACAGTGTTGATCAGGGCACTCGCCCACGCCGGAGACACGATAGTCGAAGCCGGCCAGAGAAAACCCCGGCGATTTTGGTGATCAACAACATGCTAGCAAAACAAAAGGTTAGAGACAGAAGAACGGCGGATGATGGGGCAGTCTAGCTCAGGAACGACCAGAGCCGTCCTGACTTAGCGTGGTCTAAATCGGCCATCTCCTGAGGCTCTAGACTGTGCTTTCAAGGAAGTCGTGTAAGCAGAGAAGCGCAAGACAGCTAGCTGATATCAACAGCCGAGAGAGGAAAAGGCCTTTTTCCAGTTCTTTCCTGACCAAGCTTAGCCTTGCCGCAAAGCAAGCCTCCGAGAGGTCTTTGACCATTGAAAACCTCCGCTCGTCTACTTGGCTTGCGCCGGCCAAGTTGGTTGTGGGCGCTAAAATTGGCATACCGCAAGCTGCAGGACAATTGATTTTTTGGCCTCTAGCTACTTTCGTCCCAGAACCCTGGTCACGGCAAGCTGGCAGGGCCTTCCGAGGTCTTGGTAACCTTATTCGTTGACCACTTGGGCGAGCAACCCTGGGATTGCGAGGGTATCCCACTTTTGGGAGAGACATACCGCTGACCGGGCCGAGTGTCTCTCTACGCAGTAGGTTTCCCGTTGTCTCTGCGTCGTGGGTGGGGAGACGCTCGTACAATAAGAGCGATCTTCAGACCGAGTCCTCACATAAGGTTTGTGTGTTTTGGCTCTAGAATAAGGTATCGGTCTTTTCGAGGAAGTAGAAGGGCGTTTGGATGCCTACATCTAAGATTGGTGGGCATTCACAGTTCTCCGCTTGGCACTAGCCACGGTGAAGGTTGTGAGCGGTGGTGAAAAATCACGTATTGGGGCCGACCTGAAGCACACCTCTGGCGGAGTGGAGGTGGATTCTTGCCTCGTTAACCCCAAAGGAGTTGGCTTCCCGTTGTTACTTGCTTTTTGGGAGCAATACGGTGTTTTCCACGAAGGCATGCAACAATGTTTCGGGAATGGTGTGCTCTCAGTCATTGTCTCGTCCGAGAGCCATGCATGACGGTAACTTGCAGAATGACTGGAGAGGATTTGGGCGTAAGACGGGAAACCACCGTCATCCCATGTAGCGGCGAGGTTCGGGCGGAATTGTCAATATGGGATGATTGAGATGAGATGGCTAGAGATTAGGTGGGCGAGAGTGGCTTGCTGAACCTGTGACATTGCCTGGTCCTGCCGATTTCCAGGGGTGGTATGGCGTACAAAAAGTGTTAGTGTGTAAGTATTCCATAGACCAGGCCCATTCCATGCACGTCGTAGATAGATGTGTTGGTCGTACAATGGTGGCTGAAGGAAGCCGGCAGAGGCAGACGATGGAACCCGATTGAAAGAGGGTGGAGGAGGGACGGGAAAGCTAGGCAAGCTGGCACGTTGGCTCATTGGCACGTTGGTAGGCAAGCTGGCACGCCGCCCAAGGTGATGATGATGGCGATACATGCAGATTACAAGGCAGCGGCAGCGCAGTCACGGATGGCGGCAGATCCTGGATGTCGTTTCTGCATTTGGTTAGATGAGGTTGTGTCTTGAGGTGGTGTCTTGGTTGCTTCGGCGGCATCCTTCCACCGGCACCTTCCCTCCCGCCTGTGCCTTGCAGAAACGAGCATGTCATTACACGTATAGCTGCTCATTATGCTGTTTAGCTGCGTACTCGTTACCGTGAAGAAGTTCCATTGGAGGACGTGATCCAGAGCATATGCACTTTGAACGGCATATTCGCATATCCGCAACGTCCTATCGGGCTCTTCGGGAAGCGGCCGCCGTGTACCTAAGGTAGGTAAGCTGTGTTACTGGTCCTTTTCGCCTTGGGTCACGACAATCAAACATCCAAAATCTCTCGCCCGCAACACCCACTGCAACGCTGCAGATACCATGTGGCTGCATACGACTATCTTGCTTTTCTAGGCACCAGGCTCGACTGTGATACGTTCAAATCTCGACTCTCAGCTACGTTTGTGCTGCAATGCTGCACAATGGAGAATATTGGTCTGAAGTTCCCAACGTCTGGTCGCGCCGATTTCCATTCATCCCGACCGTGGCGCTTTTTCGGTCTTTCCCATGACCTCAGCTACTTCAAATCCACTTGGGTATCATCGCCTCATCTTTCGACTTGGGTCTATGCATTCGTTTCGCCATCCCGGCCAAATTCTGCGCTAGAGGCCTGAGCAGTCCGAACAGGCTGAACAATGGGTGCGGTGAATCCCAACAAAGACGCGAGTCAATTTGACTAGAAAGCCTCCATAACGCTGAATCTGCTGAAAGGAAACAAGAAACGCAAGTGTCGGTCTGCTGCCCCGAATCAGTCAAGTCTCTGGATTCTCTTTTTGATCGACACTGCCCAGGACGCGGTCTTGTTGCCGGCGTCCGCTGTGTGCTGCTTAACAATGGATGGCAGACCTCTCAGCCCAGCGGTTGAACGAATAGTTTCTGTCTCAATTCGCGAGCAAAGACTATTCAACACATGCTGGCTTCAGCTCTCAACGCATCATCTCTATTAAATTGACGACGAACGTGGCAATTGCATTCTTTTCGCGTAGCGAGCCCTAATACCGGTCAACCTTATGCATCAAGTTCAGCTGTCGGCGTGTCTGAACTCTGTACTGCCTATCTAGCCAACCCCTGAGCCTGCGCAGATCCCGTTTTCGACTATTGCCATCCCGCATACAATTTTCCCGGTTCACGATATCTCCGCCCAAGAACTGTCCAATCGAATCCTTGCAACGCCCCGTCTCGCCAACCTTACGAACTCATGGTTTTCAGCCAGAGCTGGGTTGCTGTCCAGTTGTTCAGGACATCGTGAAAGATTGCAAGGGTTGTGACCCTGAACTCTCCAGAGCAGCCTTCGCCCTTTCAGACCTTAGCTAGTCCCACGTCGGACTGCGTCGAAAGGTCGAGACCAGGCTCGCGGCATCTGGCAGCGCTGTGACCAACATCGCGAACGCCGGCAGAAACTTCGAAAAGTGGAAGGCCCTTATTCACTAGTGTCCCTTTCTTTTTTACGCCCAGGACTGCTGGACCATTGCTCTTCCCGAGAGAACCTACCTTGGCATACGCAACATGAATCTACTGAAATGTCTTCATCTCGGGGGAGATGTCGAATAGCATTGTGACAAACAGGCAAATAGGGTGCGCGACTGTAAGGAAGAATTCTCTTGTTGGCTACTGCAGGCAAGGACGACTTCATCACATTGATAATGCGGCCGCCCAGATAAGTTGGATTCGTCCAGCTCGTCGCAGCCTGGTCCCGCTTTCTGTGGCCATCCGATCTGGATTGTCGATATCACATTGACTTTGTCAAATGATAAGACTCTGGTCACTTTAGCAGCTCCTTTCCCGCCTCGGCCTGCATGGGCCAGTCACGATTCTATTCTAGGTTGTTACCAGACCCCTCGAATCAGCAAGAGACACGATGAAAACGGCGAAAAGCAACCTTGCATCTGAACAAAGTGTCGACTCTCGAGATGGGACTTTAACAGCTGGCTGAATCATCCGTCGCAACGTCGCGGGGGCATCGGATCAACAAAGCGCTCACGTCTTAAACAGTGCCGTTCGCTGTATTCTACGAGAGAAAACACGGCAACATCTCCATATCCGGAAAGGCCAGCTGAAAAGACAGCCGCACTGGAAGAAATTTTGCACTTTTAGATTTTCGCAGAGGCTCCTCAGGAGGATCGAATTTACCCCTGAAAAGCCTCTATTTTGGCGCCAAGACTTCAGCTGTCAGCCATCCGCGAGACTGGCGCGGGGCTCGGACCTTGGACCTTGCCACGCGCCGAGAGCACGCTATCGAAATTCGAAGAGGACCTATGGTCAAATTCGGGACATCGAATCTGTCAGGCAAGCCACGCGACGAGAATAGCCGGGCTCATTAGATGCGTACGAAGCCTTTCCCACGGTCCCGGGATCGCATCGCAGGACCCTTGAAACTAGGTTGCATTCGGTGAAGTCGAGCAAGAGTGTCTTGTTTCATTGTCTATTCACTTGTCTCTCGTCCCCAGCTTCCCAGCCCTATCTTGAGCAAACGCTTCCTTTTCGTCGGATTCTGACGAATTAGATTTCTCAGTTGTCAACGTCTGATCTCGCATTTTGCCTACCTATCTATTCTTGGTCTCGTCTGCGATGGTCAAGTGGCTATCAGACAAAAACACCCGAATAATTACTAAAGTTGCCTAGATACGATTTGGACAAGGCTAAGATTAGTAGAGATGATCTCGCAAGCGCTGCGAGATGCCACGCGAGCAAGACCACGAGAAGTCTGCAAGTGTCTTTGGCATGTGGTAATTCACTCGTGGTTGATTACTTCTATTCGGCGTCAGCTTGACAAAGTACAACTGAAGTTACTGAACATCGTACTTCTATCACAGAGCTTTACATTTCAATAGTCGTTTCTATCAGGAGAATGAGATGGTAACAGTAATTCAAGTGTATTTACGATTAGGCTAGCCAGCCTCTGAAATGAACTCTCAAGTGCCAATCATTCCGGGGCGAGATAAGGCAGAGCGATTCTATTTAGTAAGAGCAATCTTCTTCATCTCCTCAAAGTTGGGAAGGCCGAGTCCCGTCACGGGATCCCAACCCTGAGTGCCGTTCCATGTCGCAAAGGGAATCACACCGGAGCCCTGCAATGGCTTGCCCGACTGCAAATCCGTACCTCCGCAACCCTGGGCGACGCCGGTCGTGACATCGGTGAGGCCCTTGAAGCCTCTCTTGTACAGCCACGGATTCATGAAGCCCATAGTCGGCTGTCCGGCACGGATTCTAGCGTCGTTGAGGAGTCCGACGAGGCCGGCCATCAACGGGGCAGAAGCTGATGTGCCACCGGTTCCAACGAGCTTGTTGGCGTTAACGATGGCGAACGGGGGGCTGGCGGAGTGGGCTGCGATATCAGGGAACCCGCGGCCGGTGAAGTTGGCAAAGGGCTGGTAGTACGCCTTCACGTCAGCGGGGATGCCGGTCTGGAGGTACTGGGCCACCATCGTCTCCTGGTACCACGCCTGCTTGAAGTAGTTGCTGAAGCCGCTGCCGGACGCCACCCACGTGGTCTCGGGCCCGAATGCCTGGGTCCCGCCGACGGCGGTGATGTACGGGCACGTCGCGGGGAACTGCGGCGTGAACTGCGGTTGGTTGCTGCCGTCGTTGGCGCGGCACGGCGCGCCGACGCCCGTGTCGCCGCTGGACTCAAGGACGCTGACGCCGCGCAGGCCCATCATGCCGATGAGATTGCACACGCGCGTGGCGTACTCGATGGGGACGGTCTGCTCGTCGTCGCCGTATGAGACGGAGAGCACCTGCGGGATCTTCTCGTTCTCCTGAGTCATCATGAACTGGTAAAAGTCGAGGAATGGCTCGTTCTGGTTGTCTGCCTGCGTCGGTGTGCGAAGGTTGGGGACCAGGGGCGGCTTGCCGCCTGTGAGGTACTGCGTGATCGGGAGGGTCTTGACAGCGGCGGCCATGACCTGGGCGTCGAGGTTGGCCTCACCGATGGCGCCCTTGGGGTCCTGGTGATCTTGTCCGCCGTTGACGAGAACGCTGGTGAACTTTTGAGCTGGCAGCTGGAACCTGCCCAGGAAAGCCGTGAGGTCGTCCTGGCGGGCGGACTGGTTGAGGAAACTGGCGAAGCCGACGCGGCTGCCTGCCGCCGGGTCGGCCTGGTAGGCGCCGTAGTTGTAGGCCAGCTCGAAGCATGCCGGTGTGAAGACCTTAGAGCAGTTGGCGGTCGCGCTGGGCCCGGTGCCCTGTCTGCGAGAGAGCGGCGCGGGCATCTGTGGCAGCTGGGCGTTTGTGAAGGCCGGGTCGGACTTCATGTTGCCAAAGTACGTCGTGGGCGTCACCAGCTCAATGTGCTCCGTCATCGCGTTCGGGAGGGAGTACTCGGTCGTCCGCAGCTTCATGGTGCCCTGGACGTCATAGTACGCAAAGGTGGCGCCAAGCATCTTGTTCGCGGTGCCGACGTTTGTCGCAAAGTTGACGAAGCGGCCGTTGTCCGTGTACGAGACGTCTGTGACGTTCTCGTTGGCGAGCCAGGTCTGTATGGCCTTGACTGAGGCCTCGGCTGGCTTGAACATGTCGTTGACCTGAGCCGCCGTCAGGTACTTACCGTAGTTAGGACTGTCCGGATCGGAGACATCCCTGAGCATGGGTTCCAGCTTGTCGATATTTTGCAACTTGATGCCGATTTGGAGGTTGATCTGCTGGTCGTCTGCGGCCATGTTTGTCATCTGAACACCGTTGGCGAGCGCGGCTGCCCTGGACATGAGGCGGGCTTCGATGCCGGTGAAGGCGGCCGCTAGGGCCAAAAGGGCTTTGAGAGGAGCCATTCTGGTTGGCCTTCCTTGTCTCTTTTGCTATGAAGGGCACGAAGACGGGTTGATGATATTATCGGCGCCGTTCGTTCGTGTCTCGCAGAGGTCCGAACGTAAGAGAGCGCGGCGGGGGAAGAAGAACAAACCAGACAGCCCAGCTATGGAGGGAAGGGGAATGAGAAGCACATGCGGATTACAGGACCAGTTTGTATAACGATCTGAGAAAACGCAAGAAGAGCCGATTGGGACGAAAACGATCACGAGTCAACAGAGAGGGATTCAGGTCCTACCATACGGAAGTGCCCGTCTCGCCAGGGAACACGTCTCGGCCGGCCATCGAAAGGTTCCCCCTTAGCGCCGGGAACTGAATCTCCCCTCGAAGAACTTCATGCTTCAACTAGGACAGGTGCGACAGTTGTGACAGAACTTGTCGTAGGATCTTCGCGGCGGAGGCCTTCTTCGTCCCAACATTTCTGCTCGCGTTTTGATCCCACTTAAGGTTACAGGTTTCCAAAACAATTGCAAATCTGCACGTTTCAACACACGAACCCTACCCCTTACCTGTCCAGTGCCGCCTTCGCAACTTGCCGGCGGAAAGACTAATAACTAGTCATGGTCCATGGAGAAGTGTAATGCAGGAACAATTAACCTTCTTTCGACGAACAATACACAAATTCTCACTCGGTCGTCGTATGCTATCTCGTTTGCGGTCTGCCATCCTCAAGCCTCATGATCTACTCGCTCCTGGGTTCGAGCTTGTGTTTGATTAACTCTGTCAGTGTAGACAGTAGAGCAGCGTCTAATGCCAGCACAAGGTCACTTGGAATATGATTTGTCGATCATCCGCCTTGCATCGTGATCGGTGTTTCTTTCGCTTTACTCTCCGCTGTTCTAGTCCATGGCCAGAAGGCAGCTTTCCCTGCAATCTGTGGGGGTGGAGGATGAACCGATCGCCAGTGTGATGTTCAAAACAAGCCAAGAGAGAACATAACAAGAGGTTGCATCTCTTGGCGATTCAAAAAAGCTTGATGCCCGTTACCGACTACCGAGAAACATCCCCGCAAATCGTCGGTGATAAGCAATCGTGCCGCTCTCTAGTCGTCGATCACGTTCATGTCAGACGCGCGTATAGTCTCGTTCGAGAATACATCACCTAACTATGGCTCCGCCCGCAGATATCAAAAACCCAATGTCCAGCGAGTTTACGAAAATCTTTCTTCGTTCTCATTCTAGCGAGTTCAATTGCGATTCCTTCGGCGCTTGTTTGGGAACATGGTGAGTTGCGAAGCCCAAGGGTGGCCTTGCGGAAAATGCAACTCGCGAGTCCGAGCCATACTCCTTTGATGCCAACCCTTTTTCGTTGTTCCTCGACACTTTTCATCAACGAGTAACAGGCAAGACAAGGAACATTGTGAAGTCATCTTCTCTTTGAAACTTCACAATTCTGAGTGCTTAGTGCGGTTTCGATGAATTCTTTGTCTAGGCTCATTTCATTTCCCCATTCATCTCTGCTAAATTACACATTATTCCATAAACATTTCGGTCAGGGGTCGAAGAAACCATCTCAACTTCCACAACATGAGGCGGTACTAAAACACGACAGAAAGTTCTTCCGACCGAGCGCCCTCACGACGAACCAGTACAACTTTCTTAAAAGGGTACAGGGGACTGACACAACACCATCAGTACCAACACTCTGTCCCGCTATGACAACCCGTCTGTGCGTCTCGAGATCGTTGCCGTCGCGATGAATTCAAATTGATTCACAGGAGGCACATAGGGAGCCACTGGTGGAAGAGGATGGGCATCCGGGATGACAATATTCACCAGAGCCTTTCTCCCGTCATACGGCGGCTTGAAGTATCTGCACGATGTCGATAATTTTCAACTCGTCAGCCAGACGAGCAGAGAAACAAAACTCTGAAATGACTTGCGAGTACGAAGGCAAGGTTTGGCCGGATACAAACTCACCGCGTGTCCCTGTAAAAGTGGTTGACGTAGAGTTCAAAGTTCGAGGCGGAACGAAACTTTGCCACCCTGAACTGGAAGGCGTCTGAACCGGCGCTCCAGCAGAGGACGCCGGTGCTGGGGTAGTTATTATCCGGGCCCTGGTTTGGAGTGATGCCGTCCCATTGCCAGGCCGTGCCGCAATGTGCTCCGCTGACTTCCACGACGTCTTCCGTGTTGAAATCGTAAACGTCGACTAGTTAGGGTAGGCGGCCGCCCCAGAAGTTAGTCTTGAAGGAATGCGTGGCACCGGTCCAGGCCAAGCATTGCACCGGTACGGTTTTGATGATCAACCGGACTTGATTACTACTCACATTTGAGAGTGCAAGTGTATCGCTGGTCTCCGTCCTGTTTACGGCAGACGGACTCGAGGTTGCTGAGTGTGAAGTCTTTCCATGGATACCGGAACTTGGCAGCTTCCTGTGCCTCTAGTACTGGCAATGCTGACACGAAAGAATGCAAAGACAACAGCGGAAACAATCTGAGGAATCTCATGATGAGCGTTCAAAGAGATTTCAAGAATAGATAACCTGGCTTGCTGAGAGATAGGTCAAGAGCTTTACAATATCGTTAACTCAAATAGATGCCACTCGACCTTTGGAACTAGACACAGGATCGATGCGAGTCCTTGGAAGAGCTTTATAGAATCTCGGGGAGACAGCATGTGACGGTTTCGCTGGTCTTCACGGTGGTAGCATGTCATATGCCCAGACCGCCCTTGACCAGGTTGCCATCAAAGACGGATCATGATGCAAGCAACCGACGGTATGCTCACGCGGCCCGGTGCGAGCATCCGCGGTTGTGCGTGGTCATACACCATGGCGATTGTGGATTATACGAGCTATCAACCGTGGCCAGATAAAGCTGGCAGTACGGCCAGGAGTGACGAATGCGGAAGGTACAGATATGATGGGATGTGCCTGAACACATCCGGATCGCTGCTCATCTTAGGCCTCAGTCATACAGTTGCTCAAGGCAAAACAGGTCTAGCAAGTAATAAGAGCTACCGACGTTCGACAGAAGTTACGTAGTCCACAAGAAGCCACTTGTGACAGCCCTTGCGATCAAAAATCAACCATGGCTTATAATGTCCAATTGCTAATGTGGTCATAGTAAGGCGGCAGAGGGGACAGAAAGAGGAACCCTGACCTTCAACACAAATGAGGACTACAAGAATCCCAATGACCACATTGTACCGCGCAGGAATTTGATGGCCTTGTCACTTGTCATGTACGCTCGGCCCGCCCACACAATTGCCTTCCATTCAGCGGGAAATCTTTCAATTTTATGTGCCAGGCTGAGCCGGTTCTGATCGTACATCCTCCATAGGATACCACGCGTCCTCGACTAAGGGACACTGACGTATCAAATCACATATAAGCAACGGCAGATCACAGATGATATTTCCTGGTGCTACCGGGAACGGCAAATTGCCTCTCTACCTCTACTGTGAAACTTCGTCTGTCGTCTGGACAGCGGAAGAGATGCCGCAGACAGCTGTTTGCTTGATACACGCTCTTTCCCTCGTCCCACCTCTGATAATTCACGGAACATCGGCACTCCAACAAGAAGCATATCCAGTCTTCTGGAAATGTAAGCTAGTAGCGTGATCAACTGCAGCCATCCAGCTGACGATGCAGCGCCCTTGAGCCGGAATGAGCGAGCTATGGAGCCGAATTTGGCCATCCATTCCTTTCCAGACAGATCTTGTAACTCCTGCTGCAGAGCAGTAAGCCAAAGCCTTGTCGTTCTGGTAGCCAACGCATCTTTGACGTGATACCGCTTATAGGCTTTTAGAGCTGTTATCGGGGGTCGCTTGATGATTCCCCTTCCAGTATGGGAGGCAGCGATCGAGCGGTAAGATTTTTGTTCAGACATCCAATAGATATACGAGGCTGGTTCTGGCAATTCTTGTGGTGTTTCCATTGTCGATCTCCGAGGTGGAGCCGTTGGAAGGTAGCGCAGCTGTTGCTAACTCGGCATTTAACTGGTTGCCCCACGGCTTGTAGTCGAAAGACAGGACAACACGTTTAATGGCATATGCTACTCTGATAGCCAAAGCTAAGGTTAACAGTCTCGCAGCACTCACACCGCTCTTCACACAGCTACGCTGACTATACGATTCACAATACAATCAAGCGATCACAGCGTTTTGTGCAGAGCATTCGTGTCACCGGTTCATGTAATTGCTCACGAAAAACAGCCTGGGTAACTAAGCTTCGTGCTGCCAGCCCACGATGTAACCAGGATTGATCTTGAAAACCCCAACGGGACCTATTGCCACGAGGGCTGTAGGTCGGACGGTGGAATCTAGGCACAGACTAGTCTCTTTGACGGCTGCACCTGTGACAGGCAAACGACAGACGGCGTTGCTGGTGTTGAGTGTCTTGGAGCAACAACTTGGCAAAGGTTAAACAGACCATTCACACAATAAGGCACGCATTTCGCCTTGGATTCTACCGGTCTCTAAGTGAATTGAGGACTTTTCTGGCAGCTGAGATGAGACGTAGACAGCATTACCAAGGCTTGTACATTCTTGACACAGTCGACGACTTCGTTATGGTCCGGCTTCTGGTAGACGGCTCAACAGAGATGGGTCATAACCGTCAGTGGAAAGACCTCCTCGGGACTTCGAATCTCGACACCATGACCTCATACTATAGTCCACTGCTTTAAACATCATATCTTGGAATACTAGAAAATGAATGAATCTTAATCATTATCCCACCCTGGCCAACAGCCGTGTATGAGTTCTTGGTTCGACAATTTTCCACGAGAACTCTGCTAGGTTGTGTGGAAAGCCAGATCTGCAAATTGACCGTAATAACGTCTCATTACGTGGCAAAGGATAGCAGCGCAACCAGCGACCAGCCGTGCGTTATCTTACCGCGGGACACCTGAAAACAAACTGGGAAAGCTGTTCTCAAACACATGAGCTGCCAAACGTTCTCCAGAAAACAATAGGGAATAACTACCGATACATACCTTGAGACGGAAACAACGATACTTAATCATTTTTGAGTGCGTCCGACTAGTAATTCTCTATGAAATCCTTTTAGAGTCACTGGTCCTGCCTCTAGCGATCTGGGCCAAGAGCGACCATGATTCGCGAACGTGCTTGTGATGGCAAAATTTGTGAAGTCAGGAGGCAAGCTCAGTTAAATGAAACGACCTCGAGGGTTTCATTGTCATGTTAATATACATTTTCCGTCAATCTTCTGAGTTTAAGACTCCTGGCGTCTTCTTCTCTAAGCCAGTCATTGTCTCCTCATACTTACTGAAAGAGTTAATCCCAACGACAAAACCTAGTAATTTGACCATCACTTGGATGTCACGTTCTGTGGTTTGAATATTAGTCGTCGCCATATCTAGCCCGAGATGACATAGGGCCTGAGTCCTAATTGCAGTAATCCAGAACTGATGTTGTTGATCCTCTTTCCTCAATTCGCCCCAAAGACTGGCCCTTCCCTACAGGCCCCCTTGAAATGATCAACTCGGTAGTGATGGCCTTCCCAGCCCACTGCCAACCACGGTCCTCATCAAATCATCCGCATCATCAACCTCTGCCGAGCCACAAATGTTATCAATACCCTGAGAGCCGTCCCACTGCAATGCCAGAAGATACATCACGGAAGATTGATCACCTGAAACGACTCAAAGCAGACCGGATACAAGGCTGTCATGTGATGGCCCGCATCGTTCATGTCTCAAAATATAACCACACGTCCTGGACAGGGCCGAGTCTCGAACCGCAGCTGGCAGGCTCCGCTAACTTATAGTGTCTGCCGGGGCCGCTGAGTAAACCGCGGGCCGCGGACCACGGAGACCCAGACGGAACGGAACCGCAGGCGTGCCGAGGAGGACCCCTCGGTCCTAAGTACCAGAGTGATGTTCTGGGCTACAGACAATCATCGTACATTCATGGTATCGTTAGTGCGGAGTTAAAGCCATTTCGGCCTCTCGCCGCATGATTCCTAACTTTTGAGAGTACAGACTTTCTCATACCATACTGGATCGCCTTACGTCGAGGGATCACGAGAAGTAGCTACCAACCATTTAAAAGCATCCATTAGACCAACCATGGTTGGTTTGCAAGCAAACAAGGCGTACGACAAACGTATCGTATTCCCCTGCTAGTGTTCGATTATAGAACGTGGCTTTGCTGCAGAGAACCAATATTTCGGCCGAGATCCCGGATCTATTGGACTCAGCCATGATGATGATTACTTGCATACCTTTACATCAGCCTTGCATGATGCATATGACAAGAAGAAGAAGAAGGGCAACCTCGGTACTCTAAAGGATGACCGCCGAAATGCAATCAGTTGTTGACGAAGAGTGTCTACGAGTACCACTGCTTTGTTTGTCACGACTCAAAGCTCTACACCGAGAAACATTCGATATGGAGATCACTACGTCTCAATTCCATCCAAAAGCACTTTCTCCCAACCTGAAAGCCGGCATTTCCTGGACTTGTATCCGTACAATGCTGGCAGCCACGAATGCAGTAGGTATGGCTAAATCTGCTGATTTCTGAGGGATCATCAGCATAAAAGGTCAGATGGCATTGCGGTGTCGTGTCATTGTGGATGGCGGCGAGATCTGCGGTCCCCAGCGGCCGGTGTTGAATATGGAGTGGTGAACCTGGTGGACCGTGGAGCCCCTCCTCCTCCCGCTTGCCCCCCCTGTCGTTTGTCTTAGGTGAGGTGAGCTGGAAAGAGCCCGAGCCATCCCTGATTCGGATAGGTCCAGTTGCGGAGAGAGAGCTGAGAGATAGAGAGACAGAGAGAGAGTCGCCTTCCATCGCCAATGGAAGTCCGCTCTCTGAAGACTGCGAGTCCAGAATGGCACGAATAGTCAAATCGGATTCACCCTGTCCAGGGCTGGGACCCGCTTTCCATCCTCTCCCAGTACGACGGGGTCTATTAATAGACCCTAACCACGCCAAACAAACTTTTTTGTAGAGGAGCTTGAAGCAAAAGGGTCTCCCCTCCAAACCCCATTTTTGTACAAGACCCCTGCCGACATTGGATCGCTTGGCCGGCCGTCGGCATGCTTTTCCCAGCTATATGCGAGCCTCTAAACAACTGCCCAGGTTTGAATGGCAGAAAATCAAGCTCAGAGGGCGCTGCAGTCGGTTGAACGGGTGAAGAAGACGATGCGAACAAATGCTGCATTCTGTGACGGCATCGTCAAGCCCTCGTTTGGTTCCCATAGGCCCGGAGATACAGGTCATTGGACAGTTGCTCCAGAGATACAAAGTAGCTTTGTGGACTCACTCTACTTCGTCCATTCGTACAGCAAAATGTCATTTCTCGCGATTCAATTCAAATGACGCAGCATGACTCACCCCCTGGTAGCTTCACTGCAAAAGCACACGTGTTTGTAATTTGCCATGAGCTGTGCTACGTAGACGGCATCGGTACTTCATTCAACATGAAGAACCTTACTGAGCTTACTCCGTACTGTCGGCCCTGTTTTCTCTGTCCCCAGTAGGTTGATTGGTAGGTAGCTTCATCTTGCTCTGGAGACGACTCCACCTAAGCTGTCTAGCTAGGCTCGAGGTCTAATGATTTGCCAGAGCTCATTTGCTCGGTTGTAAAGATAGCATCTAGCTATGAGGTTAGTCCTGTTAGTTGCTGCAAAGAAGTAGGATATCGTGGCAACCGCGTTTCCTGTTTATACCCTGAAAATAACTCTGCGTGTCTAGAGGAAACATCCCATCGCCGATGATGCATAAAACGAACCGGAGACTAGAACAGCTGATAAGCATCTTGAGACGATTGAAAGGCTGGAGCTTAGTTTCTTGCAAACACGGCGTAAGGAATGCCAAGCCGGACGTAGCGTTATAGGTGGAATGGCTTGTTCATGCTGCAGATATCCGTATGCTTGTTGATATGTTAATGATACCACCTCTGCGAATATGGAGCTTAAGCCTCATGGTGACGCTGTCCCATATTGGAGCGAGACAAACCATCGTGAGGTGGGGGAGGAGACACGGGCAGCAAGCCTTCGCCGAGAATAAGGTGAGAGAGCTCCCCACTGCTCATTTGCAGTTAAAGTGAAGGAGGAGGACACACGAAGAGAAACCATCTTGGCACGCCGCACCAGGAAAGTTATGCCCACAAACAAGGTTCCGTTAGGGCTGAGCTGTCCGAGCTGCGCCTGTTCGGCGGGGATAAGGTAGGTGGTACTTACATGGCCTCTGGGGAGAGTAATTCCAGATGCCCATCTCAAACTCTGTCGTTTGCTGTGAAATGTCATCATTTCCCAGATTTCCAAAAATTGCATGCCCAAGCATGTCGAATCTGTCCTCAATATTAAGATATCGACGAGGGTTTGCATTATCTCCTGACTTGTTTTGAGATGAAGAACGGCCGCAAGAGGCGTGCGCTTTTCTGCACGCTTGCAGGGTAGACGTGAGTGAGTGCTCAATGCTGTCGGGAAAGTCGTAGCCCAATGCTTGGGTGCAAAGCCTGGGATTTGGCAACCCTCCTTGCCCCTTCCCCTCTGGACTGTACCGCTCAGCTTGGGCAACGTACGGATTATGGGTGGTCCGCTTTCCCCGTCTACGCATGCTGTTCGGGGCTGAGTGTCAGCCGCAGGGCCGCACGTTGTTGCGTAGTCGGTGATTTTTGACAACGGGGATGCAGGCCAAGGGCCGGCTAGTCTGGGCTGGGTTTGGCCTGCTCGGTGCAGGGTGGCAGCAGCTCTCCCGCACTACCGAGTGGCCAAGAAGGTGACTGAAGGCGAACGAGGGTCTTGCTGAACAACGAAGGGTGGTCGTTGCTGACGGAAGATGAATGAGCTCGTGGTTGTAATTCGGACGAAGGCTTGTGTGAATCCGATGCCCGACGATCTTTGAGCCTATTACGTCCAGACTTGAGCCAAATTTTCGGAAGATCTGATGTTGAAAATGCCTGAGCCCGTGCCATCACCCTAATAACTATCAGATACATCGCTGGTGCTGACAGATGGCAAGCATTTGCTAGCCTTGAGCTTGCCTTGCTTGCCGCGAGCTCCGGACACAAACATTGCATGTAAGTAAGCTCAGAGTCGGAGTGAGGAAGATGTCGGATCTGGTGTCATTTGCTTGGCGGTTTATCTCTCTCTCAAGGCTTCCTCTGAATGGCCAATTACCCATCCGATAATTCGTTTCGCGAAGCAACATCTCGTGTCCGTGGCTCGTTCTCAGTGGGAAGAAGAAGGTCAACCGGGGAAAAGGTAATTGATCAGCCCTATCCTGGCGTGGGATCCCACCACGACACCATTCACCTCCTCTCCTCCGTTCTGATTACGCCCCCCTCTTCCACATTCCGCCCAATTTCCATCGGGTTGAATCGAATTTACCGTTGACATCCACAACTGACCATTGAGCAACCCGGAACTCTCGCCCGTCATCATCAATTCGTTGTCCAACCGCTCATCGTTTGTCTCTGCCACCCAAGCGCTTGGCTTTCGAGGCTTTATCTTTGGGTTGCCGATGACAAGACCTCGAACGACGACCCCTGAGGACGCGGATCGAAACCAGCCTGCGTTTCACCAAACGACCCCAGATCCCTCCCCCGCAGCAGCTGTAGCGTGTCGCTCGTCGCCCCCCACGAGTATCGAGCCTTAACCGCTGTTCGTCTGAAGAGAGGTGACCCCAGCCAGTAATAGAGGCAGCCGGAGGAGAAACTCGACAGAAAGACTCGAGGGAGGAGACTGCGCGTCCCTCAACCCTCCTTCGCAGCTATTCGTCTCTGGCCTGCGATTGCTGGTCGAGAACGGGATAGCGTTGCACGCCAGCACTGGCCGGACATACAGACAGCGTCTGACAGCCTCTATCAAAGCAGCCATCGGCAGCACCCTAGCATCAAGCCATAAGCGAATCCAGCTCTCCAGCTTGCGAGGAGTATCCGTACGGCGACCTGGGTTGACTTGTGCACAGCCCCAAGGAAGCCCCTCCAAGGAACCCAGACCTAGACCCAGTCGCCCAGCGCGGCATCCGCTTCTGCAGGTTGGGTAGCCAATCCGAACCAATCCATCTGTTCTTCTGCCTGTTGCTCTGGTGGTGGTGCTTCCTTTGGCGGGCACCTGCACACGTAGGTTAGATTGAACTTGGATGAGAAGTGGACAGACAGGGTCTCGCAGACGCAGAACCGCAGGCGCAGGCGCAGGCGCGCAAAAAATAGGAACAGGGACCAGCAGGACGGGCTGATCAATCTCTCGTCTTGCCATCCTCTTGCTTCCCTTTCTTGCTTGCCGCTGGTTGCTAGCTGTCATTGCTTCTGCCACTGCATCTCGACCTTGCACATCGACGGACAGACAAGATTCGAGCCGACATTTGACTGAGCCAAGCTGAGCTGAAGCGAAGCCTGTCCCGCTACGTTGCTGCGTACCCCCGGAAGCAAGCAAGCAAAGCTGCGCGTTCGGTCCACCATCCGGTCTTGTGTATCTGTCTGTCTCTGCTTTCTCTCATTTTCAGTCTGTTCAGTCAGTCAACCCAAGGGCTGTGCCGTTTGGCATACCTAGGACGATCGATTTGCTTGCTACCCTCTTTACCCGCAGTGTTCTAGTGGAGGGCAAGCGTCCCAAACAAGCAACAAGGGAACAAGAAAAAAGGCCAATAAACAAAAAAAAGAAGCCAGGTTGGACTGCGGCGGCTGCGCACAACGACATCACAGTGTTATAATGCCGGCCTTCGGTCGCATTGGAAGGCACCACAACCGCTCGCAGCAAGCACTTGTTGATCCGGGCGGAGAGGTTGCTGCTGGATCTGGCTCAGGCTCAGGTTCAGGTTTAGGAGGTTCAGCGGCATCGCATCCCACGCCTGGTCCTTCCGGCCCTGCTGGTGCCGCCGGTGCTCCTTCCTCCTCTTCTCACTCTCACTCCTCCTCCCTCGCTCCTGCCTTGAGTGCAGGCTCTGGCACAACCACGGCCAACAACGCCGCCGGCGCTAATAGTCTCAATCAAATTACCCCCCATTCAGCCTCGTCGACCGCCTTCAGCTCCAGCGAATCCTTTGACATCCACCCAAACCAGCTGGCAGCTCATCAACAACATCAGCTCCAACAACAGCAGCAGCAGCAACAACTCCTTCAACAACAACACCAGCAAGGGCAGCAAGGGCCATCTCCACTGCAACAGCCCCACGATTACCATCCTCCTGCCTCAACCTCGCGCAACTCCCTCCTGTTGCAGCACCACAATCCACCCATAGCTGATTTGCGCCAGAGGAGTCAGCAGGATTACACCGACTCCGTCTCCCGCTCCCAGTCACAGCGCTACCCGCCTGGCGTGGCCCCCTACTCCAATAACGCCAAAACCGGTGCTGCATCTAGCTCCGTCGACAACCTCAGAACTTCCGTCAACAGCACCTCATCTGCTCCCGCCTCCGCTCAAACTCAAGCAACCTCACCTCTTCCGCAACAGCAACCGGCCCCCGTCCCCGAAAAGCGATCTGCACGAAAGCTGCTCAGGAACATTTTGGGCGGATCGGGCCGCGATCATCACAACACCCCGCCCCCCCAACCTACCCCGCCAAGTTCCTACGATAACACCGGTGGTCTTGCTCGCCGACCGTCCAAAAGAGTGAGCAACCCACCACCCGCAAGAATTACTTTGTCCCAGCAGCCGTCTCAGCAGTCCTTGGACCAACAATCTGTCGACTGGCCGCTTACGGCACCTCATCAACAACCTTCTCCCTTACAGGGCGTCGGCGAGACCGAGCATCACCAATTTGCACAAGACCCTAACAGAGACCCTCGTCTACAGAACCCCGATTCCAATCGCAACTCCATTCGCTACGTCCCGACCGACTTCGACAATACCCCTTACGAAGAAGCCGACTACGGAGATCGCCAGCCACAGCAGATCCCGACCGTACAGGAACAGCACCAACACGGTCAGCAGCCTGCTTACGACCCCTCACAGCAGCAGTACCAGCAACAATACTCCAACCAGCAGCCTGGTCAGTACCAAGCTGGACCACCCACGATCTATACTAGTCACTTGGGTGCCGGTTCGCATCAAAACCCCGAGACTGTTTCCCAGTTGTCGCATGAATCACCCATCACTGATTCAGACGCTCTGTCGGCAAACGTACATTCCAGCCAAACCTCCCCCGCAGTGAGGTACGCAGTACAGACCACAGACAGCCCGCTGCCTCCAACACTTCCCCCTGCCCAGCAAGGAGGACCTCAAGCCCAGCAGCAGCAGTCGCAGCAGCAGAATATGGCCCCTCCCTCTGGCGGCCCTCCCCCGAACAGACGATCCCAAGAGACAGAGAAGGCATTGCGCAGTCAGGTCGACGCATCTGCAGGCCCTCCCGGTTACAGACAAAGCCAGACCATGCCTCCCACCACTGGCAGCGCCAACGCTGCCTTCCGACCAGGCGGTGCTGCAGACTCGCGGCAGTTTGAAGGCGCCACCGGAGAGCAAGGCCGGAACAGCCCACAGCCCTCCAACCCCGATCGCGACGGCACAGATCCCGACAAATTCAAGGAGCTTCGTAAGGAGGACATGATTGCTGTGTTGGAAGTGTGCTAACAAGTCACAGTAACTAAGTATAAGAATGTTAAGCGGTTGTACTTTGACGGCAAGACCCAGATCGATAACCTCAACTCTCAAATTGAGGTGCTGCAAAATGCAGTCGCCAACCAGCGAATGTCACAGTCGCGGACTGCCCTCGACGACAGCGAGTATATAACGAGATTCAGCCGTCTGAATGGTGCTATCAACAATCTGTCATTCAATATCAGAAAAGATTGGCGTACAGTACCGCAGTGGTTAGACATGTTCGTCAGCATTGATGCTCTTAAGACCGGAAAACAGGAGATGACAGCCGTTGGTCGTGCCGTCATTACTAGGTGGATTGTAGAAGAGATCTTCAACAAGTGCTTCCATCCCGGCCTCAACTTCGAGCTCAGCCGGCAGCTGAAGGAGATTGAGCTCAACATCCGCCGCTTCTCGTACACGATGAGCAGCCAAGAAGAGTTCGATGCATTGACAAATAAGGTCGTGAGCTGGCGAATGGCTACCCTTGAGGGTCTGCAGAGAGTTCTCAACTCCCCGGAGAGTGCAGACAACAGGGCGGACTTTACTCGGATGTGCACATCGAACCTCACGGCGACACTTTTCCAGTACATGACAGACCCGCCGCCAGCTGGAGTGGACGGCAGCGCGTCCATGATTGTTGAATTGGCCGTTGGCATCGCAGCCAACCTGCCGCTAGAGAGCAGAGATGTCGCAATTAACTATCCCCTACCTGGAGACCCAATTCAACTGAACATCATGGATGTCGAGAAGACGCCGCTTCCACCTTTGGAAATTCAAAAAGCGGAGGGCGAAGCAGAGGCCGATGAAGGCGATAAGGACAAGAGCGGCAAGAACCAACGGGCGGACAAGACCAAGAGCGGTATGTTCACAAATATACTCAGCGGTGGACCGCAGGCGGGCCGCAAGGGCAGCACTGCGTCGTCAATCGTTGGCACAAGTACTGATACCGCCCTTCCTTCAGCTCTTCCCCCTAAGGACAACAGCACGGTGAGACTTGCGGGCTTCCCGGTAGTGGAAGTTCGTGGTCGCCAGGTTCTTGTCAAGGCGACTGTTTGGGCACTTTGAGCGTGTTCAAGATAAGCCGAGTGCGAAGAAAGATGCTTTGGTGACCTGGCGGCAGTCCATGTAGATGAGCGGTATATCCAATCGAATTTGCTGCGTTACGAGCATGGAAAGAGGTCCATACTGGTTGAAGAGTCTTGGCCAGAAGGAAGGGGACAGGAGTCAACCATCAACAATGCGGATGGAAAGGGGCGGAATTCATGACTGAAGATTCACATTCATACCAGAAGGAACACTTGGATGTCTGCTCTCTACTGAAAACAGAGAGCCTAGATAGTCTCCAGGGTACCTTCACAAGTTGCTTGCTTTCTTGCCGTTTCTCACAACCATCCCATTCCTGATTCACGAACGTGTACTGCCCAGATAGCCGCAACGCACCTCAGGCTTGCGGCTGGAATCCCCTTTTGGCTCAATCAGGACACACGATGCGCCGTCGAAGGGACACTGGGGGCTAATGTTAGCTCGTGCGACTGGAGGTCTTTTCACACCCGTAATGTCAAGGTAGGTGACTGACTCTGTTGTAGTCCGCCGGGCAGACCTGGGCATCTCGCCCTGTCAAGTTACATTTGTTGCTCATCTGCGTACAAGTCTATTTCATATCGACGTCAGCCACCAAAGAACGACTTTATGATAGGTTTGCTCGCGTCGTTTTACGAAAGACTTACTCCTCTGGTTCTGGTCTCTTCCTGGCCCGGAGTCTGTCGCGCTCCAAGATGAAGCTGCCGGCGGTCGATATGGTGTGCTGCAGCAACGGCGCCGCTTGCGCTGAGAGCTAGGAAGAGGAAGAGGGCGAAGCTGAGGAGGAGGTGGAAGCTGTACATTGTGGCTCCCGATTCTGCGATCGTTTTTTTCTCGGCCCCAGTAGTAGCCTGACGCTGGAGCCTGGTTCGGGTTTCTATTCGATGAATGGCAGAAGTTCGTCTGGTTCTTGATTAATGATTATCTTGATCGATTCGTGATAGAGCGAGCATCGAGAGCTGACTCTAATTAACTGGTTTTGGAAGGAAAAAGGAGTCACCAATATGAGTCTGGCGATACGCCAAAGAAAGGAGGAGAACGAGTGGATGAAGAAAAGAGGGCGACGGGTTGTTACGGTGTCAGCGTGCGCTGTGTGTCTGTATATGAACGAACCTCACGACACCAGACGAAACGTCACCTTTCTCCTCTCTCCCCCTTCCCCAAACCCCCTCCTCTCTTGTCAGCAGGGCGCGGTCGTGCTCTTTGCACAATAAACATTTGAGACGAAAAGTATCCCAACGAGCAAACACATGGGTGGCGATGTCGTCGCCTGGTGTAGGAGGTACTTGGGTCACCAGGCAAATGGGTTTAGTAAAACACAGACCCCTCTCTCTGCTCCCATCCAGAGAAGTCATCACTTACCAGCTGTGCGTTATTTCTCAGCTTATATGTAATCTGTGCTTCTCTACTCCCTCGACGGACGTGGGTACCATTGCCATCGAAACGGTTTTGCATTTCCTCGCTGCGAAAGTATTTGCAGGCATGGGAGACTGAGACTGAGACTGAGAGGAGGAGGGAGAGAGGCTCGTGTGGGTGCAGTAGCTTGTCTGGTGTATGTTCTACCATTGGCACCGCACCAACTATTTTGGAAACGTCAATGCTCCCGCTGTCCTATCTCTGTACTTCTACCCTCTGGTCTGATTTTTTAGAAAGCAGAGACAGGTCAAAACTAGGTACCTATCCCCAAGAACCGGGTGACATGTAACCAATTTCATCAATCCACCAAATGCAAGCCAGTCGTCTTCCTCCTCCTATCCCATCAAATTCTACCCCGCAGCTTGCTCAGAACCGCCGTCTGGATTTGGGTTCTTGCTCTCCCAAAACCCATCCTACCAACCAATGTCGAGCTGCCAGATGCCATAACCTTTGGCCCTACAGCAACCTTCCAACTCAACCCCTCCATTGCCAGGGCAAGGATCCCTAGCACCTCTGAGCCATAGGCAGAACAGAGACCAGGCAAGGAAGTGGGGGTTGTCCCACCCGCCAGCCAAAAGAGCCTCACCGCCTTCCACTCCGGGTCGACAACGGCACAACACCCCGCCAAACTTCTTTTCGCGATGGCATCAAATTCGGATCTAGAGTGTCGGGTTGAAGGATAGCTGATCATTGTCCATTTTCTCGGCACAAAGAACTCGTCCTTTTACCAAGCCATCATACTACTTCTCGAAGTCCGGTTCTGACAACAACAGCACCCAAAATGGCATCTACCCCAGCACACCTGGAGCCCTCCAAGCTCGGGACAAAAGAATAGTTCGTCACTGAATTCATTACCCCTCCACGCCACGAGTGAATGGCATACCCCTTTCGCTCAACACCCAACCCCCTTACATCACCAAGGAAATTCCCCAGCTAACAGGTCCACTGAAACAGCTGGGCATCCCTCTACACAACCGAACTCACAAACAACGCTCAGAACCCTGAAGACCGCGGCACAGTCTGGTTCGACGACTCGGACGCCGAGTCAAAGCTCCTGACCTACCTCGAGGACCTCACCGAGTCCGCCCCCTTTGACCACTCCCTCCGCCAAGCCGACGCCACCTTCCTCGACCTCGGCTGCGGCAACGGCTCCCTCCTCTTCGCCCTCCGCGACGAGGGCTGGGCCGGCCGCGCCCTCGGCGTCGACTACGCCCCGCAGAGCGTCGAGCTGGCGCGCCGCATCGCGGCGCAGAGACAGCAAGCTGCCGCCAAGGAGGATGAGGACATGTCCGACGCACCCGCCGGGGACGAAGACGACGAGGCAGACGCCAGAGAGCCAGAATTCGAAGAGTGGGATGTCCTAAACGGACCCTGGGAAACCGTGCTCAACGGGTCCCAAAAAGACGGTTGGGACGTCGTCCTCGACAAGGGCACCTTTGACGCAATCTGCCTCAGCGACGAAAAGGACGCGCAAGGCAGGCGCATCTGCGAGGGATACAGAGGCCGCGCGCTCCGCCTCGTCAAGCCCGGTGGCCTGCTTCTCATCACGAGCTGTAACTGGACAGAGGAGGAGCTCAGGAAGTGGTTCGAGGGCCCTTCGAATGAGGGAGATGCGGGCAAGTTTGTTGCTGTGGGCAAGGTGGATTATCCTAGCTTCACCTTTGGCGGGGCCAAAGGCCAGACTATCAGCAGTTTGTGCTTCCAGAGGCAGGCATAGCTAAGGTAGAGCATCATGCAACGAGTTAGACGAATGACAAGACCTTCAAGATACCCCGCAAAAGAACGTCGGTCACGACGGTACTAGATAACATTCTTCGTTATTGCATCTCGTTTCTCTGACGGCTGCTGGTGTATCATACAATGTGTTTCTTTAATGGGGGAATGTCAGGCAACGTCACCTATACTCCACCATGCACGTCCTCCATTGTGCCCCATCTATGGTCGCTTCCATGCCCCTGGAGATATCTCTCCTAACGTTAACCACCAGTGAAAACCTCGCCTCTCTCTGTCTAGTTAGTCTTCTTCTTTTTCTGTAAAGCCTGACAGGGGAACCGGAGTAGCACCCAGCACCATGTAGCGTTTGGTCGAAGCATGCAAGGTAAGAGTCTTGGGACGGTCCTGATAAAAAGATTGGGAATTGCTTCATTACGTCTCTCATCTATGGTGATGTATTCATAGGTTCGCCAGAAGAAGGTCCAGACACTTGGTTCGCAGACGTTGTCGCAAAGTACCGCACGTCGACGTCGTCGTCCTTCTGCAGCTTCTCGAGCTTAGGAATGACGCGTGTTTGGATCAGTTCCATGCCTCTGGGAGACGCGGTGAAGCTGCCACCCTCCTTCTCCAGGGAGTAAATCGTGCCTTCTTCAGGCAAACGGCGGAGGACGTCAATCAGAACGCCATATGTCTTGGCGACGTTGAAGCGAATGTTGGGGATCTCATCGTCAACGAGCTTGTCCAACATGGGCAGGATCTTGTCAGCAATGACATCAAGGCTCACAACAGAAGCAAGGGTCTGAAATCATTAGCATCTCTGGTACCATAGAGGCGAAGATCTCAACTTACGGTGATGGCAAAGGCGGTTGTCATTCGGTAGAGGTAGTTGGGGTGGTTGCCCATGGCCATAACCTTGGGAATGATCGCCTCGCTCGCCCACTCGACTCCAAAGACCTCTGTAAGCTTCTTCAGGTTGTGCGTCGCCGCCTCGCGGATCGAGAAGACGGTATCGCCCAACCAGCTCATGCAGAGGTTGCTCAGCTTCTCATCGAAGAACTTAACTCCAAGCTGGCTGGCAAGAAGAGGAATGTACTCGATGATGGCCAGTCTCACACGCCACTGCTTGTCCTCAGCAAGCTGCACAATGGCGGGTAAAAGAGACTGGGAGAGCAAGTCGATTCCGATGACTGCAGAGGGGTTAGTAAGATGCTTTTGTTTCAGAAGCTAGCACATACCCTGGTTGACGAGTTCAAGCTTGGAAATAATGTGGAGGCGAACTTCGGGGAACTCGTCCTTCAGCATTTGCAAGAACATGGGCAGAAGGTGGTCGATAGTTCTGTGACGAATTAGTCGCTTGTGGCGGAAGTGTAGCCTTCATAGAACCTACTCTTGCTTTCCCAAGATGGGTGCGAGACCGCTGATCTGGGTACCGAGAGCAGCTCTGACATGCTGGGAGGTGTCGGAAACGAGATCCTCCACGCTGCTCATGATATCATTCAGAAGGACAGTGCGGTCCACAAGCGCACAGAATCCTGGTATTTGTCCAGCAATCGCAGTCCGGACTTCTGCCTCGTTGTCCTTGAGGAGCTTCACGAAAGATGGCACCAGATCCCTTGAAACGACCTCCTCATCGACAGCCTTGGAAATCTGTTTGCGCATTAGCGTGGCCCTCCCTACGAGCGTATTCATTCCTGCCAACCTTCTCGAATCTGTCTGCAATCATGTACCGAACCCTCCAGCTCTTGTCCTCGATCAGGTTTCGCAGAGAAGTGAGGAGAACGCCGTGACTCGACTGCTGCTCCTTGGGTACGACCTCGGCGATGGAAATGAGGATCTCGACGGTAAGTAGGCGGACGCTGTCCTGGTCGTCCTGGGCGAGGTGCTGGAAAAGGGGTATCATCTCTTCGACAACGATAGCGGCCGGCATCTCCTTGACGAACTTTGCCAGGTTGGTGGCAGCCTGGCGTCTGACCATGGGTGTCTCGTCGTGGACAAGCTGTCCAAACTGCTTTCGGAGGTCTTCTTGAATGCCCGGGGACACCTTCTTGTAGGGCGATGTGTAGAGACCGCAGCCAGACACCTTGGAAGTGAACCAGTCTGCTTTTGAAAGTCGGATGGTCAAGGGGATGAAGTATTCTTCGACTTGCTGAGAGGACAGCTCCTCGCAGATCTTGTTGAGGGACTCGACGGCCTGCTTTGATTAGGCGATGTGACTGGTGGGTGGAGCAGGGGGCAATAGCTACCTTGTCCCGCACGACGGGTTCCTCGATGGCAGCGAGGTTCTCGAGGGGGGAGAGGAGGACATGGCCCCATTGGGCGCCTCCGACATACTCGATGAAGTTGCCCAGCTCGCCGCTGAGAGCGACTAGCACCTCATCCTCGTCCTCAACGGACTCTGGTTGAAAGTTTAGATATTGGCTCACATAGGGATGGATGCGCAAGACATACCGTCGAGGAAGGGAATCAATTCCTCACGCGTGCGCTCGGCGCCTAGGGCGAGGGCGATGGTGGAGAGGCGGTGAATGGCATTGAGACGCAGGAGGACATCGTCGTGCTGGATCGCGAAAGGGTTAGCAATGTGTTGTGCGCTGGCGGCTGAAGGCTGACGTCGGGGTTGGGCTAGACAGGCAGAGTCACCGCCATACCTTTAGCTCGTCGATGAGGACGGCGATGGGGTAGAGCTCGTCCTGGGTATTCGGCGCGTCTGCCATGGCGAGCGAGGTTGCGCAGGCGCGTTTATCGATGGGAGGGTCGGATGATGTTCAGGAGAGTCGACGTCGTGGTTGTGAGCGATCGAAGTGGATCGCGTGCGGGTGATGCAATGGGTTGGTTGAGGGCGAGCGGCGGTCGTTGTGGGATTGGGGGGGCTCTAAAATCTGAGACGACGCAACCAGGATAGTGGTATGGCAGATATTATCAGGAGGTTGCGAGCATGCAGACCATGCCAACGATCCGACGTCAGGTTGGCGAAAGGCACAGCTAGTTGTCGTGGTGAAGTTCGTGTGGCAGTGGTGGAGGAGAGCGTGGCCGGGTGTTGATTTGAGATAGATAGTGGAAGCACGAGGCATGGGAAGGGAAGTTTGACGTGCTGTTTCTGAGGTTCGTCTTTCGCTTCTGCTCCAGGTGCTGTCCCACCCGACCAGAAATGGGCTACCTTACCGCACCTAAATTATCAGCTGCGGTGGCCACCTTAGTCGTTCGGTGATGGGCAACAGCATTTCTAGGCGCCTACGAGAGCCTGTATCTGTGACCGCCTTGGGCAAGGTCTGACAGAGGGAAGGTACGTACCCGTAACTTCTTGGTGGTGGATGTCGTAAGGCAGGGGTGCAGGAGCCAGGAGGAGGTGCTCTTTCCTTTCTTCTGGTGAGGGGCTGCTGCTTGTCGTTTGCTGCCGCATCTTCGTAGCAGCTGAAAAGCGGACTTGCAGCACAGGTTCGGTACTAACTGACGTATCGCTCCTCCAACGTCCTCACGTTCCTTGGAATTTTCTATGCCCTCTATAGCTAACACAATAAGCACCATCGGTAGCACTCTTCTAACTACCTTGTGCTTGAGACATGCCAACTTTCAAGTCCAGCTTCATACCTTCTTGGCCTGGTGAGATGTCTCCCAGGTGACCGGCCGAGGAGGGGTCATCAGCCTGCAGCTAAGCTACCTGATCATAGGTAGGTACTTTGTATGCACTACCTTCATGGAGGGGAGGGGTTATGGGACAGCTACATCATATTTAACGTTGTCCCGAGTCTGGGTATTCGGAAACGCATGATTGTGATTGAGGCAATGAATCGGAATCCAGCATTTTCTGCTCCGCGCGCATTTTGGCCAGCACCTAGGTAAGGTGGTGAAATACCTTACCATACCTTTAGTCACCGCCGTGGGTAGCTACGAGCTGTCAGTGAGGCATCTGCCAAACTTTCCCGTTACCAGCAAACAGCTCAGGTGTCCCTCCCACCTTCCACCAGCGGCGAAACATGTCGTGGCTGGAATATGCGCACGGCTGTGTGCACTGGCCGCCAGCTGTCGATGGGCCTGCACCGAAGAGGAATATGGTGATTTATGGCTTCCATTTCTCCTGCCTGCGCTGGGTTGCGTTGTGCTGCGCTGCAACCCGTCCCGGTGTCGGTTGACACGGACCACTCTCTGACATCGGACCCTGGAAAATTGAGATGCCGAGTGCGACCGCTGCTTTTGCTGCCCCTCAACCCCGCAGCCCCTCCAATGGCTGCGATAAAGTCGAAATGACTCCCACTGACCTCTTAAAGCAGCAACTTCATCCCGCCCCGGCGAACCTTCCATGCGTGCATGCAGTTGCTTCACCTCCGAGTATCCCCAAAATTTCTGTGACTCAAGGCCATATTGGAGACGGAAATTGACCATTGCTTGAATCCTCTCCTGCCCCTGACGCCAGACAGACCTCTGCACCCTCGAGAGACTCTCGCCAATTCTCACCATGCCTACCATATCCGTCAACAAGTACGATCTGTACAAGGCCCTAGGCCAAAAGTGAGTTGCGCCGTGCTGGCACCGTCCGCCCCGATCTAGACATCTTGACCCCGCCATCCCTATACTGCCTCTTGCTGATCGTCGCCCGCACAGCTTCACCACCCAAGAGTTCGAAGACCTGTGCTTCGAATTCGGTATCGAGCTCGACGAGGACACCGAGAATGACGACCGACCGATTGTCAATGGCGTGCAGGAGCCGCCCCAGCTGAAGATCGAGATCCCCGCCAACCGATACGACATGCTGTGCTTCGAGGGTATCGCGCTCATGCTCAACATCTTCAGAGAGAAGGTTGCCGCACCCAACTACAAGGTCGTAGAACCCAAGAACCCTGAAGCCTCCGTTATTACCGTCGCCCAGGACACCAGCAAAATCCGACCCCTCGTTGCTGGTGCCATTCTCAGAAACATCAAGTTCACCCAAGAGAGCTACGACTCCTTCATCGGCCTCCAGGATAAGCTGCACATGAACTTGGCGAGACAAAGAACATTGGTGGCCATCGGAACCCACGACCTCGATACGATAGAAGGCCCCTTCACATACGAGGCCCTGCCGGCCAAGGACATCAAGTTCAAGCCCCTGAACCAGACCAAGGAGATGGACGGCGAGGAGCTGATGCAGTTCTACGAGAGTGACAAGCATCTCGGCAGGTACCTGCACATTATCAAGGACTCTCCCGTCTACCCCGTCATCTACGACAAGAACCGGACTGTCTGCTCGCTGCCGCCCATCATCAACGGCGACCACTCTAAGATCACCGTCAACACCAAGAACGTCTTCATCGAGATGACAGCAACGGACGCCACCAAGCTCGATATTGTCTGCGACATGATGGTCACAATGTTCTCGCAGTACTGCTCCGAGCCCTTCACCGTTGAGCCCGTCAAGATCGTTTCCGAGCACAACGGCGCATCAAGAACGACACCAACCCTCGCCCCCCGCACGATCGATGTTGAGATTGACTACCTCAACGCTTGCACTGGCCTTAGCGAAACACCCGAGAAGATGTGCCAGCTCCTGAACAAGATGGCGTACATCGCCAAGCCCTCCGACAAGGACAGCAACCTTCTCAGCGTGTCAATCCCTGTCACCCGTGCCGATGTGCTCCACCAATGCGACGTCATGGAGGACCTGGCTATCTGCTACGGCTACAACAACCTCCCTAGGTCTTCTCCCAACAAGAGCGCTACCATTGGAGCGCCTCTCATGATCAATAAGCTCGCTGATATTGTGCGGACAGAGGCCGCCATGTCTGGCTGGAGCGAAGTAATGCCTCTGATTCTGTGCAGCCACGACGAGAACTTCGGCTGGCTGAACCGCAAGGATGACGGCAAGACTGCTGTCAAGCTTGCCAACCCCAAGACTGCCGAGTACCAGGTTGTGCGGACATCCCTGGTCCCTGGTCTTCTCAAGACCATCCGCGAGAACAAGAAGCACAGCGTCCCCATCAAGATCTTTGAGTCAGCTGACGTCGTCTTCAAGGACGAGTCTCTGGAGCGCAAGGCTCGCAATGAGCGTCACTTCGCTGCTGCCTGGTATGGTAAGACCAGTGGTTTCGAGGTTGTCCACGGTCTTCTGGACCGTGTCCTCTTGATGCTCCGTACAGCTTTCCTCACTCATGACGAGGGACTGAAGGCAGGCAAGAGCGTTGACTTCAAGGTCGTTGAGAACCCCAGCAAGCCTGACGGCTACTGGATCGAGGAGATTGACGAGGCCACTTTCTTCGCTGGCCACGCGGCTGCCATCTACCTGCGTCTGGGTGGCAAGGAGGCGCGCATCGGCGAGTTCGGCATCTTGCACCCTACTGTGTTGGAGAAGTTTGACTTGAGGTAATATTAAACAGCCCCCCTCCCTCTTTCCCTCTCTAATTACGGTAAATGACCATTGGATGCTAACGTTGACGACAGATACCCTGTGAGCACCCTCGAGATCAACCTCGAGGTCTTCTTGTAGTTGATGAAGCATGATGGGATACGGACATGAGGAATGGCTTCGGATAGTTTTCTAAAAACGTAAAAAAAGGCTTTGCTAGACGTAAGGCGGTCGGATATAGACTTTGTTCTTTACACTAGGCGAGCTAGATGAGGCAACGGGCACCCAAGAATAACAAAAAAAGATCAAACAAAAAGAGAAACCCGTCGTGACCTACCTACTGAGTGCCGAGGGTAGGTTTCTTACAAGCCATGATAGTTTGATATGCCGCACGCGCCTGGCGACCGCTGCATGTTATCGCGCACATCGTTATGGGAGCAACGGTTAACTTCAGACTGATTAGAATTATGGAATCGAGAGTACACAGGAGTTCGAAAATCCAAGTGGATCTATACGACGGACCCCCAAGCCTCTCCGCCTCTCCACCTCTCTCCCATCTCTCGTCTCTCGTTTTCTGTCTTGCTCTCGTGTCTCCCTGTGCGTATGTCCATTCACGCAAACTTTTCTCTTGCCCCCCCTGCCCTTCCAAACCGCGTTGCTGCTGTATGAACGAATCCGTTTCATCCCCTGATCCCGTTTTGAACCCTGCCTTTACCAGTCTTGAACGCAATCATACCTCTTGGACGCCGGAAAACAGAGCAAGGGGAAAAAGAAGTGCTGTGTATCCAGCACGACGAACGTCGAGAGAAAAAGGGGCGAATGCGTCAAAAAAAGAAAAAAAAGGAAGAAAAAAGTCGTAATACTTGTACAAAACTCCGGCTCGCTGTCATGAAAAGCCGTAAATCAGTTCGTCCCCTCCAAGGCAAACGTGTTGGAATTGCGTTCGCTGAGAGACCCCATTTCTTTCGTGCCCTTCATAGTTGTGCGGTGAAAATGCAGCAAGTACATGCTAAACTCCTGAAATGTTGAACTAGGAAGTCTTCTGCGGCTAGTGGTTGGGAGTCACAGATCCGCCGTTCTCGGCAGACACGGCCTCCGTGCTCGTGTTCACCAAAATGAAGTTGCCAACATCGGCAACATCCCCTGTCGAGACACTATCGAGAGAATGAACCGAGGACGCGTCGGAACCGGCGTCAATGTCGGTTGACGCATCTCCAGTGACACAGACGCCATCGTCATCATCATCATCGCGGGCGATATTGTCAGCGCAAGTATCTCCATGAGGAGTGTCCTCGGCCAAGCCATCGGTCAAGTTTGACCAGTCGTTGCTCAAGTTGGCGACGTTGGCGACGGCTTTAGTACCCCATTCCCAGATTGTTGAATCGCCCCAGTTGCTCAACGTATACGTTGAGTCAGCCCAATTCTCCTGGTAGAAGAGCTCGGCGTCGAGTTTCATTGTAGCACTAGTCACCTCGACGGTATACGGCGCGTCGTGCATTCGTTCGAACATGACGCCCTATGTCATCTCCCGGAGCTCTTGCTCGCTGCGACTTGTAACCCTCGAAGTGGAAGCAGGACTGGCGTTACGTCCGGCCAGATTGTTCAGCATTCCGCTGACGTTTTTGCCAATGTTCAAGCCAGCGATTCCATCTCTTACTGCACTGAAGGCATTGGAGTTCTCGGCCGACACACTTCGACGGAGAACCGGGGCCTGTCGCTCTTGATAATTGGGCGTCAAAGTAGTGTGCGTGTTCTCTACACCTCCCAGAACCGACTGGCTGGTAGGGAGAGAAGGCGGCTTGGGGCTTGCGGTGGATTGGGGCGGGGTACCAGGCTGGCTATTCGCGTAAGAATCCTCCGTAGTTGGGTGCAGTTCGTTCATGGCTGTAGCTCTGTTGGCTGCAGCGGTCGCTACGGCGTTGAGGTGCGAATTCATCTCCTCGTCGGTCCGATTGAAGAGTTGGTGCCACCAGCGGATGTTGGTCATATCTGGCACTATGATACGGCTGCGGCCCTTAACATACTCATCGAAGGTCGGATCATAGTCCTTGTTGGTGAACTCTGGCTTGCGGGACAAGAAGTAGTCCCAGACCGAAGAAGTGCGCTCAGAGGCACGAGCCTCGTGTCTCTGTTTCTCGGAGTTGTAGAGGAAGGTGCCATATTGACAGGAGTAAAGATGATAGATCAGTCGACGAAGGAATCTCTCATTGAACTCAAACTTGGTCGGGTTCTGGCGGAGAAGCTGATAGACGCAGTCCACAAATTGGTGGAACACAGGGCTGACCATCTTAGGAACAGTAGCCTCGTCTTTTGCGACTTTTCCGGTAGAGCCTTCGGTAATGGCATCGAGTTCAGCCTTGTCCTCCTTGCTGGGATTGAACAGCTGCCTGGCACCAGTGAAGACATTCTGGAAGGCATCTGCGCGGCCGTCATTCTCTCCAGGCTGGATGGTTGAGCCTGCCATCGAGTCGTTCTGGACCTTGAAGTTGTCCTCGTGGTTCAAGTGGCCACATCGAAGCCTAAACATATGGCCAAAGGCAAGCCAGTCCTTCTCGACAAGAACAATGAACCCTTCGATAGTTCGGAAGAAAGGGTCCAGCATGATCTGTGCAAGAGCACTAAGCTGACTGGTTCGGTCCCAGCCATCGGAGCAGTGAATGAGGACGTGCGACTGCTTCAACCATACTTGCTTGGCGACAATATCGGCTCCATTCAAAACAGCTTGCGTGTGTTTCAGCCAGTTGGTGGCAGCCAAGGCGTTCTGGTCAGGAGACAAAGGAGACAGGTCGGCATCCTTGAGACAAAGCATAACACTCTCCAACGACTTCCTCATCACATGGATGTTCTCAATGTTCATGAAGGCTTTCTTGGCACCTGGGTAGCGGTCCATGGGCTCTGAGCCCATTCCTCCAATCTGATTGACCATGGCATTCACAGTAGGTCTGGCGTCGACAATCATGTTGGCTTGTTGGGCACCATAGATGAGGCGTTTGCCGTTTTCATCAAACATCTTGGGTTCATCGTCTGCGACAATCTGCTCAGAGAGCTCTCCATCTGTAGACGACTTTTCAGAGATATCTGACTGGCTCAGGCGAGGAGGCTGGTCTTGATCAATGCTGCTTCGGGGCATGATAGGCGCAAATGAAGCCAAGACCAGCTTCTCGTCCTGCACATTGTTCTTCCTGGTAATGCCTGAAAGAGGTTGCGAGCTGCGGGTAATAGTGCAGTTGTTGTCTGCGTGGATGTAACTCAGGGCGGGAATTCTGTGTCTGGAACGATACTCCTTGGCGTATTTCAAAACGTTGTCTGAGATGCAAGAGGGAACCACCAGAACGGCGGGATAAGTGTCGCAGAAAGTATAGTCCTTGTTGATGTTTGTGATTCTCCATCCTTTGTCTGACGACTTTTCGCTAATGCCCTGGCGCCGGAACTCGGCTTTGGGGTCGTAGATGCTCCAGCCATTGATCTGTCGCTCGGCCTTGGAGGGCTTGTGACTGAAAGCAAAGAGCCTCTCGATGGTGCCTAGTTTGCAAGTTCTGAGCTTCACAAACTCAAAGACGTCTCGAGCAACGTTATTGTCCTCAAAGTTGAAAGTGACAAAGATGAAGTCGCGACAGCGGATGCGGATAGAGCTGTGAATGCCATGAGTAGGAGGCATGAGTCGGAGTATGCACTGCGATAGAATAGGATAGGTGATCCATGATTCTCGAGGTTTCGGGGGAGGTTTATCGGCTTGGTCGGCGGTTTGGTTCTTGGGAGGTGGTGGCGGTGCGCAGAAGACAAGGTGGAAATCGGTCAAGCGCAAGGTACCGACCGAGGTGAGTCCTCCGTTGATGCACTGGACGTTTTCGACTACCTGTATTTTTGCAATCACGACATGGTCAGTTTTTTCCGTTTCATGCCATATCGTGTGAGAAGATTCAGTCTGTGAAAAATGCGCATGGCTTACCTTCCTAGCCTCCATGGTGAAGTGCAATGTGGAAGATGATGCTTTTTTGAGCTACTAGAGCATGGCCGCGCGCAAATGCGGAAGGCCCGGGAGGTAAGTGTTTGCAGGTGGATAAATTCACTGGAAGAAGAGCAGCAGAAAAGCTGCGCAACTTCAGTGAGGGTAGAAAGGTTGAATAGGGAAAAGAAGAGACCAAAGAAAAATCAATGCAACCACACGATGTTGGAGGTCGGAGGGTTGGGCTGGGTAAGGTTTGGAGGCAAGGTCAGGTAACGTGGGGAGGGACGGTTGCGGTTGTCAGGTCGGAGGTCGGCTGTCTGGGGTTGATTTTGCTGCTGCGCAGTCGCAAAGAGCAGGAGCAGCAGGAAGAGAAGGAACGGCTGATCCACACCATCTACCTGGTCCCTTAGCTTAGCGCGGGGCTGAGAACAGAGAGCCGACGTCACGGCTTTCAGTGTCAGTGCTTGAGTGCTCTCTTCCAAATCAGCAAAGTTGGGTGATGTAGCCTTTTTCATAGAAACTAAACTGCGCCTTCGAGAAGTTGAACACTTCTACGATTATTGACTACCCATCAGATGCCATATGGTAATCATTAGATAAAGTTCATCTGGTGAATTCTTTACCAGGAGGCAAGGCAGCTTGGTACTGAATCGCATGTTGATCTGGATCCAGAGCATCAAATGTCACCCACCTGACGCTCTCAGCTCCCCTGTGACCGTCACCGTCGTGGCCAGCACGCTGCAAGCCTGCAACCCAACAGGGGACCTCCAAATTCCCGCGACTGTGGTCCCCACCAAGCCAAAGCTGGCCCCTTGAAACCCCACTACCGGCCGACGGAGCTCTCTCTCCCGATGTCCCGATGATCAGCCAGCCAGCACGTGCAAAGAGCACTCGAATGGGGTACGTATCGATTTTGCTGACCAGGGCGGGCAGACAAGGAGGAAAATGCACTTTACGCCTGGCAGGTCGCCACAGCTGGCAAGTGGGGTCCTCTACCAGCGACCTGGCGCGTCTCGATAAGAATAGAGCACAGACCACAAAAGGCCAAAGGTTTCCCCTTATCGCCCGCCTCTCTAGGGCACACAGAATTTGCTCAATTTTTACAGCGCAAAATCGATCCGGGGCACTGACGATTGGGCAAGTGTGGACTACTCGAACAACCTCACTTCTCAACCTTCCGCCCCTCCGCCGAACGAAACCGTCGACACTCCAACAATTCGTCCAACTATCCCCCCCTTTCGACAAACTCGGGCAAACGAAAGTCAAGATGGCTGTTCCAGGCACTCAGATGTAAGAATTGTCCTTCCTCTGTTTCCAATGGTGGCTTTGCCTTCGCAACATTTCCTCGAGATCCCTCCTCCCCGCCCATCGACCAAATTTCGCCAATCTCGAATTTCCCCCGGTGGATGAAATGCTCTCGGGGATGGAAATGTTGCGAAGGAAAACAAAATGAACATTTGGAGGAACAGTCTTTGCTGACGATTCGTCTTTTCCCCCCAATATAGCTCCAAGCGCAGAAAGTTCGTCGCCGATGGCGTCTTCTACGCTGAGCTCAACGAGTTCTTCCAGCGCGAGCTGGCCGAGGAGGGCTACTCCGGCGTCGAGGTCCGCGTCACCCCCACGGTAACCGACATCATCATCCGCGCCACCCACACCCAGGAGGTTCTCGGCGAGCAGGGCCGCCGCATCCGCGAGCTCACCTCGCTCATCCAGAAGCGCTTCAAGTTCCCCGAGAACTCCGTCTCCCTCTACGCCGCCAAGGTCCAGAACCGCGGTCTCTCCGCCGTCGCCCAGTGCGAGTCCCTCCGCTACAAGCTCCTTAACGGTCTCGCCGTCCGCCGCGCCTGCTACGGTGTCCTCCGCTTCATCATGGAGTCCGGCGCCAAGGGTTGCGAGGTCGTTGTCTCCGGCAAGCTCCGCGCCGCCCGCGCCAAGTCCATGAAGTTCACCGACGGCTTCATGATCCACTCTGGTCAGCCCGCCAAGGACTTCATCGACCACGCCACCCGCCACGTCCTCCTCCGCCAGGGTGTTCTCGGCATCAAGGTCAAGATCATGCGCGGCTCCGACCCCGAGGGCAAGGCCGGCCCCCAGAAGACCCTCCCCGACGCCGTCTCCATCCTTGAGCCCAAGGAGGAGCAGTCCGTCGTCCAGCCCATGTCCCAGGACTACGGCGCTAAGGCCGCCCAGGCCCAGGCCGCCGCTGAGGCGCAACAAGCGGAGCAGCAGCCCGAGGCTGGCGAGGAGGCTGAGGCTCAGTCGTAGGAGACTGGCGAGCTGCAGGTTTCTTTCGAGCAGGCTGACTCTTCCAGCCCCGCCGGTTGGTAAACACACAAAAGGGGACTGGAGAACTGTTCAGCGTGAAGCGGGGATTTTTCGAGTCTGCTTCTCTTTGTCGCACGCTTCTGTCTTCTAGTTCACTCTAGTTTTCTTCCAATACCAGACTAGGGGAATACAAAAAACGGGGTATTTCGCGCGAAAAGACCAGCAAAAATGGGAGGACGGGGGTGGAATAACTACTCAGGCGTCTTGATCAACATTTGCATTACTCTGCGAAAGGGAATTCGGATAGTTGCGACTGGCTTGTAATGGTAGAACAAACCATGAAATGAGCAACGAAATCATTCAAAAGTAAATTGCATGCCCAAGACGTGACGCTAGCTATAATCCACCGGCTATGATCAGAGGTCCTGCCGTCGAAGTCATGAGCCACCTCACTCTTGCGCCCCCGTTGATTAGCACAGCAGTCCAATCCGTTTCTACTCGCCCATCCTGTCACTTTGTCGCTAGATGATGGTAGTTTGTAGTCGATCCATGATGCTCAATTCGCGAGGCTCTAGGCCTCAGCCTACGTCTATGGTTTTTGAAATGCTTTGGAGAGTGAACAGAAGATGCCAGTCTCCAGGCGAACCAGGGTATGCTTCTCACTCTCTCTCTCGCTCTCATACACCTCTCCCCCATTCGCCTTGCCCTTAATCGTACAACAAGAGGTGCTTTCCGCACACCCAGTATCCATTGGAAACCCCGATAAACGCCCCTCAAGTAGTGATCCCTCCCGTTGCCCAGTGAATACTCCTCGTGCCGTGGCAGAAGTGAAATAGTATGGGGAAAAGCTCGATTCTGGGTTTTCCCTTTGGTGCTTTTTCCCCTCTCTCACTCGGGACGCGCGCCTTGTTCCGTGGGTCTTTGCCTCTTTCATGAATCCGATCATGTCGTGGAAAACTTCTCAGTCATTTGACTTTCGCGAAAATGTACAATGCTGCCCCCATTCGGGCCCCTGGTAAGAAATGCTTCGAAGAAAAAAGACAATCACCGCCTCGGTGTTGGCCGATAGCTAGAAAACAGACGGTTCATCCTCCAGGTCCCTCATCTATCGGACCTCTGGTTCTGAAGCTCGATTGTCTCATTGTATGTTTTCGAGTGGCCGTTGGCGGACCCGTTGGCTCTGTGGCGGTCATTATCGTCGTCGCTCTCATCGGCCAGATCGGTCAGACCGAATTCGGCACCAGCCTCCTCATCGTAGGCCCTCATCAACCCTGTTGTATCGCCGTGACGGCTGCCAATGCTCATCCGGTGGGGGTCTCCACTCCGGCGTGCCTGCATACTCAAACGAGTCTGAATTGTAGAGATCATGTCCGTGCCGGTGGCATCGTCGCCGCCGCGGCCTGCAACATACTTGTGTCCGTTCGGGTCAGATCTCGACAGGTTCAACAAGTAGACGCCGGTGAAAGTGACCAGGAAACCGCAGAGAAGGGATATCGTGTTGACCGTGTCGGTTGTATTGAAACCGCCGAAAAGGATGAAGGAGGCGCATAGGGTCATCGTCGTGAAGGTAACGTAGTAGAGGGGGTTGACACTACATGGTCCTCGATTAGCGCTATTTGGCAATCACAGGCTCGGCGTTCTTTGACTTACATGTTGGTGGGGAACTGAGCAAGAGCCTTGTTGAAGTAGTTCATCTGCGTCAGAATGCAAACGGTGGTGAGGATCATGAAAACGTAAGTCGAAGGGTGGCTGAACTGATTGTTTCCGGCGAATGTGAGCTTGAGGGCGATTCCAAAGGCCTTGACAGACATGACCGAGACTGATCCAACAGTTGAGCAAATGGAGAGATAGATGATCGGATTCTTCTTTCCGTGGAGCGGCGCAACTCTGTAAATCATGACCACTGCGAAGACGGTAACAGTGAAGGCATATAACAAAAAGCCTGACAAAGGGATTAGTCCTCAGGCGCATTATTATGCAGAATTATTGACATACCCGGCTGAATGGCGTAGTGCAGGATCTGGTCAACAGTCTGGATATCTTCATCTGGGGGCGCATGCAGCACAATGATGACGGCGCCGATTAGACAGATTGCACTGCCCAAGCGACCCAGAACTCCAAGCTCCTCCTTCAGGAAGTATGAACCCAGAACGGCACCGATCAGGACAGAGAGAGCTCCAAGAGGTGTAACGAGAATGGCTGGCGCGAATGCATAGGCAGCAAAATTGCAGATTTCTCCAACGACCACTACCCATGTGTTAGCCGCTTCGTCGCCTTTCGTCGAGGTCCTAATGCAGACTCACAAGTTGAGATACCAGCCCACCAAACCGGGCTCTTCAAATATACGAATCCGTCACCCTCAAAGCCATGACGTTCTTCTGCTTGCATAAGACCCTATAGCCATAGGTTAGCTCCCATACAGTGTAGGACTAATTGTAAGTAGTGCCAAGGGCAACTCGAGCGATCAGGAACCGCGTGTACCTTTTTCGTAACCACGAAACTAATACCTGTGAAACGAGCATTGTCAGCGATGTAGCCTACGAGAAACTGTGGGAAAGGAATGCATACCAATGGCTAAACTGGATGCCATGGCGAGGCCTAGGCCAATGTATCTGCGCGGGTGGTCTGTCAGCGATTTCGAGTTCCGAGGCCAGGTGGACGTATGGGCAGGGTCTGGAGGGCGACCAAAAGGCCGACCGAGTCGCAAACGTACTTCTCGTCCAACATCATCTTGCCAAAAAATGAGCGCGTCGACTGCGACGGACAGCGAAAAGAGCGTCGGTGGTGATTAGAGGTGTGCGCCGAGGCAAGTGCGGTCGCTGTAGAGAGTGTCGTGTCCCGTGAAGGGGAGCTTGCGAGGCTCGCGCCGGGCGAGGTAGAGAGAGATTTGGAGTGGTAGGTCGAACCTCGTCAGCAGCGACACATGGAAATCTGGAACCCGGGTGACTCTAGGTAGTCGGGGAGTTGTAATTGAGAAGAGATAGAGAGAGGAGATGGGCGTTCGTGATGGATCGTGGCCGTTCGTCGTCGAGTTCGAGTGGAGGGGATTCGAAATTGAGTCGAGGGAGTCGTCGTGGTCTTGGTGTCACTGAGAGGTGTGTCGGGGTCGGGGATGGTTGGTTGGCGCAAATGGAAAGCCGAAAGGGGAGGGAGAGTGTTTCGTGGGATTTTGCAGATAAAACTGTGAGAGTGGTACGTAGCGTGACAGGTACCTCTCGAGGGTTCTCGAGGTGCGGCAATACCGCAAGGCGAGGCGATGCAGAGGCAAACAAGGTATTGGCGGTAACGGGATGGCAAGGTACCTTTGCTGCATCGGTCGATAAGTGAGGTACGTCAGGTATCCGTCCAGTGCTCCGTATCTTGGTGTCAAGAGTATGTGTAGACAGGTACCTTTTCTTAGGTAAGGCAAGCAAGTGGTGGGATCTTGGGAATACTGAGGTGCAGGAAAAAGGTGGTCTTGTCTGACTTCCCGGTGGGTAGGTGCGTGTCGAGGAATGCCAGCCAGCCAGATAGGGACAGGTTTGAGTTTCAGAGGCCCCTGGGAAGGGTTGAAGAGGTGCCCTGCAGCGAAATGTGAAGCAGGACAGGTCACCTAGGTATCTGATCCATACAGACAGAGGTGTTTGGTATTGCTATGCCTCCAATCACTTTTGTCCATTACCTTAGGTGACCCAGGTATCTCCTGTTGGGCAAACCTGGGTTGGCAGATTAGAGCATACGCGTTCTTGACGATAGCGCACTTTCTCTTCTTCTTTTTTCCTTGTGCTATTCAGCTGGGGTCGTCGTGGTGCTCGAATATTAGCTACCTACCTAGGCGAATAGTTACCTAGCGCTACCAATGAGAGGTACCTGTGGAAATACAGCCCCAAAAAGGTGACTTTGTCCCTAAAAATACCAGACGGGCCTGCGCGAAAGAACGGGAACGAACTTGGCCGCGGACGCCAGACTTGTTGAGCGCGGGTGGGGTTTAGCAAGGTACCTTAGCTACGGCTACCTGACTGAACAGGTACTTACCACACTACCTACATGTGGGCTGCTCGTCGACCGGACGGGGGAGAGGGTCGAGGGGCTGAGGCCGACCGGACGGGGGGCTACTGCCGCTACTTCGTAGAGGAAAGGGCCAGGCCAAGCTGTCCATTTTGGACCTTGCAGTGGGCACGCCTTAGAGGCACGGGGGAGCGCCGAATTTTTCTGTCATGACCAAACGCTCAGCCTGGTGGGTTTGGCCCGACTTGGTTTGGTCCAGTCCTCATTAGCAGACCACGGTGTTGTACAAACATGCCTTGGACTGATACAACATGCAATGATTCAGGGCAGTGGCCAATACTTGAATCTTATACACCTTGGGCACACCAGCAGTGCGACCAGAAGCCTTGGACGGATGTCGGACGGAATTCAGTGAGGATGGAACAGGCTTCGCATGCGATTTTGGACGGAAGGCGATTTCCTGACAGGGGCGCCAAGACTTCGTTGCTTCTTCGTCCGTACCATTTTCTTCTTGTGTGTTCAAACTCTCTTGTTCTTCTCCTTCATCTACCCATGTCTATCCAAGCATCCAACATATCTCACCGTCTTCTCACTATGCTAACTATCAAAGCATCTCACGATGCCTTCACCCTGCCTAGCATACTAATTCTTATCCTCCATCACTGAGGTCATCGCAGAGCCATCAAGCAGGGGCTCACAAGTCACAACTGGAAACTACGTAGTACTACCTGTGCCAACGCAACTCGACTCAACTCCGACAGGGGTGTTAAGGGCGCCAAAGGAGGACACCACCTCTATCCGCAGGGGGCCGTGGTTGGCAGCAAACTCCCACGACTCCCCCCAAAGTCTCCCCAAGTCTCCAGACCTTCTCCTCCCGGAGTGTCAGTCTTGAGGGGCGGTTCCTTGGTTAGTCTCGTCCTCGATCCACGCTGAGCCCATGAACCCCTGAACGAAACGGACTGCAGTCAGCAGAGTACAGCCTACAGGAGACTCTCGCTCAACCTTGAATGAACACCCGCTGGCATGATGTCTTTAGTGTTATGTACGTATACACAGCAAAGAAATATCACCCTTCTTCCCTGTGAACAGCAGGGCCTATACGAAAAATGATAGGAGGCTTGGTCCTCTCGGCCATCAGTCGACACTATCCGTACAGAACAAGTCAGTGCTTTCTCCTCCACCCCTGCAAATCTCCATACGAAGATCCGATCCACGAGAGAAATCGGCATTTCTATTTTTCTCTCACAACCCATGTGGGGTCCCATTGAAACAGGTTCATTACGAATGACACTGTGACTGGTGACTGCTGCCTCCCCTGGACTGGACACCACCATCCGCCGTCTCCCAGTTCCCCCTCCGAACCCACAATGGCACCCACGGGTCTCGACACGACCACCAAAACTGGCTCTCGTTAATTAAACCAACAGCCACAGCCACCATCTCACACTTTGGCCATCCTTACCGCGCATCCTTAATGCGGAAGCCGTCGTCGTCACTCGTCACTGCCCATCTTGCCAGTCTGCCACCCAGCGGACGGGAATATCTCGAGTCCGCTTTGCCGATAGGGCCCGAAGCCGGCGACGATCTGCCGTTTCTCTGTCTCTATCTCTGTCTTTTCTTATCCACCTGAAAGACAGTGAGATAGAGAGACTCAGGTACCACTGATCAGTCAGCCATCAAGCAGATGACTGGAGACTCTGCCCGTCTGCCCCCTTCCTCTTCCATACATCCCAAGCCCTTCCAAGCCCTTTCGTCGTGTCAAACCCTTGATTTCCCTTACCATATCTTAGGTAAGAGTGCCCACGACAAGAGGAATGAAAGGCGCGATTCCCATGCCGTAACTCGTGACCAACGCCTTTTGCCTTTCACATGGGACCGTCGGTCCTAGGTGCCTAGGTAATGCGGATTGGGCTCAATACAAGTGATAAACGGTAGCCATGATACGGTACCATTCACTTAACTCGAGATGCGAGACCATTCGCTCCCCCTGTCAATATCTCAAGCTGGCCCTCACATCGTCCCCCGGATCCCCCATCCGAGCCGTTAGAAACAATCAAGCAAGAGAAATGCGTCTGTCACTGACAGCTCGTTTCCTCCGCTGCCGCAACCCATACATTTCAATTAACGGCCCTGGAAGGAGGGAAGACCAGGTGGAGTAGAGAGGGGGGGCTCAAGCAAAGTGGCAACCACGGTAGAGGTAGCGCATTGAGCGCGAACGGTCGTCGAAACGAAGCCCACCACCCAAAAAGTTCGGTTACGGAGGCGACCTACCCGTAAGTCTACCACTATCTGTCCTCTTAGGAATTGAAGAAGCGAGACAGGAAGAAGAAAACGAACGAGCGTATGTCGCAAAAAAATCGGACAGAACGATAGCAGGGATTCCCACGTCTTGTCACCGTTCCAGGGGGTATGCCGTCCAAGTTTCCAACGGCAGCAAACTACTCAAGGGGAACTCTATCACTCTCCGTACCTGATCAACACGTCTGCAACGTTTTTAAGATATGTAGTTTGAGTACGGGTACCCAGCTATTAGCGTCTGTGACGGTGCGACTATGTGTGTGCCCATACTACCACACACAGAGTTCCAACAAGGCCAGAAAAACTCCATCACTGGCAGACCTTAATCTTACCAGCTAAATCACCCAAAACCGTGATATACTTTCCCTCCCCAGTGACTGCTAGCTCTTAATCACCTGCGGAAAACGCTGGAGCTCTGCCTTTGCAAGGGGTGTGGGGGGCTGACTGCTTATATCCCCGTGCCAATCTTCATGCTGTCATGGCTCCTGGACGTCTACTAGGGAGCCCTAGAAAAGCTTCGAGAAACCATGGAGGCGCACTATAAGACGAACAAGAAGCGTTCGCGCAAAAGAGCCAGTTCAGTATTGACATGGCTTAACGGCCAGACTGTGACTGTGATGACATTTAAGGAAAATGAAGCTCAGGTGCGAGTGTAGCCGCTTGTTAAGACAATGACACGCAAAGCCCCTCATCAAGGCAAGTAACATATGCGTATTCTTCGTCAAATAACTCAGGTATAACTATTCCGGTTGCTCTGTTCGAGAAAATCAACGCCTCAGCTCGATGCTCTGAAATATTCTTCTTCGAGCCAGAGCCCCAAAGTGACTGATCATCAAGTAGATATCCCAACGGATGCAGATGTTGATCTCGTCCAACTCTTTCTCGAAAAAAGACAGACGTACACTTCACCTTGCTGAGCGGGCCGTTCTTGGTGGCCACATCCATGACCACCCCTCAAATCCTTGAGACGTCTTATTGTACAAGAAAGATCGACCATAACCACGAAGATGATCGCATTGCTTTTGAGACCCATTCTACGCCAGAATCCACCAATATCGCAAGAGAACAGAGGGGGTATCGAAAGCTCCGGGGAAGGACGGCATTAAGGGTATGTCGTTCATGGAATTGCCAGGTCACCGCCTGGGGATGGTTGGAAATTGGAAAAGCTGTATGTCAGTGGGAATAACAATTTTGGAAACCTACCTCGAGGGCTATATGGTCGCTCCGATTGCGATGCCCTACTTGCCGGGTGTATCATCCATGTTTTTTTAAATGTTGGTGATCATGGAACCAGGCTGTTTTGTGGCCTAGTCGCCGGACTGGTCTACGGCGGGAAGGGGAAGCCCCGTGGACCTAGATCCGGTCGCGTTGAATGACACACCAAAGGGGGGTTAGTTGGGATGTTACCCAAAGCTCATGGGCGACGACGCTTGACGTCTAGCACTAAGTTAGCTCATCATATTCAGAGTCTTTTGAGCCTCTTGAGCGTACCTTGTTGAGCTTCAGCATCCAGCAGGTCGTCCACATCCGACCTCTGGCGTTTGCCAGAAGCTGAAGGGGACTCTACGGCAATCTCGTCATCCCCTTGCCCGGAGAATTCTCTCCAGTCAATCTCCGCTAGCCCATCATCTTCGTCGACAACCTCGGCTTCAACAACCTCGGCTTCAGGTAGGTCGGCGTTGAGATCAAGCTCGTTCTCGTAGGTGACCTCTTCGTCGCCGTTCAAGGTAGACGTGGCACTGGTATCGGGGGTTACCTTTTCTGCGAAGCTCTCATTGGCGTTTTCGACGATCTCATCTGCGATGATTGCTGCTTCTTCGTCGTCAAACGTGTTCTGTGCGTCAATAGCAGTGCCGAGAACAGCTGCGTCTTGCATTTCCGAGGCGAGTGGGTTAGATTCATCAATCTCTGGAGCTTGGGTTCTAGCGTCAGCGTCTGCAGTCGAAGAAAATGTAATGCTGGAATCTGAACAAGAATGCAAATGGCGGGACGTTCTTCGCGAGAGGAGTCTCTTGGGAAGCGCCAAATGCGAATTGCTAGAGAGAGAGCGCCCTCGCTGTCGAGCAGACTCCTTGGCCACTCGCACCAAGGTCTCGAATCGAAAGTCGTCTTCCTCCGCCATTTGGTCTGCGACAAAGGTCGAAGTACAAGTGGCGCAGAGACAGAAATTAGGGAAGAAGCATTGAGTGACTTGAGAAAGGTCGTCTTTACCTGCCTCCCCATTCTCTTGGGGCTGCTGATCCTCCGTTGCATCTTCCACGTCACCGCTGTCTTCAACAACGCTCAGGTCTGCAACTGCGGTGGTTTCGTCCATCAGAGAAGCTTCGGTATCAAGCATGGTAGCCTCAGCATCCGGCATCGAGATAGCGCTCTCGTCTTGCTGCAAGTGGTTCTCCTCAAGTGCGTTTTGCGACTGGATATCGTCTTCTCCGGTAATGCCATCACCGACATCGTCATCTTCGTTGATTTCCTCATTTTCGCCTTCAGCCTCGTCTAAATTGTGCTCACCATGTCCGCTCACGGCGGGAGACTGCGGCCAAGAGGCAGCATCGGCGTTATCTTCTTCCCCTATCAGGTCAGGCTCATCATCCATGATCTCGAGTACCTCGCTCTGTGCGCGAGATGCGAAATAGTAGCTAATTTCATCGAGTCCTTTGCCATTGTAGGCATCGTCAACGAGCGAAAGCCAGCGCTTCTTGCAGTTCGGCCGCGTTGTCAAGTAGGCGTAGAGGGGCTTGGATGCATCGGCATTCTGGTTTTTGACCAGTGAGTCAAATACGGAAATTATCTGGCCCAACGTGATGTCCGAGAAGACTTCTGCTTGGCTGGACTTTGGATATGTTAGCAGAGCTTGTGTTTCAGGCGGATGAGAACGTACTTCAGTGAACTCAAGGCCAAGCTCGTCGATTTGGAACACAAGTTCGTCAAAAGGGCCCAACTCATTGGCAAGCTCTCGACGGAAGCCTGCCAATACACCCTCCATTTTGCAGTGCAATAGAGTCAGATCATTGAAGAAACACTCCTTGCCTTGGCTGTCTGGGGACCCATAGAAGAAAGGATAGTCGATGCCCTTGTACGAGACAGTGATAACGGGGATTTCCATCTCTCCGTGAGTCGGCGTCTCAGCCGATACAGACGATCGCACGTCGGCAAGAACTTCGTCATCGAATTCTACGTGCTCGGGAACAGACAAGTCTTCAGCAACTGCGTCATAGTCTTCGGCGTTGACGACATCATCATGATTCTCCTCATCATTGGCCTGGTCAGCGTCGGCAACGCCCATGATGCTCTCAAGCTCATCCTCGGGCTGCGATTCCGTATCTACGCCCATGGGATGATCTTCAGCATCCTGTTTCGTCGGGAAATCGCCATCGGTCTTTTGGTATTCTGGAGTATGCTCTGAACGTGTATCACTGGTACCCACTATAGCATCGACTGTTGCTATGTTGCCGCCATCGTTGAAGTCTATCTCGTGCAGGTCATTGACTTCCGTATTGTCGGCTTCGGCAACTTGTTGTTCATCTAGGCCAGCATCAACATCGGCCACGTCAAATACGTCAAGATTTGCGTCCAAGTTGTTTGCATCGTTTGAAGAGTCCACAAGCTCTTGATCGACTTCGTGGGCTTCCGTTTCTTGGTCCCCAGCACTGTTCGCAGGGCTCAAGCCGCCTCGTGGGAGGCCGTCCTTCTCTTCCACTAGTTGCCATTCATCTTTCTCGAGAGTGATGTGGCTCTCATCCTGGCTGTTTTCGTCTTGACCGTCCTCGACCTCGTTGTCTTCGTGCTCATTTTCCTCGTTCTGAGCTGCGTCTTCCTTGTTTGCCGGGCCGTCTTCCCAACTAATCTCATTCTCGGCGGCCAACCCATCTTCAGGCTTGGCAACATCGGCGTAGGCAAGAGATTCATCTTCGTTCATGTAAGAGTCTTCAGCTTCTATCGCGCTAATAGAATCAACGCCATCCACTTGAAGCTCATTGGTGGGGTCTGGGTCGCCTGGCTGTAGTGAGGCATCGGCAGCGACAGAAATAGCATCGATCTCCGCGTCGACCTGTTGGCCGACGGTTTGGTTGTCCGGCTCTAATGCGCTCGTTCCAGTGTACTCCACTTCATCGGTGACAGGATGGGCGTTGGCAGGAAATGAGGTGATGTTAGAGCCTTCTACGACGACAGCAGGAGCTGCCGAATCGTCCTCCGAGTAGTCGATATACTCCTCGTGGAGTTGGCCCTCGAGGCCCAGGGCTGGGGCTGCTTCAGTAGTCATCCCTGCTACAACTGGAAAGTTGTAGAGCGATGTTCGGGTTCGCGGTAGGTATTTCGTTGCCTCTGTCGGGACGCTTGTCTCTTTGTCTGGCAGGTTCGGGCTGTAAGGATTCGGATGTCCGCTCGATGGCGCTGACAAAAGCTCAATAGTCAGGTATCGGTTAAATGTCACGTCGGTAGTGATTCGTATGCCTAGAGATCTGAGTCTCCGGTACGCTATCGTTTCAAGGTGTCTTCGTAGGTATGGACTGAGGGAGGAAAGGGAGCTTTGGTAACAAAGAGTATGGATATGGCGAGTTGAGGCCAAGCAGTGCGGATGAGGTGGAGTTGACCAAAGCGCGTGGGAATTTAAAAAAAGGTCCCAGGTGCAGCCCCTCTACGTGCCGTAAGCGCAGGTTGACGCGCCTTCTGGAGGCAGCTGCCGCTTTACCACTTTTGGACTAGCCCCATCTGCTGTACGTAAGGTAGCATGGTCAGTGCACTGGCCAGATTCACAATTCCGACCTCAATATTCAAGCTCCCAGTGTGGTCCCTCCTTTGGCGTGGATCTTGAAGTCGAGTTGCGACAGTCCACCTACATCTCCAATTCGTCCTATACCTCTCATCATACTCCGTCAAAATGGTAAGAGGAATCTTTCGGCTGCTGCACTTTCCGTATCGACATGCTTACACCTTCAGGTCGTCCTCGCAGCTTCGATTTGCACCCGCGGCGGGAAAGCTGTCCTCTCCCGCCAATTCAGGGAGATGCCACGATCCCGCATTGAAGCCCTCCTCGCGTCCTTCCCGAAGCTCGCCGACAGCGGTACCCAACACACGACCGTTGAACAAGACAATGTGCGCTTTGTCTATCAGCCCCTGGACGAGCTTTACATGGTACTCATTACCAACCGCCAATCCAACATTCTCCAAGACATCGATTCCTTGCACCTGTTCGCTCAGGTTGTGACCAGCACATGCAAGAGCCTCGACGAGAGAGAGATTCTGAAGAATGCATACGAACTTCTCAGCGCCTTCGATGAGCTGGTAACGCTGGGATACCGCGAGAACTTGACCATCAGCCAGATCAAGACCTTCCTCGAGATGGAGAGTCACGAGGAGCGGATCCAGGAGATCATCGCACGAGTCCGTCTAGCCGATCCCCAGCATGTTGAGATACATGATACTGATCGTGAGAATAGAACAAGGAGCTGGAGGCGACAGAGGAGCGCAAGCGGAAGGCCAAGCAGCTGGAGATGCAGCGGAAAGAGTCGGCTCGAGCTGGCCGTGTCGGTGGTGGAATGCCCAGAACACCCAACTACCCGACTTACACCCCACCTACGCGCCCGACCCCGACGGATACGTACGACTCCTACGAAGCTGAGAAGAACAAGACCTTCAACAAGTAAGCGACCCTTGGATATGCGTGGCGGAGGCTGCTGGCTAACATCTACAGGCTGAGTGCCCCGAAGGGCAAGGGTATGCAACTCGGCAAGAAGTCGAAGACCACCGACATGTTCGAGCGCGTTCGAGGCGAAATGGGAGCCGAAGTCGATGATACCCCGCTTGTTACGCCAACCCCGGCTCACGTTCCCGAGCCTGCAGCAGAGTCTCGTGTTTCCTCTACTCTTGACCGGGACGCCATTCACATCGTGGTCAACGAAGCTATTAGTGCTAAGCTGTCGAGAGAGGGCGCCCTAAACTCCCTTGCGATAAGCGGTGACCTGAACCTTCGTATCTCGGACCCAAGCTTGACAAAGGTCAAGCTGAACCTGACTGCCAATGCCTCCCACGGTGCTCAGTTCCGCACGCACCCCAACGTCGACAAGAACCTCTTCAACAGCTCCAAGACCATCCAGATGAGCAACACCGCGCGTGGCTTCCCTATCAACCAGTCCGTTGGTGTCCTGCGTTGGAGAGCAACGGCCAAGGCAGACGATACTAGCGCTTGCCCCATTACATTCACTGTTTGGATCAACAAGGATGCAGACAAGTACAACATGACCGTCGAGTACGAGCTGACGGGCGGGGACACGTTGAAGGACGTTAGCGTGATCATCCCTTACCAGGCCAGTGAACCTGTGGTATCGAGCTTTGATGCCTCGTATGAGGTTTCTGGCGACTCGCTGGAGTGGAACATTGGCACGGTTTCGGACGAGAACCCTAGCGGTTCTTTCGAGTTCGAGGCCGAGACCAATGACGAGAACGACTTCTTCCCAATGACAGTCAGGTTCTCAAAGACCTCGCCCTTCATCGATGTTGATGTAAGTCACGACTCTGGCAGTTTGATGTCCCAGAAAGCTAATGCACATACTAGGTCACCACTGTCTCTTTGATTGAAGAGGACGAGGAGGTTACCTTCTCGAAGGAGATCAAGTCTCACGCAGACAACTTCTTAATCGAATAGAATGCAGATACTTTTAGATTGAGATTGGAGCGGGATAGTCAGGGGTAGCAAAAGCTCGGCGCCAACTGATGAGTTTTCCAAACAGCGGGTTGACTTGCGGTGCTGGGAAACGGCCATGATATTTGGCTGCATGAAATGAAACGTATCTTAGAGAGTCTAGGGGATGCGAAAGCCTCGAGTAAAAGAAGTTATTTACCTTGTCGACCAACATCGTCTTTGCCCTGGAATTGACTGCTGCGCTGAAAAGAAAGTGTTCCATTTCGATCAAGGTGCTGATCCACCACGTCTTGCAGTGACAGTGTTGCGCGGGGCGCTAACTCATCCTTGTCAGTGGCAGGTACAACCTTGGGTGCAGTTCCCACAGAACGGACATTGGATTGAGAGGTACGGAGTACCTGCTTGATGTACCTCAACTCACTTCTACATTTGTAAAAGTCGTGAGTGAACCTTCCAAACAACAACGGCTATTTGCGCGAAGCAGATTCGCCGATACCCAATTGAACTACGGACTGCACAGCTCGATTTCCTGAAATTCAATAACCAAACATCTGGTAATTTCTGTCAGCAAATCGTCCTACGGGACTAGCAATGGTCCTTCGAGGCGTCACCACTCCCCTGTCAATCCGGATAGCTTCGTATATCCGAAATGGATGAAGCCATGCAGCTACGGCACTACAGCGATACCAAGTTCGACCACCGCGTCGCCGAAGGCTTTCCATGCAGTAACCCAACGGTTGACCTCTCGGTCAGTTGGGACGCACACGGGAAAAATCTTTTGATCTACCGCCCAAGGGAACACGTTGTGTCCAAAATCCATCAGTTCGCGAAGCCCGGTCAACAGGCTCCCGAGCCCCAAGCTGTAAGATGGAAACCAGATGGTACGAAGATGCACTCATTATATCTATAGAAATTTTTTTTAATCTGATCACAGGGCAGTTCCTTGCTGTTGGCTGGAGCGACGGATACGTGAGGTTGATGGGCCTGGAGAACAACAAGGCTGCACATCACATTCGCGTCTGTGGAGACGACACAGCGACGCCAAACATCACTCACATCGGTTGGTCGCGCAACATTGTGGGCAGGCCGCAGAAGATGGCCCGGCAGTCGCCTGCGCAGCCATGGCAAAAACTCATGTCAGAGGAGCTGAATATGCCCGGCAGCCCGGCCCCGTTGGATCTACCCCGAGAACTCACCTTCTTGGAGGTAGACTCTGCCTTGCCAAATATCAGTCCTCTACCTAGTTCCAGTGCTGGTGCAGGGTAAGTGAAGTCTGCCATAGGTCAGATGTCGTTACTGACTGTGGCTTTAGCGAAGATGGCCTGGTGTTCACCTTGAGAACTGGCATAGACTTCCTGTTCCAGCCCTTCAACACAGAAGATAGCGACCAAGTCTTCGTCATGGTGGTAGGCACAAGCGATGGGCGCCTCCATCTCAGCATCTATGATTCCTTCATCATCGGTGACTTCCGATACACGCTTCCAAGTTCCATGTACAGACCAGGCGTTCTCCAGCTCATTCAACATGCCTCTCATCCAGAAGTTTCCACTCACACTCTCCTCCTGAAATCCTCAGCCGACAACGACCAGGCAGTATACTTGGTTCCCATGGATCTGCCCTTTATACCCTCATCCCCCATCAACATCTCTCTCCTGGCGTCAAAACTCACTACGTTACAGAAGCTGCTGCGTTATGTGAAGCAGACACAGCTTCACATGCAAGTAGAGTATAAGAACACAAGAGAACTACCGTCCAAGTTCTTGCGTAGTGTTGAGGGAGACCTGGAACAGATAGCACATGGGCCGACGAACATTGTTCAAGCTCTTTTCCATACGGTTGTCACTGGCCATGCGCATGAGCCCCTCCGAGAATGGTTGGTCGACAGTTTAGCTGAGCGCGTAAGTAGACGCTTTTCTCGCTATGTGATTCATTTCTGACAACATCTCAAGGGCCACAAACGATGGGATAAGGCTGTGACGGCAGGACTGGAGAACCTGCGTGGTTTGATCCATGAAAATTTACTCCCGTCGTTGGAAAGATGTGCCATCATACTCAGCCGCCTGCGTGGACTTGCTCAGTTTTACGACTCACGCGACGACATTGGCTTCTCTGTGGCCCAGATCACTCGCGCAATGGATATCGTATCTTGCCTCACAATGGTCGGACACAAGATTCTCCTGAACGTCATGGACGAACTGGACCTCTTCCATGCCTTCTCTACATGGATGCGGTTCCAGATTGACCGTTTTGCGGCCCCAAACTCGGCGAGCGAAGAACTGACGGAGAAGGAGGCTACAATGGAGAACAGCAAGGTCCTTGTCTACGTGCAGCGCTACCTTGTCGAGAGCCCCATGGCCATATTTTTGGACGAAGTAGCCACAGACGATTACTCGGCGAACTGGGAACGAGCTGAAAGCGGAAAGTCAATGCTCGAAGAGCTAGATACCCAACTCAAACGCCAGGAAGAGGGACAAGAATATTTGAAGGCCTTCCCGAACGTTGGCTTCCTCGTCGACTACCTTACTGCCCGCGTAAATGGAGTCTTCAAGGATATTGCCGAAGCACAAAAAAGGAGCGTTCGATTTGGTCAGCCGACAAAGATCGGATTGGGCCAGAAAATTGCAAAAATTGACTCTACCATGTGCTCGGAACGACAAGACGTAAGTCTTGAAATCTCTCAACTGTTGACACGTATAACTGACATTCTTGCAGGACGAAGTTTATGGCCTCACCTTTACCGCCCTGACTGGAAAGGGCCGGGACCAAGAGTGTCAGTACTTTCTCGCGAGAGCAAGCCGAGTCTCATACTAACAGCTTGATAGTCTTCATATTCCGAACATCTATCCGCATCATCAACGGCATCAGCAGCAGCGTTGCCACGACGGTTGCTGCTCTATCTGTAGACAATGGCAAGATCGCTGAGGTCAAGTTCATGGACAGCACTACGTTAGTTCTGCTCGTGAACATACCAGGTACACCAAGACCTGCATATCTTATAGCTCATCAGTAAGGCTTCTACTAAATCTCTCTCTAGGAAGCCCCGCCAATGTCATCATGGTACCTCTACAGTCTCCCGCCATCAACTATGTTCCCTACCAAGAGAACGACTTACCAGTCTCTACACCCTTGACCAAACAAATTCAGACAGGGCTCGTCACGACCACACTCCCCGAAGACCAGTCCTTCACGCCGATACGGATGGACGTACAGAATGTCACGAACGCCCGCGGCGAAGTCCCGGCACGCGTGTGCCTCCTCGGCGCCAACCGCTCGGTCTACAGGGTCTTCAGCCTCGCGTCCGGCCATGACGACAAGGACGCTCCGCGAAAACCGGCTACGGCAACGGCAGCGGCAGCCGCACGCGGCGACTAGAAGTTGCCCGTGCCCCTATCGCCGGGTAACATGTTCAGGGTGCCGCCAAAGCGTTTTACGCCGCGCAGCAAGAAACGCATGGCTGTGCTGGGCACGCGGAGGCTAGAGGCAGCCAGGCTAGATGAGCTCTTTCATCGAGAGTAGGCTTATTAGAGTGGTATGGAGAGAAAATTATCTTAGCTTCATGACTTGGAGTAGGTGAATGAGTGAATGAGAATATTTGACTGGAGAAAGCATTGCACGAGCCCTCCTTTTTCTACATCAACTTTGGCAAGCACGGAACTGCTGGGTGGGCGCCACACTGTTTTTTTCAAACTGCATTCTCGTACTTGTGACTTTACACGAAAATCGCTTAGATGTCCTCGATAACAAGGTGCCCTGACAGCGTGGAACGGGCTACTCGGTCTAGCTACCATTAAGTTTTACAAAGGCGGCAAGTTCAGCCACGGTCTGTCAAAGTCCTGGGAATAAGATAAACCTTGTTCTTCCACTGGACCAGAAGGTACTTTCCGGTACTCCAGAAAGGCACATAAGTTACCTAGCCGGGTGCTGGACCAATTTTACGGAGATAAACATCAAATAATCAAGGTCATGAAATTTTCCTATTTGAAGAGTTGTTTTCAGTATGTAGTGAGACCTGTCTTTGAATCCGTCCCGCTGCCGTAGGAGTGATCTCTCCCATGAAGTCTATGCCCACCATACCTCAGGATTTGAGGACAGAAGCCTTCTTCGGAGACATTTGTCAGTCTCGGTTCACAGGTGTGCCGTCTGTTTCGTTCCTCTGCAGCTCGTACTCCCGAATTCGATATCGCGTTGTCTTGGCTCTCAACAAGCGCTTCTTGTATCTGGACAGGTGGTCTATTGCCTGTGGTCCATCCGGAAGGAACTCGATAACGTCTTCATACCACTCCCGAAGTCCTTGCTTGTCATAGAGTTAGTGACGAATCTCTGATGTCTGCGCCTCACTCAGCATTTGTCTTGCGTCGCTCGAACTCGCTAAAATAGCCTTGGATGTGTCCCACAGTTGGCACACACCGTACAGATTTACCAAAACCTAACGATCACGACGGCCGATAAGTTCCTCTTCTCAAGACAGTATTCATATTCGAATACGGACCCAACCACGACATGGACGAGATTGCCAACCACCCAGACGGAAATGGAGACGCCAGCTCCGTCATTGACAGCCAGCTGACATTAGCATCATCAGACTCTGAACATTGGGCCAAGAAACATTACGAAGTCTTAGAGATGCTCGCGAATTACACCCCCCTCGGGATACAGGACGACACTACCCAAGTACTTCGTCTTTTCGCGGACAAACTCCCACTCAGCGGACAATTGGTTCTGCTCTCGGAGATTATGCGTTACAGAGACACTCCAGTCAAGCTGAGGCAGCTACGTGACTTTTTGGTCCAGGCTATCTTGATACCTCGTAGGTTATCTACTCTATCCCCCCCATGAATCGAAGCTAACGCTCGGCTACAACTACCAAGTCAAAACTCATTCACAGCGCAGAACGGAAGACGACATCGTGTCTTCGAGTTCCGGGGCAGACGGCCCAGGTTCACTTCTCGAGCAGCTCGAGTCATATGTCTGTGATTCAAAGTTGAGGCGGGACTGCCTCCTCCGGGATGGCGGCCAATGTGTCGTCACGAAGTATTTTGACAGGGGCTGGTCGGAGAAGAATTACTCTGGCCAGATGATGCCTCAGGGACGTATGAGCACCCTAGAATGCGTCCATATCATCCCCTTCCTGATTGGGGATTCTAACGAGCGGACGGCGATGGAGGTGAGTGAGATCGTTTGATCTAATAGAAAAGTCCCCTTGCTATCCTATCAACTGCTAGAGGCGTCAGTATATCCGTCTCTAGTCTTCCTCCGATATCTGCTCCTTTTTGAAAGTATCCACAGGCGTATATGAGCAAGATAGAGTCAGATAGGCATTGCCGCCATCCAGCAGTCTATGGGATATTACTAACAGAATCTAAAGGCTCGCGCGAATGCAAAGACTTGGTGGGCATTGTGGAGATACTTCCCGGAACTTAAAGGGAAGATCGGACCCGACACCATCAGTCAGACTGGCAACGCGTTTATGACGAATTCAGAGGTCCATGGCGATTTTGGGTATTTTGATTTCGGGTTCAAGCAGCAATATGGTTCGGTGAGTTGTCATCGCCTTTGTCAAAAGTGTCGGATCGCAACTAAACCCTTAGAGACTACGGAATACAACATTCGTTGGTTTTGCGCGTGGAATCCCGCCATCGGCCTATTCAAAAACTACCCCAAAGTAGTAGAATTCACTTCTGCAGACTCTGGAATCCCCGATCTACCAGACTCAATCTTCTTGGACGTGCATTATCGGGTTTGCGAGATACTTAATGTAAGACCTTCTCTCTCTCTCTCTCCTCTGTTCATTTTTCCCACTAACCTGTTCTACGTAGGAGTTCCAGCTCCAAAGACTCTCACTTGAATCGATCAGTCACATGAGGTTCTAGCCAAGAGGCATAAAAGTTGTGTCAAGGAGAAATATGTATATATATCTAAGCCTCATGGCTATACCACAGCCGCATGTGGCTAACACATCCTCAATCCCAATAGACTACACACGCCCTCCAGACCAGTCTCACTTTCTCGACTTTGTAATCTCAAAAAACTCGGTGACGCCCTGCACGACAGCCTCCACATTCATATTGACGAGCGGCATGCGGTCATACGAGTCCTCCTTCATAATCGCCACGAGAGCCAGGTACCGATCGACCTCGCGCAGCATGATAGGCCGCTGCGAGTCGTGCAGGACCATGCAGCTCTCGGCCCAGTTGCACGCGACCTGGTCCTCGACTTTGGCGTTCCAGGGCTCGGCCTCGAGACGCTTGCGCTGGCCGTCGGACCGCGGCCAGGAGCCGTAGACCTCGGTGATGTCGATGATGACGTCAATGTAGTCGGAGCAGATCTCGTACGAGGCCATGTCGGCCGTGGCGGAGTCGGTGGCGATGTAAATCTTGGAGAGCACGTCAAAGAGGTAGGCCTTTTCGAAGCGGCAGGTTCGGCACAGATTGGTGAGCATGGCCTCGAGGGTGCCGAGCTGGGGAATGAGCTTTTGGATGACCTTGGAAAAGGCCTCAAAGATGGAGTGATTATAGATGGACGTGAGGTGGAATGTGACGGGGGCGTTTTCGAAGCCGTGGTCCGAGAGCTCGTCCTGGATGCGGATGGTGATGTCGCGCTGAATGTCGAGCTTGTAGTCGTCCGAGAGACCATCGACCTTGTGGATAAAGACCTCGATGTTGATGTTCGGGTAGAAGCGCTGGAGGTTCAGGACCGTGGCGTTGAGACGGGCTACGGCTTCGAGATAGTCGTCCTGCGCATCAATCACCCAGATGAGGGCGCCAATCTCGCCAAAGATGGCGTCCATATCAAAGTTTGGGTTCTCAAAGAAGTCAATCTGACCAGGGAAATCCCAGACCTGGTAGTCCATGAAGGATCTGAAGATAGTCAGTGGGACAGGTTGCTCGTCACATTGGCTTGGTTTGAGGCCTTACGCCATGGAGTCCTTTTGAATACGAGCTGTCGACTCCAGGAAAAGCGTCTCATTTGGCGGGAGCTTATGAAAGACGACGCTCGATATTGATGACTTGCCGCTCCTGCCATTGTAATTGGTATGTAATCCATATGAAGCACCGGCATGGAGGGATGACATACCTTCTTTGACCCATCAAAAGGAGTCTGGGCTTGCCCTTTGCAGGGGGGCCCGGAGGCATTTCTACCATCTTGCTCGCATCCTGCGGCTGCACTCCTTGACTCTGATCGTAGACACGCTGGAGTGTTAGCCTAGCTGGACTTAGACGGCCGTTTGATCGCAAAGAACCCCCGTAAGAAGAAACACCTAAGCCATCTACCGCTTGGGACAGCATGGAATCTATAGAACGGGGCGATTTGTTCATTTCGCAAGGGGGGGGGGGGATCGTGTTGAAAGGCAACCAGCTTTCTTCGATGCGTAACTCGTGTATGCAGACAAGTCACGAGGGCTCGAGTGTGAGCGACTTATAGTCTCGCCGGGCTGGTTGCAATGCCGTAGACTGCTTGCCCTTCTTTGTTTGTTGCTGTCTCGGGAAGATGGATGCCACAGACCGAGGGGACACTCGATGTTTGTGCGGATTCTTTGATGAGGTCGACCGGATCTCAAGCCTGGCAACGATCCGTGACGGGAATCGAGGCGAGTCTCTCAAACAAAACTTTTGCCAGCGAGGCCCTGGGAGCTCCCGCTTCCCTGGCTGACCTGCCACCAAACCCTCGCATCAACTCGCTCGCGGCTTCTCCAAGATGTCCCGATCTGAAAAGCTTGTTTTTCTCAGACACGTCGAAAGAATACGACCGCCATCGACGGACACACGCAGGAGAGATCTGCCGGCTCAAGGTCTGGCGCATCTTCGTAACAGAAAACGTGGCTGGGAAGCAGGGGCGGAAAGTTGAGAAAAAGTTGGCGTTCATGCGGTCTCCTTTCGAGAAGAATCATACGTCGATGCCCAAGAGCGTTGAACTAGCTTTGACTCGATGCTGATCTCACTGTCGTACAGACACCACATCATCCATGACACCGTGGCTCAGCCCTTCCCGCTTGATCTGACGAGGGACAGCGACCTGACTCCCCGTTCCCGCGGACGACCCATGCTGGCTCTACTGTTGTCCGATGACCTCCCTGGCATGACCATTGAGGTGACGCAGAAGGCCGACGCATTGCGTATGCTGACAATGTTCGAGTCGCTCAGAACTTCCGTGTAAGAAGTGAATCTGTCTCCTCAAACGAGCTTGGGTCTGCTATGGAGCGTTCGAACCAAGAGTCAACCCTCAGTAGGCATATCCCGGATAGTCATATGGTTGATTCGTCTTGTATTCGGGACTGGATTGTCGAAGCCTCACCGGGGGGGCGTAAATGGTGTATGAAAAGGCAGGGCAAAAAGAGCCGCAGTAGCTTGGGTAGGAAATGAAGACCATGACACTAAGAAACTGTAAGGACTCACTTCCATTTTCCACCAAGACTCCCCAAACTATTTCCTTCAGGTCCTGCCGTTTAGTTCACGAGACGAGCCTGCTTTGCGCCGTTGAGCAGGTCAATCGTTGTCGAGCCTCAGTCGTTGGGTCGCCTCACTCCACAGCGGCGGCCGCTGATAGGACCCTTTCGTTTCCCAAAATGGACGCTGACACAGGCAGGTGCGAAAATATGTGCCGCTCGCTTGCTTGGTAGAACCCCTTCCGACCCTCCGACAGTGGTTGTAGAGAAGCTGAGTAAAGAAGCCCTCTTGCGTTTGGGTACGGGATGTTAGAGAGGTTCCGGCCTATCAACGGATGCGTATCTATATGCCGTGACCGTTTCCAGGTTGCATATCAGACGTGTGGAGCGGGCAAGGCGGGCGGGCGGGCGAGGCAATCAAACACTACTAAGGTATCCGTACTGCGTGAGTGGTAAGGTGGTAGCGGAGAAATGACGATGCAGGAGCAGCGATAAGATAACGTAAACATTGAGTTGATGAAAACCCCGTGCTGAGCGCGTTTGAGCGGGCAGCGCTGGCAATTTAAGCGAGACCCACCTTGCAGGTTCCAAGGTACTAACGTACCTACCTACTTCAATCAGACTGTACTGTCACCCCATTCATCTCATCGCAAAAGGCATACTTGCTTGCATTCACCACCCCCACCTCAATTGATGAGTCGACAGGTTGCCAATGAGATTTCCGGGACCAAGTTCATCGCACAGATTTCTAACGGAGCTTCGTGAAGCCCGGTAGAATCGGATAACGTCGACCAAGGAGGCATTTCCAAAACAATCTGTCGTCGAAGAAGTTATAGCACTTGATGTCTCAAGTGCTATTGGCTAATTACTTGAACGTCACTTAGGCGAAGGACATGGTCCAAAAGATGGTTGATGATCAATGTGATGTAATTAGTGAATGCCTACTTTTGGCACGTACGAGCTTGATTGAGACGAGTACAGATCAGTCTATCTCCCAATCATAGCTCCTACTATTAGACAGAACAGATACGATTACAAATGGTTGAATTCCAAGACTATGACTCCAGCATGCCCGAGCGGGCTGTAATGCAGAACTCCGTCTCCCTTTTTATCGATGCAATGCTCTGTTTCTTGACCTCGTCAAGTTTCCAATTTGACCACTGCTCCAGACCCGATAATGAGCACAACACAAAACAAAGAGAAAGAGGGACTTCAGTTGGGCGAGGGAAGTAGAGCCACCATCTACGATGCCACGGTGGGCATCGGCGCGGGCGTGTTCCTGGGAGAGCGAGAGAACAGGGAAGTGACGAAGCTGCTCTTGCGCTTTGCCACCTTGGACTTCTTGAGAGATGCAGAAGTGTTGGTAGGTGCCTTCTCAACTTCCTTGATAGGCGCATCCGACTTCTCATCGGGAACCGGGGCCGTGGTCTTGTTGGCGTGGGCCTCGGGGATGGGGGGGATCGGAGGCGCATCGGTTGCGCTGTGCGGAGGAGTAAGCTCATGAGGAGGAGGCATAACTGAATCTTTGCGAGGAGCAACAGATTCTCTTCTAAAGTCAAAGACAGAGCCCTTCCTGCCTCCGACAATGGAGCCGTGGCGCAGAGCTGACATGGACTGCAAGTCTGTTAATATCTCTCATATTCACTCATGATTTTCATAGTACGTACCTTGCCACTAATACTCTTGCGGTTGCGACCACGGCGCTCGGCAATGGTCTCTTCCTCCTCGCCGGTCATCTCTGCAATGTGAGAAGCGGTAGTCTTGCTATTAACAGCCATGTTCTCCGCAGGAACTTCGACGAACTTGACGAATCCACGGACGGGCGCAACGCCGAGAGCTTCGTGGAGGTGCTTCTGAAGCAGAGCCGTGTTCCTCTTGTTCTTGGTAACGCCGACCTCGAGCGGTAATGCGTGAATCGACATGGTGTAGGCCGGTTCAAAGGTACCTCCAAAGAGCATGCAAGCTCCATGCTGCAGGTTGACCACGATCGAAGTTACTGGCCGCTGGTACCTAACCGACAGCTGGTATGAGAAGTCCGTGATGAAACTGAACTCGTCGTTGATCTAGGAAAATGAATTAGTTGAAGCTCTCCACTCGTGACGCGGGGACAGTACATACAATGACGTTGGTGCGGAGCTCTGCCATTACGATGGCCTCAGCATAGGCGCGGTCCTTGATCACATTGGACTCCCTATCGCCCTGGAAAGCCTCCTCGTAGTAAGAGCTGCGGCGCTTGGCCATGTCGGCTTGCGTCTTGGATTTTCTATTGCTGTTGCGAGTATCGCCGGGCAAAGAGTGAATGACGTCTCTGGTAAGGCCGTCTCCCTCGACAATAGGAGTGGGTGCGGTGGAGGGACGACGACTCATCCGTCTCTCAGCAAAAGACATACCGCCGACCTGCGAAAGACGTTTGTTCTCGGGGGTGACGGGTGGGTGAGAGTTGGTCGTGCTAGGGGTGACAGAGTCCGCGGGAGGGGAAGAAGGCGGGGAGACAGGGTCAGCCATTTTCTGCGACGATGTTCGAAGGCCCGAAGCTGAGATAAAGGTGTTTCGACGGTGCTTAAGAATTGGGCTGATGTATCAGACGTGGCTGTCTGGGAACGGCGTCTTTCACTAGTAGCGGCCGTGTTAGTGTCGTCCATCGCCCATAAACCACCTAGCTCAACACGTACCGAATAGAGACCAACCGCTATCGTCGAGTGATGTTTAGCGAACTGAGAAAGTCTGGACGACTAGATTCCCCTTGGACTTGGCGTAATATGTTCAGCTGTCAAGAGTGCAGTGTAGATAGGTCGAGCGGTCGACGCGCACGGAGTCTCTCGTACTCGAGGCGGCTAGGGCTAGAAACAGTCGCCGAAAGGATGATAAAGGCGCAGAAGGTCGATGCAAAGGACCAGCCACTGATAGAAGTCGATTTGCCGATCTTACAAGATGTGGCAAGGGGACGAGACGCGCTGGGCGGAATACAGGCGGAGTTCCGAGGGTGTTTGATACGGGAAACAAACAGCTGGACAAGCGAATACCAAAAAAACCATGATCCGACTGCCTGGTGACTCGGGGGACTATTATATGAGGTGAAGATGGCTGGTGCTAGCTGTTGCTGGTCGTCAGCCGGAGGAGCTATGGGGGCGCGAGTCGTTGGGACGGAATCGATGCAGAGGCGGTTAGCCACCCAGAAACGCGAGGAAATGGTTGAAAACGGAAAAAGCCAAGGCCAGATGCGCACTCTACGTCTTTCTTCCCACTTAACGAAGCCCGGTTTCAACGCAAGACAGGTCGATCAGAACGAACGGAAGGAGGAAAGATGGAGAAAGAAAGCGGGCTGGACTGAACTGGACTGGACGAAGCTTGCCCAAGCTCGCATCTTCTTTTGCCTCACTTGGATACCGGTGCTCTCTGATTTCAGGGTACGTTACGTAGGTAGGGCTACTTGCCTCATCTAGTACTTCAATTGGTATGGGAAAGATTCGGTAGCAGACCTTAGATTATGTGGCCAGGTAACAAACTACTTGAACTACTCTAGAGCGAATGTGTGGGAGGGCTGCACCTCATGTTGATTGACCACGCGATGTCTGGAGGCGAGGCATGGCCGTGTTACCTAAAGTTGTCTACGGCTGGACTACAACGTGTGTGTTGCCAGGGTTCTCCGTTGATTGCGACCATGGAGTTTGGATGTGGGTGGCACATGAAGTGAACAACCTGGAAACCCGCAATCATCCTACCGTGCCTTGGTTCATTCATACCTTACCTCTGCCATTCTCGGCAGTGTTGCCCGCTGCAGCCCTCAATTTATCAAGCTACATGTCTGCGACACGAGAGATTGCTTGGGATTCCGCAGGTCTGGAGCCTTCCCGCTGCCGTCAGTGCTAATGTGGCATGGGCCAGAGACATGGTCAAAAGCAGTCTGGATACCAGAAATTCAGGGTTCAGTACACGAGGGCCGCTCTGGAATGTAGTAGCGCCTAAATCGGTCTACGGTACGTCGGTAGTAGAGTGTGGTGCCTGAAATATCGGTAGACGAGAGCGAGAAGGGTAAGGTCAAAGGCACGCCGCAGCCAGCTGCTCGGCCAGCCGCATCATGGACTGTGCGACATCCGGAAGGCGCTGACAAGAGAGGGAGAAAGAAATTGTCTTGTTTGCTGATTTCGCGTGGTTTGTGGGGTGGCAAGTCTGCTTCCTCTGGGCTCTGGAGCCGTCTGGACTGGCTGGGCAAGCTCACGGTTGGAGGGTTGGTCCGAAGTAGTCGAGTCCGTCACGTCCGTCTGGCTCCATCCTTCGGTTCTGATTGCGCCGTCTTGACAGGAACAAGGCCGGGTCAAAGGCGAATAAGTCAATACAATGGAGATGGTGATTAACAACAGGCGAGTGTGTTTCTGCTGGGTTCGACGGAGTTGGTAAAGATTGGACGGAATGACTATGTTTCCGGGTAGTCTAAAACATGGGAAATGGGAAGCCATTGGCAGTCATGAGTGGGCACTGGAGCAAACGAGGTACCTTCATAGGTGCAGGTGCAGATACGCTAGGGTACGTACCGGAGAAAAGATGAGAGGTGGATCACGCTAAGGATGGGGTTATGAGCAGAATTCACGGCCACTTTCTGTTAGTCGAGGGCCAAAGCGGCGCTCATTTTGATTCTTCCATGTTCATCCCAAGTCCCCAAGTCCAACTTCACCAAGCACACTGTACGCGCTGTGCTTTCGGGCCAATCGTTCCGCGTCGACCTGTCGCCCGGCAGCGCCTAGCCGCCCTAGCCGTGGTCGTCAGTCGTGCGTCTAACTTGGTGTAGCGACTCCCGAGTCCCCCTACGACCCTTCACTCCGGTTTGGCTGTCTCTCGAGTCTTTGGTGGCTTGAAGGCGTCTCACTGAAACTCAAAGATAGGGGACAAGCTCTCTCCAAGATAGGAGGATGGTTTCCAGCGCCCAAGGGACTTACAGTCGTTTATCAAGGGGTTCAAGCGGTCTGAGCGAGACTTCACCTTGACTCTTTTACCGACAAGATTATAAGCTTGAAACTCGTTCGCCTATGGCCCAAACCCTCGCTTGCTACTTTGCGTAGACTCGAGGATTACATGGATAAGTAGCAACAAAAATCTACATGCCGATATCCTTAGAGGGGCGGCTAAGCATATCGTGCCGGAGCAGGGGCGGCCAGCTCCATCGACCCTTATCCACTCCAGTGCAGTAGCACTTCGTCCGCAAACGGTCATAATCGAGGAACTTCTCAGGTTTCACCAACTTAAATGCACGTTGAGGATACACCTGCGTCAGCGGACACTCGAGTGGCGGCTTGTAGATCCCCTGGTGGCTGCAAGCTTCAAGCTGCTAGACCTCGGGGAATGCCGCATGCAGCCTTCGATCGAGGAGCATAGCTGCTAAAAGGATGAAAATCGGATCAAACCCTGAGTTGGTACCGGCAAGTCGAGAAGCGCCATTCACTTTTGCAGACGAGGGACGCGAAAACTTCAGAAAACATTGAATAATTGGATACCTACGCTGATACGTGACGTAGTTGGCTCCCACCTCTGCTAATGCTACACATCCTTGACGCCTGATTACAAGCATGGAAAACTTCCGTTTCCGGCTTCCTCTTTATCCCCTGGACCCAACCTGTGGATACATAGCAGACGACGACCGTTAACCTAGGCCGATTGAACGAACACTCAGCCGCTCCTCTCAGTGGTGATCGCCCTCGACGTCGCGGACTGATGAAGGCACCGGGCTGCCAGACTTGCGCTGCTCCAGTACTACTCTGTTGGACTTGCTAATGTACCGCTCGAGCATCATCTGATAGCCGCCCATTCCCACGATGATGGCCTCGATCGGGATCAGCAGGATGGACAGGTAGAGGCCCGCCTTGCTTTGCTTGCAGAGGGTACCGAAATGCGGCCTCGTCATCATCACAACATCGGACCAGCGGCAGCTCCAGCTCTGTAGGGTGTCGACCGTGATCGATGCGTTGATGCTGTAGAAGAAGGACATGGCAATGATCGATGCCACCAATCCAACCGATGGGGCGGCCACTGCCAATGAGTTGTGGATGAGAGTTTGACCACGCAGCTTTTTGATGTCAGTCTGAGCTGACTTCCTAAAGGTACGATGTCAAAAAGCAGACCTGACTTACGCTTTGAACTCGACTGAAAAGGAGAGAGACGAGATTGACGATTATGAGAATGGAGCTCCCAACCACGAGCGCGACTGTTGGACGCAAGTCAAAGGCGTCCGGCCACAGCGGAAGCATGAAGCCGGCTGGTACATGGGTGGCATCGTAGACAGCCAGGGCATCTGCTGATGTACCAAGGATGGTGATGCTCATGAGAAGGGCTACAGCCGTCAAGCTGACTCTTGCAGTATCGACCGTCTTGAGAAGACGTGCGTGAGGAGGGTAGTGAGCGTCATCAGAATCGACCTCAAAGTCCGAGGTTTGCGTGACGTTCTTGAGATCGGAAGACATGGCTAAAGAGAAAGTCGTGAAATATTGTCGTAAAATGAGGTGTATTACAATGGAGAATGACTAGACGTAATGTGAGAAACAATCTCCAGGAAAGAAAATACGTAAGAAAAGAGAAAATGGGATGGCAGTCAGGCAGTTGTGTGGTTTTCCAGTATCACAGACCTACGAAAGTGCGATCATGGAGCGTACATATACAACCTCTCCATAGCCTGACTACGCGCCGTGTGCCGTGTCTAGGCACGGCACGTAATCTTGAACACACATGGGGAAAGAAAGGTAGTGTCCAAAATTATCGTGACGAGCGTTGCGCCGATGCAAGATAGCCGCGCTGGCGACATCTCGGGGCTCTGAGGGAGGCGATCATCGGGCACCCCTGAACAGCCGGTGAGCTTCACATTGGTCAGAAGCCCGCAAATGCCGGTCCCATTGGCGGTCATCCCCGGCGCTTAAAATGGCGGGAGGCCAATGATAAGGTGCAGATAACCTCGTTTCGAAAATCGAAACAAGAACGCTTATTCGCTGATCAGGATGTGACCACAATCGAGGTTGCTGCAAGTCAGTGATAATAGAATGAGATTTTGATGTTGGAGGTTCTTATTTGCCGCCGTCAAAAGGAATCCGAGGATTAAGCTCACGTCAAGCGGGAAGAGTGGAGATGAAATGCACTCCCGGCATCCTTGATCCAGGCCAGGCGACTTACCTTAGGTAAGCTTCTTTTGTTTTCACCTGATGAACGGGAAGTGCCATGGGGAAAGTGGGGCTATCACGTGATACTTTTTTCCTACCTACTCTATTGACAACTGGTTGGCTGCGTCACCAGCTGGCGAGTCAAGTTGACCTTGTTCATCTCCATATTGGGACGGCTTACCATCCACTCCATCCCACGCCGACGCCGACGAAAAAGAAATGCGCTCCTTCGTATCTGCAAAACCAATATACAACTTCGCCAGCTGGATTCCACGAAAGGCTGCCCAACTTGAGCGTCAGATTGTGAAGCCTGCTGTTGGTCTCTCTTCTTTGAGGCCTGATGACATACACGGACACGGAACTACAAGGTTGCGGAGTACGGGCACGGAGATTGGACGAGACAACTGATGGTCACTGCGACGTTGTTCGACACGTTCGTTCCTGAAGGCTGGATTGCGATGAACTCTCCATGACCACGAGTGTGTCTCATCTCTGAGCTGCGACATGCAGCACACTGCTCAACCAATGGCGTTTCCACCTTCCGAGAGCGATGGTAATGATTCCACATCACCAGGGGCGTCTGGACGACAGGGTATCAGACCCCTCCACAAAAGGGTGAGCTAAGCAAGCAATTGTATTCGTACATACAACAAGAAGAACTGCAGGCTTGCAGATGAGGCTGTACCAACCTTGCAGCCGGCTGCGGTTATCAAACTGATGTTGGGGCTGTCAAAACTCTGCAGCCATCAATAAGCCGGCATGTCGGACTAGAAATGACGACTACTTACAGCGGCACCTAGACACGGATAGCGGCCATTGTATGGTTTTAGAGAGCATTGATCCGAACTCCATGTCGGTTTATCGCCGGCACACGAAGCTCTTTGCGGCACCAGCCTCGTCCAAAGGTCTTTCACAGGTAGGTAAGACGACCATACCTTTGGGCCCAGTCCGGCCTAGTTCTTGGCCTCCACTGCAAGAGACATTGGCGTCCGCCGGGTAGGGCCGACTGCTCCGCATGTCAACAATTGTCTGCACTAGCCCGCGGGCCATTAACGGACAAAGTAGCGGGCCAGCGGCCGAACCTAGCTGATACCCCAGCTCGTCCAGGGTGTCAGAACAGTTTGGACAGACTAGCGAACCAGTCTTCAGTTGGCGAACGATGAACTTGGCAGACGTGACTGCACATCGGTGGGAAGCGAGAGTTTAGGTGCTTGGCTCTCAACGTCCACCGGGTGTGGAATGTCGAGCAAGCCATCGTCAGCACATTAGCGAAAGCCAAAGGTCTCAAGGTTGCCAGCTACAGCACTGCGGCTACCGTACTCAGCTGGCTACTGCAAGTATTGGCCCAGGACTCGGAGTTCGGCAGCCAGAGACTGTGGGGTGACGGTTCGCCCATTCAAGTCGGCTACGAAGTGACAGGTCGAATCGCCGACTCAAGTCTCACCGTGGCGCCACGGGGATTCACTGCGGCACGGCTCCCAAGTCCATCCCTCTGGATTTGGGTGTCCCAGATGCTCGGGTTGACTCCTGTTGCACCATCAAGATGCATTGCAGCAGGTCAGTCAGTCGTTGATCCATGTCCCGCATGGCAGACACGATATTTTTCTGCCTCTTTGTGCGAATTACAGAGTATCATTGGGTTTTGACAGGCGACATTGTCCTCCTTGCAGCAGGGTTTCTCTGAATGTCATCCAATACAGCAACTTTAAAAGTCCGGACCAGGACGGGACTACGTACTCCGCTTCAGCTGAGATTGTCTATAGCCAAGCGAGGGATACGACGCTTGAGAACCACCCAAATTCAATGGTTCGTCAGAAAGGCCCTGGTTCAACACACAGACATACAGACTACAGCATAAGCAGACTGCAGCGGCCACCGAGACATCCCCTGTCCAGGCCCCTGACCCCTGGCTCAGCCCAACTGACTGGAACCAACCAGGCGCTCATCACCCGTCATTGCATTCTAATGATCTACAGACCAACTTACGGCCGGGCCGGTCGAATTCCTTTCTTTCGACTCCCGGGAGGACCAAACAGGCACACAAAACTCAGGAAAGCAGGTAACAGCGGACGGGAATCCTGATTGCCCACACAGGTGCTAGCCAGGCCCAGCAAGCCCTCCTTGTCTATCCGCAGCATTTTCACATGTGCCTGATGGGTCCGGCCCATCACAATTCGCACCGCTTTGGCTTTCCCAGCAGCGCTCCCGCAGATCTGCACCCCTTGGCCCGAACTCGAGACTCCCAAGGCTTCTATATTTTACCTGCATTGCAGAGAACCTCTCACACTCTTCTCTCACATTGAGATTAACGAGTATTCCATCTTCAAGGGTACATCGAACGTCATTGGCTCGAATACGGCAGAATATCATTGTAATTACGAGAGTCCTGAAGTCATGGCTCAGTGCCAATATCTCTCCAGTTCTATCGTGCAGACGGATGTTGACCATCCCTTAGAACGGCACCCTGCCCTCGAACTTCCCGACCACTTTGACAATTGACTATGGAGTACGGAGTACTATGTCACCGATGATACTCTAACTGGAATGGGAGAAATGGCCGTCAGAATCCTGCGAGCAGCAGCGCGAACATCCCTGGTCGCCCCGACCCAAAGCCTCGGGTTCTGGGCAGCCACACTTTCTTCCCTGACACACATATGCAGTCTGGGGGGTGTGTTCGTCAAGTGGTCATGAATCACGAAAAAGATGGCATGCACATAGCTTTCCCTCCTACCCCAGTGTTGTGAGGAGAACCGGGGCTGGGTATTTGTCAAAGAAGTCTAATGATGTCTCGGGTCGCTTTGGACCTTGTGGGACGCAGACTGGCAGGCATATCCTTTATCCTTTGTATCGTTTGCCCGGGATAGCGCTGGTACCCGCGGCGTCGCGGCCGATATAATAACCACTCACGCTTGCCACCCCTCCATCAACCTGTCGTCGTGTCCCGCACTGGCCTAACAAACACATCCGTTCGTTTCTCGGCATCCATTCTCACATTGCGGGACTTCGACGTTGCAAAACCATTCTGCTAGTCTCGCGCCAGGCCTCGCTTCATACAGATCATGTCAACCATCACGATAACCTCCGCTCCAAGAACGCGAACAACCGGCTGCCCCGCGCAAGCGATACCACCTCAGTCCTTAACCCAATTTGTACGTTTCAGATGCGTCGATCTCCCGTATAGCCCGTTGCCGCGCCCAGCTCCGTTGACCGAAGACATCACAGCATCTCTTCCCTAGGCTGCCCGTAGAACTCCGCCTCAAGATCTGGAACCTCAACCTCCCACCACCGCGGGTTGTGCCCATCCGGTGCGGTGCCAAGTCTCTCTCCTTCGCCTCCCACGCCCAGTCACCAAGGCCCTCGTCGAGCGGGTGTACCTCGTACACAGCCGTACCCACCAACCTCCACGCCTGCCATGAATCCCGCCTCGAGGCCCTCAAGTCGTACCACCTCAGCTTCGGCATGACGCGCAACCCGGGCCAAATCTTCTTCGACAAGGTCCATGATGTCCTCTACTTTGGCGCCCGCGACGGCTATATGGCCTCCGAGGCGCAATTTCGCACAGTCATGGCCCTCTGCGATCCCGAAGACATCTCACAAGTGCGCCGCCTTGCCATCAACGACTCGCTCTTCTGGGTCGACACAATGTACCAGTCCATGAGCGCCGCCAACCTGACGGTGGAGGTCCTCAAGCAGATCCGCGCGCGTATGCCCAAGCTGGAAGAGCTCGTCTTTGTGCCGCGGGACGAAAACCCTGTCTACAACGACGAGGTTGAGCTAGTGCCTGCAAATTCGAACGGCGTGCTCGAGCAGCAGATGGCGAGGCAAATGGAGGCGGCGATGAAGGCCGTTTGCGACTTATTTCCGGACTGGACACCGCCGCGGTGGTGTATTATGGCTCTCGGGTCGACGTAGCCCCCCCGGGATCACTTCGAATGATGGGGCCTTAACGGACCAGCGTATTCAATCCCGGTTCTCTTCAGTAAGGCAAGGCGTCGATGAAACGTCCGCCTTTTTTATGGGCAGGGAGGTGGATCTGCCACGAGCATGAACTTCAAGACTTTGTATTAGGCTGGTCAGACTGCATTTCAAGATACCCCTTTTGTCTTTTCTGCTATTTAAGCGTCATGGAACACTAGCAATGTATTGCGAAGAAATTGTTTCAGCTCTGTATTGATAGGGAGCATTTACGAGCCATGTGGGTGATATTTTTTAACCATGTAAAGCGGGAACAAGGGAAGTTTTTTCAGTTCTTTCATCGCACAGAGACGACTGTGATTGATGTTTGCCTTCCTCATTCGTCATTGAGGAAAATGGCTATTGAATCCATGTGGGTGATCTCATTAGAAATTGTCTTCTGGGCGAGTTTTGCTACTGAAAAACTACACGCTTGAGGAAGTGGGATGCAAGAGAAACGCATGTGAAAACCAATGAACATCATATTCAACATGACTTCCATCCCCTAACCCTTCCGCTCAAAATCTTCAACCCACCTTGCCATACCTATTAGCTAGCCTAATGTACGTCGGGCAGAACCTCGCAGTTTTAAGAATGCCATCATGTTCGAGTGTTGTGTGATGTGGGGGAACCAATACCGAGATGGCCGTCCCGTACATTGCTGAGACAAAGACGCAAGGAGTGGCGTGATGTTTGAATCTCTTTTCGAAAGTTGAGCCCGGATTAGGATAATGCTCACGACCACTTCAATTGGTTCCCTTATGGGCCTAGCAGGGAGTGACTTCGGAACTTCCGAGTTGGTAGCTTTGAAGGGTTATTTGAGAAGCATTGCAACTCGCGTTCTGAGCTTTGATGTGAATTTGTTATAGTCGTTTCATGATGTCTGTTAGAAGTAAACGGCATATGCGTAAGATTGACCAAGTATGTGAGGCTACTCAATCGGCGGAGATCAATCCAGATACAATGGCTACACTCATAAGATGGGTAAAGTCTCTTTCAGACACGGGGGTCTTGGTCTTGTCCTTCCACGCCTTCGCTATGTGCTGTATCGAGAGAATGATTCTATTATCCAGGGCAGTGGTGTGTTCGGGCATTCCTTGTTATAGATCAAATACATGGGTTTGGATCAGAAGAACGCCGTTCGGATCTACGGGTGTAACATGGGAGTGGCATAGATCCTCGCAAACAATTTCGCGAATCTAGTTGAATCCGCGAGATGTGACGGACAATTCTCAGCCTCAAACCTAGAGTTCGCGGCGGTAATTTCATGCCGAGCCAGCGCAAGAACTGAAGCAATCGCACCGACAATTTCGGCAATTTCATTCCTAGATCTACTTGGAACTCGGGCATGTTATCAAGACGCTTTGTCCACTGCAGTGGACCGTGAATACCATCAATGCCAGAAACAGTACTTAAGGAGGTTAGTTTTCCATACCACACGCCATGGCCAGAACGCTGGGCAGATGGATCGATCTCTTTCAAGTGACCTTCCAAAAGAGAGCCATTGCCTGCAGGCTTCTGGGTAACGTATTGGGTCCTTCTGGCCTTTCGAAATTCCTCAGCCAGTACGTATGTAACACCTTGCTATCTCGAATACTCCGTCCTTAACCATTCTGGTAGTGTTGTCGCGGAATAAACGGTGACAGAGGGAGACGAGGGAGGGAGGGAACGGCAGACAAAAAGACTGTGCAGTGAACCGACCAAGCGAACCGGCCAGGTCCATGTTCCTACAGAACATAAATTCTTCAAGCCGACGCTCCAGCTGGGTCTTCTTTGGTACTTTCTACTTGAGATTCATCATGTCGTGCCAACTTGAGTGCCTCGAGAAGGTCGTGAATAGGCTTTAATGTAGGATGGGTTCTCGGTGTGACCCCGTGGTGAGTGAGCACGAGAGTGGGAAGGAAAGAAGGTCTGCTTTCAAACCTAAGTATACTTTACTAAGAGTAGAGAACGGCAGATCAACTCTTCTCCATACATGAAACTAGATCTTGGCTTTGCGGTAGTCTTTCAAGTCCCCGCAACAAGGTACAAGAACCACCATACAACCCATTGATCTATCGCCTGCGGGCATTGGGCCGATCAATGGCTTGATATTCGGAAAGAAGACAGAACCCCAGCTGAGTGAGCATACTATTTTGACAGGGGCCGCGTTATGCCACGCGAATTACCAAGCTACAAAGTTCCGAAGTTCCCATTTATGCATGTATGTGTCTAAAGTATCCGTACAATCATTCACTATCACGATATAACGCTCTATCTTATAAAATTGGACCCCGATCTTCTGCAGGACTAATTCCCTCCTCATGCCCGTCATCCCTTAACAGACCCTGATGCTCGCCACCGCCGCCCTCTCTCGTGAGGCCGGTCTCGACACCCATATCTCTCGACAACCCACTCGTCCGCCGCGTCTCCTCTGCGCCATTGAGAACGTACCACACGTCCTTTTTGGTCAAGAGACCCTGTAAAGCACCGCGGTCACTGAACAGAACATAGCGCAGGCCGAGCTTCTGAAAATAGCTGACGGCAAGGTGCAGGTTAGACCTTGACGCCATAGTGATGGGCGTCTGGTCCATCCACGGTCGAAGATCAAGCGTCGTACGTGGGTCTGCGAGGGGCTGGTGAGAGAAGAAGGCTTCCGTCTCTGGCGGAAGCGATCGCGGTGGCTGCGAACACATTTGCAAGTTGTAGGTGAGTTCTGCACGGGAGATGTATCCCAGCAGAATGGCTTCACGGGGATCTGAAATAACAGGAAACCCTCTGTAGGCGTGCGTGTCGAGAATGTTCTTTAAGCTGCCAATAGTATGGCCCGTCGCGGTGAGCACAACCAAGTCTTCGATGCGAGTCATAATTTGCGAGGCGGGAATATCGGGGATGACCATCTCCTCGCTGTTATCCAGGAAGGGATACTCATTGAAGTGGATCCATGCTTCGTAAATTCCCTTCCGGGAAAACGCATCTCCCACCCATTTAGACAGCATGACAGCGATCATGATGGGCAGTACATAGGTCAGAGCTCCTGTGAGCTCGAACATGATGACAACAATTGAGACCGTCATTCGAGTGACGCCGGCAAGCGTAGCTGCAGCACCAATGATGGCATATGTTCCCGGTGTTACGCAAGGAACATCTGGTTCGCAGGAGGCAAATGCGAAGAACGTTGGGTGGTTCGTTACCCAGATCTCCATGATGATACCCACGGCTCTGCCGGTCAGAGCTCCAATAGCCATTGAAGGCAGGATAATGCCAGCAGGTAGCTGAAGGCCGAATGTGATGGTGGCGAGGAAGAAACCAAGGATAGCCCCAAATATCAGAAGAACAATAGTTGGTGCTGATGCGGCCCCAGTCTTACAGAGACCGATTTGGTCGTCGACGTACTTGGAGCACTCGACAAATAGGTTGGAGACAAGTTCCGACGTCTGGAACTTCATGTAATGGTTGGGATAGTTGATGAGCGCCGTCAGAAGGGCGATCGCAGCGACTTGAGTAATGGGCCCTGGTAGCCACGGCGTGTTCTTCTTCCATCGTGCTACGGCCATGTTCGCTTTGATGAAGAGGCCACCGTATATTCCCTGTCAGTCAGATTGTTAGTTGAGGTCATGGCTTACGGCGGTATGCACTTACACCAAGGATGCCAAGGAAGACAAACGGAATCAGTTCAAAGCCGTGCCATCCCGTGCTGAATTTGACTTGGTACATGACAAGCTGCCCGGTGCGGAACGGATCAAATGCCTGCAGAACGACGGCAGCAGTCATGGCACAGACGAAACTCTGCCACATGGTCTTGTCCGGAAAGTAGTATGAGAGTTGCTAGTATGCGATCAGCATGGAACAGGGAGTAATCCCGGTCGTACCAACCTCTAGACTGAATAACACTCCTCCGATTGGCGAGCCAAAAGCGACCGAAATTCCAGAGGCGGCAGCAGCAGAGAGAACCTCTCTTTTTCGAGCTGTCGGGACATTAGTAAAAAACGCGATTTGCCTTGCAGACTTGGCTTACCCTCGTTGTCGTTGATGTTCTTGAAGAGCTTGATAAAGAGATTGGCGCAACAACATGCAACGTGAACCAGAGGTCCCTCTTTGCCTAGCCACATGCCTGAACCAACCGCAAGACACTGTATGGGTTAGTCGACGTGGTACGAACGCAAAGAACGAACATATGACCTACCAAACCTAATGACTTGGTGATCAAAGTCCAGCTGCCAAGAAACCTTCGGATAATGAAACCACCCAACACCGTCTTGATTTCGGGTATACCGCTGTGTTTGGCATACATTCCGTACTCCTGGACTAGCATAGCTGCGGCAGATGCCAAAATGACCTTCAACTCATCAGCAAAGAGGCGCGAGGTTGTGAGAGTGCGAGACTTACAGAAAGGACAAGAAAGAAGAAGTACTCTATGAACCACTTTCCACCGCCGGAAGAAACCCCCAAAGCCTTCGCCCAGGGTGTCCAGCCGCCGCACTTTGACATCTCGTTGTAACCCCAGCAGCAAAAGTTCTTGTTCAGGTAGAATGCGCCTCCTTCTGGGCCGCTGGAGCAGTACCCTGTTTTCAGGTCGCCAAGCCAGTCGGTGGTTATGTCGATGCCAGCAGCAACAGCGCCAACAGCCATGCCAGTCAAGATCAGAATGATCCAGACCTCACTGGCATCTACGAGCTGCTTGAAAAGCCCAAGCAGCCCTTGCGCCCCTGAATGGAGGACGCGCAGACGCTGACGCTCCTTTGTGTATTCGAAAATCCAATCGATGGCCGTCAAATCCTCGTATCCCACTCTCCTTCCCGGCCCTTCCACGTACCAATCTAGCGGCGCGCCATCTTTGGTACCCTGGCTCGTAAGGCCATGTGCGCCTGCTCTCCGAGGTGATCGGTTTGGATCGTGGGTAGGCGTTCGCGCTCGCGGCGAGGAGTGAGGGGAGGCAGTGCCTGATCGCGAACCGGTGAAGGCGGATAGGAGGCGGCTCGGAGCTGAGAGAGCGTTTTGTTTCTGTTTTCGCTTGAAAGATAGGGGTTCGTCGAGGTCCTCGTGTATCGGGTCCTCGATCAGGACATCGGCGACGTCTTCGTCTTCGCTCCAGAAGTCCAATTCGTCTCGATCGGCGGGGTCTGTATTGCTGTTGCTGTTGCCGGCGCCGCTATTCAGCGGACGCGATGAGGACGAGGCGGACGAATCATAGTGTACAGGACCGGCCATGGTGCGAATCTGGCGACATTGACTCCCAGTATCCTCAGATCATAGCCATCCTGTTGTCGTTTCAAGGTTCTCTTGAACAGGACGGAAACGGTATCACCTCCCCGTCGCCGGATAGATACCTGTTCGGTGACGAGCCGCGCGTGGCTGACTCGGTGTGGGAGCTCGGGCCTCCTTGCGGTCCGTCTTGCGGCTGATGCGACGCCGGGGCAAGTGGCCAAGGGGACCACCTGCAGGGGTCTTGTTGATGGAATGCATCTGACGGTGGGGGGGTTTCCTTTCAGCGATCTGGGTCTTTCCAGCGCGGGGCAATTTTTCACGACGGCATCCTTTCGTCTGATCTTGGCATCTTGCGCATTTCCTGTGGGGTTGACAGCCTGCAATTATCGCACACTTTCTTAAACAAGAAAGCTCATTATCTTTGAGAGGCCAGGCTGTAGCACATGTCTTCCGTGTGTGTGGTGCCCACTGGTTTTGCGACTCAAGAACTCAGACACTCGACTTACACGCTGTCTCACTTCTTTGGCCTTGTCTGAACTACTTTTCACGTCAACGCAGAACTCCAGGAACATCGACGACAACAAGAAGACGTAAATATGGCAGACCAAGCTCCTGCGGAGTCCGCCGCGGCGCAAGCACCTCCTGGTGTCTCTCAGTCGAAGCCGGGAACGCAGCAAACCGCATCACTCGACCAAATCCAGAGTATGTTGAAGGCCAAAGATGATACCTCTAGATTCGTTGGCTTAGCTCTGTTGAAAAGTGTACTCGACAACTCGGAGGAGCTGCGCAACGATGCAGACACCGTTTCGGGTCTTTGGGAATCCATATCCCCCAAGTTTCTGGACCGGCTGCTGAAGACAGGCTCATCTACGCAATCTGGCCAGAAGGACGCAAAAAACATGCTGGACCTCTCAGTATCAGTTATCCATACTTTTGCTTTGCTTCTGCCAGATCAAGCGAAAAGAGACAAACGACTTGTTGGAAGAATGCCTCTTTTGGTGTCCAGTTTGCTACGAAGGTATGCCACTATCCTACAAAAAAAACTTTGGTATATACACTTACAATATATCTAGTTCTGGAGAAACTTCTGAAATGATTATTCAGACCCTTCTCACCATGGCCGCTTTTCCTGAAGGAGCAAAGGTGTTCTTCGACATCGAGGATGTAACTCCCCTAGTTGAGGTCGCCCCAAACAACCCATCTGCTCTCGAGATCTTTTCTTTTGCTTGGATCAACTGCATGGACATTGCAGAAGACAGGATCATCCTGGAGTCCAAGATAGACAAGACAATTCAAGCTCTGGTGTCGACGTTCAACGGCACGGATGGTGTTACTTTGCTCGAGTTCCTCGGCAAATTTTTGCGAAATTCAGATCCCAAGGTAGCTTCCCCTTTACGACAATACAGGCAGCTGACTTACACTTGAATAGTCCCTACCATCGAATCCAAAGTGGATCAAAACATCCACAGACTTCATCAAGAAACTTCTGGCCAGCCGGCCTACGCCAGAGGCAAGGAACGCCTATACCATTGCGGCTGCATCCTTGCTTGAGGTATACCCCTCAGAAGCATCAAAACTCTTGTTCACCAGCGATGAGAAGGATGATAAGCCCTTCTCGTACCTATTCATCACTCTCCTCCTCACCGACACCAGAGCCAGCCTTCCCCGCCTCCTTGAGCTTCTCAATGATCCCATCTACCCAGCCATCGCACAACGGTTGGGCTCGGCCTTTGACGTCACAACGCACTTCATTGTCTATCTGGTGAAGAGCCTCGACGATGAGAGTTCATCGTCAGCTGCGCTAGTGATGCCTCCCGACTTTCTACTAAAGATCCGTCGGACCATTTCGGAGGCCCTGTCTCTCGCGATCGAGTTCCTCCGAGACAGGTGGGATGCGTCCGTGGCAGGCGCCTTTGGCCTACACCCCGAAGCGCGTGCAAAGGAGACCGACACCTCCATGGGGAAGAGACTGACAATCTCTTGGGAGTTAAAGAAGAGCAACATTCACGAGGACCCTCTAATACTGGCAGCTGTCAAAGCCCTGGCCATCTGGCTTCGCGAGGACGATAACGACTTGCTGAGGAAGGAAGGAGCAGGGCTGACGGACATGTTCCTCGACCTCTACAAGTCGAGCTCACCGTCAAGTCTCGACTTCCGATCACCGATCCTAGTAGGTCTGGAGGGGACGCTGGTCGAGAAGGCTGGGCTGGAGGAGTTCACGACACATAACGGCTGGGACGTCTTGACCAAAGACCTCGTGGCCATCCTACAATCCACAACCACGTCAAGTGACGAAAGCGAAGCCGCGCGCGCCATCGAGATTGTCCGCATCCTTCTGCCGATCGTGGAGGGCGAGGAAACCGGCTCGAGGGAAGAGTGGATGGCCCTCGTGACGACTGTAGCCGCCTGGCACGCTCCCGAAGCCAAGCAGCCCGCGCTGGTACAGGAGGCTCACATCGCGGCTCTCCAGCTTACCACCGCATTACTGGTGGGTGCTCCGTATGGTATGAGGCAGCGCTACGTACACTCCACGAGCGCCGTGCTGGGCATAGCTGGGCAGCTTGAGAAGCACGTGGGCTCGGATGACCCGCTGAGGGAGTCCTTGGACGATGTGCTGCAGACGTTAGATAGACTTCGCTAGTTTTACAGCTTCGTAGACAACCAGATCATTTGTAACCGGCGAATCCATGTGCGCAGACATACGTGGCGAGAGATTGCCATCTAGCCAGCAAAGATTTGAGTGACTACCCGCTCAAATGATGCTGAGAGGATCTAACCACGAAGCCGCGAGGTTGATAGATGAGAATATCCATCAACTAAGGTACTCTGATGCGTCAATGAAATTAACAACGATTTTCTGTAAACCACCCTCACATATAAATATGGGCTGTACGACTTGCGTAATACCAAAACTCAGTTGAGCTAACTGTAACGGAATACTATACCAGGTTTGACTCATAAAGTTAACAAGGAACAAATAAAGAAAGAACCAGCGTCTCTCTCCCTCTATCTCACTTATTGCACGAAGTGACTTGCAACTCATGAAGTTCGTTCTGGGGCACTGCAGTTGAGTGTCAGAGTAATCGAGGCAGGGAACGAAAAACACGCTCAAATGTCGTTATCCCCAAGTAAGGTGATTTAGTAGGTTCATTATTTTTCAAATTATCGCCTTGAAATGAACAGTCATAATCTACAGCCTAGGCGAAGGTCTCGCGAGGAACAAAAGGGTTGCAGAGTTCATAGTCTTCCCGGCTCGGAAGAAAACTTCACATTGATGGCTACAGGCCAATATCGAAATCTCCATCGATACAAGAAATGAAACCCCCTCACGTCAACTCAGACCGCAGCCATCGGGGCTTGTGTCTCATGCCGAACAGCTTCCGCGCCCTCATCGACATCGTTCCTCTTCAACGCCGCAGCCGCCGCAGCCTCAGCCTTGGCTCGCCTCTTCCTTGCCCGGCGGACCTCGATCTCGATATCCTTCATCTCGGCGTCCACCGAGACTAACCGGGGGATGATGTCCTGCACGGCCTGCACCGAGAGCGATTGTGCCTGCCTCAAAGGCATCGGCGCCAGGATCCCGAACCACCGGAGGGGATCATTACTCTTCTTCTTCTTCTTCTTCTGCTTCGTCTTTTCCTTCTCGTTCTCCGCCTCATCCTTCTTCTCGGCCTCTTTCTCCGTCTGCTCCTCATCAACGGAGGTTACCCCTTCCGGCTCCACGCTCGGGGCCTCATTGACATCATCATTCTTCGCCGCCGCCGCCGCTGCAGCCTCCGTGGTCTCCGTCTTCGGCTCCGTCACAGCATCAGCCCCCTCCACAACCTTGATAACCTCAAAGCGGGGGATACCCCTGTCATCCACGGCCACCTCGAGGGTCCTCGAAGCCCGCATGCGCTCGTCGTAGTAATCCGGCCCGTAACGGACGCCCCTCTCCGCGGAGAAGTTGGCTCGTGCAATGTTCTGATACATGCCCGCCTGAGTCCCGCTGAGGCGCTCGCGCAAGGCCGTGTACTCGTCCAGCAGGATGAGATAGCGCTCCAGGAGGCTATCGATGTGGTTCGTCTCCATTGTCTTGTCTGCCTTGGCGTGTTAGGTTGTGAGTTGCGAGGCGTGTGGGATATGAGAATGTGGCGGCCGGGGTTCAAGGTGAGCAAAGCGCTATGGGAGAGGTTGAAAGATGCAAGGGGTCGGGCTGCTGTGGCTGAGGCATGCGGCTGAAGGGGACTCAGAAGCATGTACGGGTAGGTAAAGACCTGTCGTGTTGTGTCGCCGAGGTTGCCTATGCAGCTGACTCTGAGCGATGAAGATGAGATGGTCCCGTAGGGCTATGCATGAGGGTGATTGTTGGCTGTAGCCTCACATGCGTTGGAGATTTGTGGCTTGAGTGATGATCTGCGCAGAAGGAACGGCACTATCATGCAGGGGTAGCCCTGAGCTACCTTACTGTGTAGGTACCTTAGATAGGGACTGCAATACCCGAGTCTGCGGCAATCGGTACCTATACTTTACTCCATTCATCCTTGGCGCCTTTTCATCGCTCAAACAATACTCTAATGTAAGTATTGTCAAGTCACTCTACTTTGGGCTTGTCCGCCTTGAGCCGCCAGCCCAGCGACTTTTAATCAAAATAACTCCCCGTGTAAGTTCTTGACATGCGACGATCCCGCGGTCAAGACATTCCAACGGGTAATGCCACCTGCCAAGACAAAGCTTCCCAAAAAAAGACAAGAGAGAAAACGGCTGAGCAAACAAGCGTGCGAGGAAACCTGATGCGACAGCAACGGTGACGTGAGAACACACGTACAAAGGGACTGAGGCGATGTCGAGGCTCGGCGGCAAACAAAGCGAGAACAAAGACGGATGGATGGAGAGCATGGGTTCAGTAATACGGATACATCTCTCCTTTGGTCCTTTGGGGTCCTGTCATGCCCTGCCAATGTACTTTTATTGTCGGATGGCCGTCGGGTTGGTGGTTGTTTGTAATGCGTTCGTACCAATGCGACCTTTCTGGCATAGCTTCCTGTTTCAGCTTTCGACATTGATGGATACGATTTGCTGTCGAATGCTCCCGTGCGCCCAGCAGGGAAGGATGCCGTCTGAAAGGGAGACATGATGGACAGAAATGAAGATAACTGATGGCCACGCAGACCGACGCCGCCATGGGGTCCAACTGCCTGTTGGGGACCTATTTGGATTCCCCGTTGTCAGCGCCAATCTGTCGAGCACGAGCCGGGGATAGTCCTTTTATGTCGGTGATCCCGGTGATCTATCTCGCAGGACCCTGAGCGATGAACGTAGGTGGGACTGAGGAGGATGGTCGGAAAATAGGCCCTCAGAGCTTGGCCTTCTGAACGCAGCTCGGAATAATGATGAGATTCGGCCGAAGACCATGAGGAATAATCGAGAACAGTATTCGTACAACGCAATGCAAAACGGGAAGCAAACCGGGCCATCGCGCCAAGCGTGAGCGACGGATGGATCGAAGCATTAAAGAAGGCTGCGGATTCCCGTCTAGCTTATACCCTGTACATGAGAGACTGCCTCAAACGCGTGTCGTCCATATGACTTGGAAGGCATCGTCCAACCCCAGGGCTACTTCGCGGGCCTGACGGTGTTTCGATGCCCACTTTGACAGCGCGAAGCGAGGATACCTTAGCATCCGGGACGGCAAACTGCAGAAGAATGACTTGCTAGGGGTTGGAATCGAATTGGCACGGCACGCCGGGAGCGAGCGACGAAATGGCGGCGTGTCAGTGTCAAACGTCGAGGTTCAAGACCTTGTGGTCGAGCCGAAGACAAAGAAGGGATTGCCGGCTTGATTTCTAGGTTAACGAGCCACACATATGGTCAGTCCGCGCTTCCAAGTACTATCCGGCCTAGGTATTTTTTCCTTTTTTCGCGATGTGGCAATGACAGCTGACGCACGACAGCGTAATTATCACGCCTGTCTTACTTGAAGGGCATTCACGACCATGCTTCGATGTGAACCGTAAGACGAAGTCGAGTAGTCGATACCCAAATGCATGTTATTCTGGGTCCGCGTTGCTTTCGATGGAGGTGCGGATCCGCCCGAGAAGACCATCTCAGAACCAGGTCGATCATTAATTAGTGTCGGTCTGAGACGGTGGGGCCCAGTAGCTTAGATCCCGCAGTGCATTGCAGCATTAACGAAGAGCAGCAATGTGTGGTCTGGATCCGGTGCCCCTTCCCATCTCGATAAACGGCCGCTGCAGGCCGCGAGTGGCGGGAGTTCGCCGACGTTTGTGGTTGAACTTACGATTTCCATGCTGATATGAGGAGGCGTCAATATGGATTGGTCCTAGGGAGGGGAGAGAGGCATGGGATGGTTACGTGAAGAAAAATAGATCAGGCAAACTTTGGTGAAAACTCTGCTGGACAAACCTGGGCTGAGCTGAGTTGTTGATGACATGAGGGCATTCCTTTCTTTTTCATGCGTTGAGGAAACCTACCTCATCTACGGAGTAAATGTCAAGGTGCCGGGCTATTATCGTCTGATATTGTTCTGGTGAAAAGGCGTCTCTGCAAAGTGGCAAGAGCATACAGCACTGGTGGGAATGGGCACATTCCACCTCGCTCCGCTGCGAAAGGGTTGTTAGTTGGACGAGAATGATCCCTCTATGGTAGGTGCGAGAGAGACAATTGAACCATTGGCAGACGGCACTTGGCGAGATGTGCGTTGGGAAGCGTCCCTACCATGAAAGGCCAATGCAATATGCGGGTTCGCTGGCGTGATGCCGGGACCGTGATGCACACACAGTGCCTACCTTAAGTTACCTATGCTCGTGCTTTGCTGGTGGAGGAGTACTCTAAATCTGTGCTACTTGGGACTTGCTGCAGAAGCTTGGACGATGGACCGAGTAGGGTTTAGCAATGATGTCTCCTGCCCGCCATAGACGTTCATCCAAGACGAATCGAGCGTACTTAGGCGGATTAAAAGTGTACCTTAAGGTGCCTTATTACACCTTTGGTAGAGACGCAGGCAGGTGGTTGCCTACCTCTGCACTTGCATCTTCCTCGTCGAAGCTTACCAGGTACCTAGTTACGTATACTTCAACAGAGGTAAAAGCACATGCATTTTGCAACATGAGAATGGTGGGGAACGGAATTCTAACGCCTCAGGCCCAAGTCCCTCTACACAATGTGCAAAGAAGTGACGAGGGTTTCTCAATGTACGGATACCTCACCTGGGCGACTGTCAAAACTCGACACTTCGGGTACGCTACATAGTAGACGCAACACCACTTGGCACCACAAGCACAAACAGCTTGCGGCTTTGGTCCCTTGGTTACCAGAAGCAGTCGCAAGTTGCAACGCCATTGCTGCTGGAGTCGAAGCCGGCCCAAAGATCTTCTCAGCTCGACCCAAGCCAGCGGATGCCGCTCTTTCAAAGACGGGGGGACGATCCACTCTTTACGGGTTAAAAAAGTGGTCAGTGAGGGCGGTGAAGGATCAAGACGAAGACGAGGAGCAAGCTACGAATGCCCCGCGCCCTCAACCCCGAGCCAGACGGAACCATCAAGCCGAGGGTCCCAAGACTTTTGTCCAACTCATCACCATCGTGGCCACGCGCCTACCTTATCACCTTACCTAGGTCCGCTTGGGTAGATTTGCTGGCACTTGCTGGAGAGCGTTGGGCCAGGTTCTTGGTGCGGATGGGGTGGGCAGAACTACGCTGTACGCTGTATCGGGCAACATCGGCAATGGCACCAACAAACGCACCTCTCGGTATCCAAGACAAGCGCATGAGGGGTTGGCTTGGTGCCTCCTTCACCTTAATACGAAATACCTATCCGTAATGGGCAAATGGGTGGCTGCTTGCCCTCCCGTCCGTATACCTACCGCATCTCATTCCCTTCTGATATTAGCGGAAAGCACAGGAGGGAGGACTCGCCCTTGAGACTGAGATGAGCAGACCGGGGCATGGCACCGACGCTGGCTACGTAACCCCTGGAAGTTGAGGTGAGCGTCGAACAAATTAAAGGGAATGGAAGCCGGCGAGAAGGAAGATTGGTGAAGAAGGCCCCGCTCACCCCCGACCAGGCTATTTGTTCCAGAATCCAGCAGCGGCGTCAACCCACGTCTGCGGCCTGCACTGGGTTATTCGATACCTTGGTGCCTATTCGTACTCCGTACATACCTTACTGCTTTCCACACAATCCAAGGACCAAGGGAACATGGCTGGACGTTCTTGACCTTCCGGGTTAGGCCATGTCCTCCAGCTAGCACTGCACCAGGCTATCTCAAGCACCCCAACGCCAACCGATCAGGCGCTATCCATTCCTCTGGAACACTGACCAGTACCACCCCTTCCAACCCCAATTATTGCAAAGACCAGCCTTGCAAACACCAAATTAACATGTTGACTTTGATGCGGGAGCAAAGAAGAGCAGAGGCGGCGGCGGTTATGGACTTGTGGTGGTAAACAGATCAGAGACCTGGAGGGACCCTCCTGACACGACACGGGCACTCTCCAATTTCTACCCGCCCCCAGCCTGGCTCACCCTGACGCCTAGGCTCAGGGCACGAGGTACGAGACACTTGGTCCAGCAACAAGTCACTTTGATGAGGAAAAGATGAGACGAGAGGCTTTGGAATTGCTTGCTTTTCGACTGCCCATTGACTGGAGACGAGGGGTCCCCCTTTCCATCTCTCTCCTTTTCATGACCCTGTCACTCATTGGGGGCTTGCTGCCCTCGTGAGGTCTTCCGAATTGCTTTGGACAGTAATTATTTGTGAGGATACTTCTCTGCGAGGTTTTGTAAAGTACCTTGGAGTCTACCTCTCTGCTGAGAACCAGAACCTGGGTAAACAGGAAGGGACGGTTCCTGTATATGCTGCAGGTACATCCTTTTGTACTTGCCCTGTGCTTATTAGCCGTACTTCTTGCCCAGGTTCTTGCTGTCAACTGCCATAGATGATGGACGTCTTTGTTCGTCCTTCCATTCAGTAGGCCTGGAGACGGGACTCGGGAATAAGTACTTATGGGCATGGTTGTCGCCGGGTAGATAGTTGGCCGAAACAACCCAGGGCAGATGTTCAGTTTCCTTGCATTCGAATCGAAGATGACAACATGAGAGGTATACATAATAGTGATTGAGAGTCTTCATTCTGAGAGTGTCGAGACGTACAATATCTCAGCATACAACACATGCCTTACCACGCGCGCCTCATACAACTCTTTCGGTCTCGTCTGTCTCTGCACCTTGCCTTACTTACGTGTGGTATGTGCAACGTTCTCTTCCTCTAGCCTCCCATTACCTTGCCTTGCCTTGCCTTGACACTGACACCAACTGACACTCGTCAATTCCACCCGTCTGTTGACTCAACTTACCTTTAGGTACCTGCCTTACGCCTTCATCTTTTCTTGTTCTCCCCTCGCTCTCCTCTCACCCAGATGCTGACCTCATTCGACGAAAAGAAGAAAGAAAATTCAGCGAGTTTATAAAACTCAAAACCCCTAACGCAAGGTCGAGTTTGCTGCTACCTTACCCGACCCCGTCCTCCCCCTTCTATTCCCAGATTCAGTCTGGCAGTCTGCTGAGGTGTCCCACTTTCCCGCGTGTGTTCTGCCGCTGATGCACCGCTGCAGCGTGTGTCGAGACCACCGCCGACGCCATCGCTACCTTGCTAAAATAAAATAAATAAAAAATCCCCGACGACATCTCACTTGTGACCTCCCAGACTATACGGAGTACTGCGTACACAATACCTTACTGCGTAGACGTCCTTGTGCTTTGGTTGGGTCCCGTCACCTTGTCACCTCCTTCTCTCACTCGCTCCTTCCCTACCTTGCCTTGGCTCCGTTATCCTTCGCCTTACTCTTTCCATTTACCTTGCTGGCGTCCCTCGCCGTCACCTTGTCACCTTGTCACCTTGTCCCTTGCCTTGCTCTCTTACTTCACCTTCTTCTTACCACCACTACCACCTGCACCCAAAAGAGAGAGAGAAGAAAAAAAGACCACCACACCGGCACCCGACCCAATCCACGTCTTTTCTTCCCCTTCGTCGTCGCCGCCCCCCCATTTCGACCTCGACCCCGTTCTCCGTCTCCACTACCCACCTCATCTTTCCGCCCTGCAGCAACGGCAACCACCACCGCCACTGCTCCTAGTCTCTTCCATACCTTGCTGCTACTCCGTACCAATACTACTACCACTACCACTGCCACTACCACCACACTTTACCTACCACCCGCTTCGACTCCTCTTGCCCGCTGCCACTCTAACCCCCAACTACCTGCGCCTGGAAATCACACCCGACTCCGACCCCGACCTCGACAAGACAATACACTCGACACGACACGACGCGCCGCGCGATAAGGGAGAGACTGAGAGACCGGTCTTAATTTTTCTTTCCACAGGTCTCTGTTCCTGCACAGGAACATCATTGATCTAGACAATGGTCGTCGCTACTATCAAGTGCGTACATTTTGAGCCTCTTTTCGCTAGGCTTCATTTTCTCACTTTCCCCCCCTTCCCGACACCTGACACCTGACGGCTTGTCGTCGCCCTTTCCACTATTTCGCCTGCCTGCTGCTTCTGCCCTGTCTGCATCCTCGCTGTTGCTGTCGGATTCCACTGCTCCCTGTCGCTGGGAAGGCTTCCCTTCACCGTTGCCAATCCTGACTTGAACTTGACGATCGGCAAATGGGCAGCCATCAAAGCGCGCATGTCACTAGCCACTTCTGTTTGCAACAAAAACTAATTCCCTCTCTCCTCCTCTAGGTGTGTTGTCGTCGGTGACGGTGCGGTCGGAAAGACATGCCTTCTCATCAGCTACACGACGAACAAGTTCCCCTCCGAATACGTTCCGACCGTCTTCGATAACTATGCCGTCACTGTTATGTGAGTCCTCCCCTGCAACACCTCCAAAACAATCCAAGATCGGGTTCCACAAAGCATAGACAAAAGGGTCTTTCCAAGAGATGGTCAAAGGGCGGAGGAGCCGACGAGTGGATGAATCAAAAACAATGGGGATTCGAGAGAGAAAAGAAGCCGCAAGAGACGAGAAGTTGCTGGACTGTTGGTAGGCCATTTCGCTAATGGTGGATTTTTCTCTTACGCAGGATCGGTGACGAGCCTTACACACTGGGACTGTTCGATACCGCCGGTCAGGAAGATTACGACAGACTCCGCCCCCTTTCCTATCCCCAGACCGACGTCTTCCTCGTCTGCTTCAGCGTCACATCACCTGCCTCCTTCGAGAACGTCCGCGAGAAGTGGTTCCCCGAGGTACATCACCACTGCCCCGGCGTCCCTTGCCTTATCGTCGGCACCCAGGTCGATCTGCGCGAGGACCCCAGCGTCCGCGAGAAGCTTTCTAAGCAGAAGATGTCTCCGGTACGGAAAGAGGACGGCGAGCGGATGGCAAAGGATTTGGGTGCGGTCAAGTACGTCGAGTGCAGTGCTCTGACGCAGTACAAGTTGAAGGACGTCTTTGACGAGGTATGCATTCTCCCGTTGGATCTGTTGTTTTGCTCTTTTCCCTCCTACACCTGCCTATATCGCAGCTCTAGATCTGTTACTAACATGCTACCTCCCCAGGCAATTGTTGCGGCTCTGGAGCCTCCTGCCCCGAAGAAGAAGTCACACAAGTGTCTTGTGCTTTGATCGTGGGACCCTTTGACGCATGGGTCTTGCTTTCCTCCCGCCATGCCCACCCAGTTCTGGCTCTGGCGGCGAGCGGAAAAGCCGAGAACCAGGCTTGGACATTTTCTCTTGCCATCCAGATGCGCGCGCAAACGGTTCTGGGTTTCCATCTTTGAACGGCATTTTGGACCTTTTTTTGCAGCGCGCATGGCATTGGACACGCTTAGGTCTTGATCAGTCACAGCTTTGGACCGATCAAGAACGGTCGTTCCTCGCGAATTAATGGATTGCACTTCCTGGTTCAGCGACAACGAAGGTTTGGATTGGATCATCTGGCCGCGGCGGTCCGGGCTTCTAGGCATATCTTGGTTGGGGACTGCGAGGAGGACGAATGAGCAAGTCGACGGGCTGTGTTTCCCCCCTTCCATATTCTGTTCACCAATTCCCAAAGTTCTCCCTCATACCATGCCCTCTTACCAAATCCAGCCCCTCATCCCTCTCGCATCCCCCAATACGCCTTGCTCTGGCCCGGATCTTGGTGGTCTTTCTTGCTTCTTTCTACATTTAGGGATGGGTAAATTCATCACGCAGGCAGGAATACTTCGATAGGACAGTTTGGCGATTGGAGTGCACTTTAAATCGATGGTCTTTTTTTTCTTCGCGCTGAACCCCCAAAGTGTCTGTACGCGCGCAACTTTCCATCTACAGCCACAACCCGCGCGGAGCGAGCACCGATCAGCTGGAGGGCATGGCCTCGTGGGGATCATCACCCACTGACTGCTGATGTTTAACATGCGTGGGCGGATCAGAGCCTCCAACATCGGATCGACGAGGCGAGTCATTCCCGCTTGCTGCCCGCCTCGGTACACGCCATCCGTTCACTCACATCTTTTCTCTTTCTGCACGTTGTGGGGGCACGAAAAGAAGGGATATGGCAAGCAAGGCACGCACGTTGGAAGCGCGCAACTAATGGACGGTGGGCAGTAGCTTTTTTGGACCAAAAGCATGCTCAACTATGATGCTGGCGAGCTACCCGACGTTCGTTCCGTCTGCCCAGGACTCTCAACTGGGATGCCTAACGTTGCCAATCTTATCGTTGGAATGTTCTTTATTGTCCAGCTGCGCCCTCTTGAAACTCTACTTGACCTTTTTTTTTTTTCTTTTTTTTTTTTTTTTTTGGCGGCGCGCGATGATTAGCGCAAAGGCCACCAACAACCCCTCACTCTCACTGGCCGCGCTTTCCTATCTGTCTGCCTGAGCGCATGCCCGCCCAACTTCTTGGGCAAAAGTCCAGCAGTCTTTGAAGGGGTCTGAGGTTAAAGAGGGCGGATTTCTGGGGGGTGGACTAGTACAGTTGCTGGTGGTAGGGGAGGGGGAGGGGGGGGGGGAGGGAATCGCATAAAAGAATGACGTCGCAGCCTCGGCGTGCCGTCGTCCATCCGAAGGAATCGGTCATCAATGCGAGACAGATGCGGTTAAGGAAAACTTGACAGTGTGCCGTTTGTGTCTTTTCCCTTCCCCCCAACGGGATTTACGGCGTTCGCGTGGTTCAAAACGCTTACGCCTCAGGGACTCCCGGGCCTGTGCTCTCTCTCACTCTGCGTGTGTATTTACAATCGGTTTGTTTGTGTGCCTCTTTTTCTTTCAAGAGAGATGGAACGGCTGATGGATTGGTGGAGAGAGGAGAGATTAAAAGAGAAAGAGCGAGAGAGAGAAAGGCAGAAGGAGGCGTTATTGTCTTACCCGCCTCCGAAGCCATACATACACGGAGACACCATCCCCTTTTTCCAAGTTCTCGTTCCAAGTTCTGACGTTGCTTACCTACCTACGAACACACCTGTGGTGCCGCGTACCTAGCCTAGGTAGCGGTGCCTGCAACCGTGACGGAGGCTATGTTCGAGACGCGTTGCGAACGCCACGAAGGCGTTCATGGGGTTTCCCTGGGGAACCTGGAAGATTTGAGGCGGGGAGCGCAAAGGATGTTAAAGTACGTGAGTAATGGAGGTAGACAAGGGGGGTTCGAGAGGAATAATGGAAAATCCGGATGTGGTTCAGGCTTCGAGGGATCTGGGGAGTTTGTTACTTGGGGGACGAGTCGCTTTTGTACTAATGTGAGGTATGGCATTAGGTTCTCTGGGCGTACGGTCCAGGGACCTTCTGCAGCCCACCATCTTCACCTCATCCACGGACCACAACTTGGGACGCTGAAGATGATGAAATAAACGAGCACCTAATATCGCACTTTTGCGATTGGACGTTTTCTCTCGCTCGCTGTCGAGGTGGGTGTCCCACCACCCCGACGTGCCCATCCTTAACGGGAGACCCCACCTCCCGGGAAGAGATCGGATACCGTGTAGTTACATATCCGGGCTCCATGATCCCCACCGCGCGCCGGCGGCCAGGAACGATGCACCACCGACCCCGCATTGCCCGCCATACTACGGTCTACCTCTACCTTACTACTGGCATCCTGGAGAAAGCCCGGCGCACCGCATCCAGGCATTTTAGTCTAATGCATTCGTTGACAATTTATTTCCTCACTCAGTCTACACTACCGGCATCGGCGGGGTTCTTCGCACTCTTTTCGGACGATAGATGCCCGTTATCGACTGGCCGAGGAAGCTCTCCTGCAACCCCCACATCAGACCTTCCCCGCCGGACGTTCTCCGCTGGGTTTACTGAATGCCACAAGGTGACAAAAGTCATCACCTTTAATCCTGGATTTTCCTGGTGACAGCCCGGATCTGATTACCGTGTCCCACCATGTACGTAAAGTAAGCTCATAACTTTGGGGTTATCGAGTAGGGTGAATATCAGCAGATGCAATGCCCATTGGCCAATAATGAACAAGCAATAGGCGGGATTCATTGCAAGTAGAAGATCCATTATGTATATCCCCCGAATACACGTGGAGCGAGTTGTCGGTCTAGCCATTCGAATCAGACAACCACAAAGGGCGCGTGCGCGCGCAAACCCGCGCCGGGCCGGTCGATGTGTGTGACCCGTTCTGAACGCTTCCGGTCCCCGATATACCTTGGCCCGGTTTCCCTCGTTTTAAAAGGAGTTGCTTCTTTCCTTTCTGATAGACTTGCTCTGAATTGAGGATTCTCTCATCCTTGCTATTCTCATCATCACCTAACAACCCCTCTCACGACCGTTCTTACTTTGTGATTGTCACAACGACTCGGGTGCAGGAAACATCACAGGGGAGAACAGAACAACAACGAGACCTAGCCGTCATGAAGTTGACGTCTCTCCTGCTGGGCTGCTCGTCAGCCCTGCTGGCCGCCGCGTGCGGCAACCACGGCGACGAGAAAGAGTGGACCAAGGCCGAGCTGGATGAGTTGGAGGCTAAATGGGGTTTCGAGGTACGTCGGATGGATGTCTTCACAAGTCATTGACTTGCTGTTTGGTGATGAGATGAGATGAGATGAGACGAGAGAATGGAGGGCTAACTTGATATTTGTTCAGTGGGGTTAGTACCAGTCACCGCAGAGGAGAGTAAATGGGTTATGAGAGGAGAACATTGAGGGGCTCACGATGTTGATTTAGGATTCACGGGCATCGGCTCTTTCGCTCATCTTAAGCACGTCAAGTGCCTGACGACGCCGTCCGAGCTGTACGATATCGCCATCATCGGCGCGCCGTTTGACACGGCTGTCAGCTATAGGCCAGGTGAGCAGGAAACATGTTCCCCCCTGCACATCTTACACCTCACCAACTCACAATCGCTGCTACTGCCAACAAGGTACTGACTGAATTTCAAAAGGCGCCCGCTTCGGCCCCCGCGCCATCCGCCAGGCCTCGAGCAGACAGACGTCGTTCCGCGGCTTCAACCCGCGCGCGAGCATCAACCCGTACGCCAACTGGGCCACGATCCTTGACTGCGGCGACATACCCGTCACGCCCATGGACAACGTCGTCGCCGTGGAGCAGATGTCGGCCGCCTTCAAGGAGCTGGGTCAGCGCAGGCCCGTGTCGAGCTCGCTGAGCAGGCCGAAGCTCATCACCCTCGGCGGCGACCACAGTCTCGCGCTGCCCGCGCTGAGGGCACTTAGGGAGGCGTACGGAGCGCCGTTGAGGGTGTTGCATTTTGACGGTGAGTTTGTTTGTGTCCCTGTTGAGGTGGAGCGAGACGGGCAGACGGAGCGAAGGAATGGGATCGCGTCACAGATGCTTGAGAAAGAATGGTATGGCTGACGTATATCACGAAATACACAGCTCACCTGGACACCTGGCACCCGGCAAAGTACCCCTCCTACTGGACCGCAACGCAATTCAACCACGGCTCCATGTTCTGGATGGCCGGCAACGAAGGCCTCCTCTCCAACGCCTCGAGCCAGCCCTCGGTCCACGCGGGCCTGCGCACCCGCCTCTCCGGCACCGACTTCACCGACCACGACGACGACACGGCGCAGAACTGGGTGCGCATCGCCGCCGACGACATTGACGAGATTGGCACCGCGGGTATCGTCAAATCCATCATGGAGACGCTGGGCACCGAGGACCCCGTGTACCTGTCCATCGATATCGACGTGCTGGACCCGGCGTTCGCGCCTGGTACGGGCACGCCTGAGCCCGGTGGCTGGACGACGCGCGAGCTGATTCGGATTCTGAGGGGCATCGAGGGGTTGAATTTGGTGGGTGCCGATGTTGTGGAGGTGAGCCCTGCGTATCAGAATGCCGGGGAGGAGACGGCGTTGGCGGCGGCGCAGGTTGTTTATGAGGTTCTCAGCTCGATGGTGAAGAAGGGGCTTGAGGGGATGGGGAAGGAGGGCAAGGCTGCTGCTGCTGTTGTAGATGAGAAGGATGAGTTGTGAGTTGGTTGATTCGGATGAGACGGAGTTTGGCATTTGAAAAGGGAGTTGAGAGGGGGGCAGTGGTTCGTATCGCTGACAAGATACAGAACGCAGGTTTCTGGATGTCAGGAAGAGAAGTGGAATGAGCAGGAGGACTTGTTAAACTCTGGCATGTTCACCGGAACGGCAGCAGCTCGAGTTGGGTATTATGGACCTCCATAAGACGCTGGGTTTCTTAGGGCGACTTGTCACGTCAGCCATCCTTATACGAAGAATGACAAGAATGAGTAAATGAAATAGACAAAAGTCATTGACGATACACCATACGAGTTGGCACCAGCTGGGACTCCCACGAGTGATTCATACTCTGTAAGTAAATCTCAATAGGTGCATTGTGAAGCTTCCCGATATCAAGATTCCCCTTTCCCGAATCTCATCCCCAGCCTGAGGTAATCTCGACTTATAACAGTTGCGGACAATCTAAAGCTTTCCTCACAAATAATGTATCGTACGCAGTAGTATAGTGTACCGCTCATTCTGCACCCTCTACGCTTGAACCAAAATAACGAGACTTTATTCAGTTCACTGTTTCCAGCATTCTCACCGCCACCCCAAGGTGAGTACGCAAACCGCCTCACCGTCGCTTTGTCCTTCAGATGCCCGAGTCAAGGGGGGATAGACCCAGCAGATGTACCTAGATACGGTTACGCACCCGCCTACCTTCCTATCTTCGGAGCAAAGTTGGGCGAGACCCAACCTCATCCTCAGCAAATGCCAAACGGGCGGGCGCTCATAAAAGAAAGAGGGCCCCCGTAACGTAAGGCCCGAGCTCCCTTATCTCTGAGCAATTACAACGCTCAATTGGGAATTGGGCAGGGTAATGTCTTTTGAAAAGCACCTCAGTTCCCGGTGTCCCTCCACTGGGCGCCCGGCGGTGATCTCAGGGAGCAAAGGTATCAAGGGGGTAGGTGTAATTGCACTGTAACAAACCCCAGACACTGGAAAGCCAACAGAGGTGACTCACACAGCTTCGAGCAACATGTCAGGTCAGGTCCGGATAGTCTGTGTTAGATAAAAAAGGGTTCTGCCTTTGACTGAACCCAATTGCACGACTTTCTCCTGTAATACCAATTCCTGATCCTTTTCTCTCTCTCTCCCAATTGTTGTTGGCTTTGCGGTTGCAAGTGACTCACGCAGCACAGTCACAAAAAAGATACCCGACGCTGTACATCAGACCAGGTCACCCTCTCCCCTCACCCCTCCGTCCCTCCCACCAACTCAATCCGAATAATTTACCCCGCCATCCAGAAACCATCCCAAAAATTTCCTAAAACTTCGACTGTACACAAACAACCGGCTTTTGAGTCAATAGTCGACGGACGCAACTCCTTTCTCTCCCTAGACGTCAAAGAATCCTCGACCACACACCATGGCCGCCCCACAGGAGTTGGCTGAGCGTCCCAAGACGGAGGACAAGGTCTACATCGACACCGACGTCGGCGCCGACGAGTCCTCGACCCAGGGCACCGAGTCCTCCCCCTTCAAGTCCCTCGCCGCCGCCTACATCGCCAACAACGAGTCCGTCACATCGCGTCACTTCCTCACCCGCGCCTCCAAGACGGGTGACGACGAGGCCGCTCGCCTCGAGTGGAAGGAGCCTGCAAAGAGCGCCGTGAAAAAGGCCCAGTCCGCCCTCGACGCCCACCGCAAGAAGCTCGTCAAGCAGGCCCAGATCGAGGCCAAGGAGGAGGAGCAGAAGAAGGCCCGCCAGCAGGCCCTCGAGGCTGCCAAGCAGATCGTCATCAAGGAGGACGAGTCCCTCCCCGAGGCGAAGCGCATCACCATCGCCGACAAGACCGTCGTGCTGGGCGAGGGCGATACGAAGGGCGACCGCGTCAAGATTGCCGGCCGCATTCACAGGCTGCGCGCCCAGAAGCAGGCCACCTTCATCACCCTCGTCGACGGCTACGGACACCTCCAGTGCGTGCTCCAGGCCGGCGACCTCACAAAGACGTACGACGCCCTTACCTTTGCCCAGGGAACCTCCCTTTGGGTCTATGGCGAGCTCAAGAAGGTCCCTGAGGGCCAAACCGCCCCGGATAACCGTGAACTTCACGTCGACTACTACAAGGTCATTGGCACGTCGCCCACGGACGAAGATGCCATCACCAACAAGGTCTCGCTGCTGCAGAACCAGTGGGACTCCCAGATGCTGGACAACCGCCACCTGGTTCTCCGCGGTGACAACGCCTCCGCGATCATGAAGATCCGCGCCGCCGTCGAGTGGGCCTTCACCAAGACCTACAAGGACCTCAAGATCACAAAGGTCTCTCCCCCGGCCCTGGTCCAGACCCAGGTCGAGGGCGGTTCCACGCTCTTCTCCGTCCCCTACTACGACGAGGCTGCCTACCTCACCCAGTCCTCCCAGCTGTATCTCGAGACCGTCCTCCCCAGCTTGGGAAGCGTCTACTGCATCGAAAAGTCCTTCCGTGCGGAGCGCAGCTTGACCCGCAGACATTTGTCCGAGTACACTCATGTCGAGGCGGAGCTCGACTTCATCGAGTTTCCCGACCTGCTCGCCCATCTCGAGGAGGTCATGTGCCGCGTCATCGACAATGTCCTCGCCGACGAGGAAATCGCCGCCTACGTCAAGGAGCTCAACCCCGACTTTAAGAAGCCCGTCCGCCCCTTCCTGCGCATGAAGTACACCGACGCCATCGACTGGCTCAACGCCCAAGACCCCCCCATCCTCAACGAGGACGGTGAGACCCACAAGTTTGGCGACGACATTGCCGAGGCCGCCGAGCGCAGGATGACCGACATCATCAACAAGCCCATCTTCCTCACCCACTTCCCCACAGAGATTAAGGCCTTCTACATGAAGAAGGACCCCAACGACCCGCGCGTCACCGAGAGCGTCGACTGCCTGATGCCCGGTGTCGGAGAGATTGTTGGTGGTTCCATGAGAATGGAGGGCTACGACGAGCTCCTCGCCGCCTACGACAGAGAGGGAATCCCGTCAAAGGACTACTACTGGTACACTGACCAGAGAAAGTGAGTTTACTTTTTTTTCTTTCCCCCCCTCTCGAAGCTGTTGTATAGACCAAAAAGGACAACGATTGCTAACAACACTGCTTTAGGTACGGAACCTCCCCCCACGGCGGCTACGGTCTCGGCCTCGAGCGCTTCCTGGCCTGGTTGGCCAACCAGCACACCGTCCGTACGACATGCTTGTACCCCCGCTACATGGGACGTTGCAAGCCTTAGAGAAAGAGCCAGTGTGTGTGGTCCGGTGTTGAAGAGGAAGAAAGATATAGATACGAGAGAGATGAGAGGAACGAAACAGGGGAAGAAAGGGAAAAGGAGAATCGGCCCGGCGTGCTTCAAGAAAAGCGCTGCGGCAGAGGTATGAGCGAGATCAATCAGGTTCCCGAAGGGAGGGGCTTTCCAAATGGTTTTTTGACAGCGGTTTGCTGCAAAAGGGTAACCAGAGACGGTGTCGGTGGGCTTAGATAGGAGTTTTACGGAATATCACAACCACAATCTCCATCGGAGCGCTGAAACTCCAGTGAGAAAGAAGACAACAAAAACGATTGAGCTATCCGCCGCAGTGATTCAAGCAAGTGGGCAGAGATTGTGACCCAGACGATTTGAAGTTTCCCAATCTTCCAACGAGGGTGAGAAGGCAGTCACCTCAGCCGTGTTGCTCTGCGTTTATTACGTCCCAACATTCAGCAAATCGCGTCCCCTGACCGACGACGACGGCGTAGCCTTTCCCCATCCAGGGATCCATGCCCTCCACGAGGTGGGAGCCCGAAAAAAAAAGAAGCTGTCAAAAGTCGAAGCCAAAGTCGCGAGACGCAGCGAGCCTAGGCCGAACCTAACACGAACTGCCGGTAGGAAGTGTCAGACACGAACTCTCTCTCTCCTATTTCTCTCTTCACCTAATGTTCGATGGTGTGTGTAAGAGTCTTGAATCATTGCCAGACCGAGGCCCCGGCTCCGAACGGGATGGTGCGCGCCGCAATGGTCGACAATTGGGGGGTCGGGACTTCTTGTGATCCGTGTTCGTCGCGAGCTGGCGAAGCGGGCTGGTGAAAGGTCCGGACATGGGTCAGAGAGCCTTTGCAGCTCGTGCTTGCTCGGCCGATCTTGCGTTTGAAGCCACCACACATCGGACCTCCTTCTCGAAGGTCTCGATGCTCTCCCGTCTCGAAAGGAATGTCGGGCGGCGAAGAGTAGTGGTTACAGGCTATCTGTAATTCAGATCATGTCTGTGCAGGTAGGGTCGTGCCGGGGAGCCGAGCGTTTGACCGTGAGTAGTAGGGAGAGGTGTAGGTGGCCCGATAAGACATCGTGATAACCTCGCGTGTCTCCCAACTCATCTGGCCTGCATCAAAGGTCCCAGAGCCTTGAACAGCCGAGAAGAACTCGTTTACCTTTCTGGAATGTCTGACGCCCGATTATCGAACCCGACCCAGAGTGATGTAGCCCAAAGCGGCGGCTCAACCGTCGTGCATGGAAACATCAATCTACCGTTGCAGCTGCAGTCGAATACGCAGATCGCGTACGCATTGCCAAGTTCTGGCGATCGATCGCCCCGACTTGTGTGTTAAGGTGTCGGTCAGCAACGTCAACAGGCAAGTGAAGACTGCAGAATCGAGCACGAAGATACTTGCTGAGCAACATCTCAGTCAGCTCCTGTAAACAATAGGAGATCAGGCGCCCTTAGATGAGGCTCTGGCCTGTGGTTGTCAGTACTGGTTGGTTGCGTAGACATGACTAGTTGGTCGGGAAAGGAGGCCTGCAGCGTAGTATTTAGAGAGGCTAATTGCGAAGCTTAAACCTCGAGCCTTGCAGACACCACAGCAATAGTCGCTGCACACGAAGAGTTTCTAGGGCTCATGCCGGACCAAGGCACCAATCAGCTCTACGCTACTGAGTATTGAATAACGATGCTGCGATCGGCGCCCATATTCTTGACTCGAGGACAGTCTTGAGGCCAGCCCCGTCCTAATGTTCCAAAGACGAGGCGCGTATCCTGTATAAAGGAATGGATTTTCGGGAGAATGTGATCCAGGGAATCGTCGACACTCCACAGGATACAGGTAAGAAAGACAGTTGTGTGGTCTGTTGATGATCCGATGTCAGAATTAATTGGATCAGAAATGACTTGATGCAAGGCGGATCCAACGCGGCGCTGCGGATCCTGCTTGCAGCTGGCTACCGGCTCAAACTTCCATCTAGGGTGCACGGCCGTTGCACTCGGGATTCTGGACCGGCGGCAATGAACTGCCTTGGTGCCATGCAGAACGAATACATGTCGGGGCTATGTAAGGCACAACCACGAGCGACAAGCCTTTACCAACCACTTCCGTCTTTTTTTCCTTTGGATCCGGTCGGCAAGGCGTGGAGCGTAAAGTTGTGTTTGAGAAGTGCGAGGGAGCATCGATAAAAGTTGTGCGTGTTCCGTCAACAGAGTTCACTGAATGGCTCAGGGAGACTACAACGATTGAGACGGAAAGTTGATTTATGGATCGGGCTGATCCCGAGGGCAAGGTTTCCAGCCATGATGACTTGTGGGCGAGGTAGGTCAAAGATAAAACGCATCAGGTAGCGGTGAGCTCGGAAGTCTTTTGAACGGTCAGAGATGGCGATCGTGTGCCATTGTGGCCAGCCAAAGGATGCAGTGCTCGACTGCCCCTGGGCAATGCTTGGTGCCAAGCAGTTTCGAGGTTTGTATCCATATCGTGTATTCAAACTTGACTCTGCCCGTCGTTTCTCTCGTTGCCGGTCCAGGCCAGGCTGGCCACGGATGGCAGACACAATCGAAAAGCTGAGCCACCAGAGACGGAGCCAGGCTGATTGACAAGTTTGAGGTCACGAGCTTCTACTCCGTACTTGATTGTCCCAAAGCTTCTGTGACAGTCTGGGGTTATTTTCGACGAACCTAGGCTCCCTGCGGCAGCGTTTCATCCGAATAGCTGGAGAGATGTGGAGGTTAGGGGGTTCGATATTGGAACACGGATGCAGCAACCACAATTGCAAGGAGTAAAAGCGGTTGCAAGGTCGAAGGAGGAGGCTATTCCGACGACAAAGCTGCTGGCGATTCGTATTCCTGTGCACCATTGTATCATATTAGAAGTGTCCGTTCAGGGTATCCGTAAGGGCCGAGGAATGCTGTTCCTTGCATAGTGCAAAGCCACTAGCTAACACTTGTGCAAGGTACAGCGAAAAGTGTCCGTAGTTGGAGGCTCTACTTTAGTCTGCGAAACCCGTCGTACCGTGGGGAAGCAGGCTCTGCGTGTGATTAGTAGACTGTATCCATAGTGTACCCGTATCCATAGAACAATGTTGGGTCTGGCACGGCGACGAGTTTTGGCAATATGTAACGTGGAGTCGGATAATGCTGTGCGAGCCTCGTAAGAGATGGAGAACCGAGAGCGTGATGGGCAAGGCGAACATCCAAGAGTGTGGTGGAAGAGATTGAGATGCAGCTGATGCAATTTCAATTCTTCATCAGAGTCGATGCAAGACAGGGCCTATGGGGGGCGGCTTGGGCTAAGGGGGGACACATCCAATATGGGGAATCCGAACGAGCGAAAGAACGAACGACAGCTGGACAGCATGCCGCGCAGCCGCATGCCTGACGCTCCAGGAAGTCAAATACTGTCAGACCCATGTCTTGTATTCGTACGAAGTACCCTTTCCCAGAATCAGAAAGCAGAACGCTGTATCGCCATAGCTGATGAGTACCGTAGTCGGTATATCTGAAGGCAACTATCTATGGCCATGATGAATAGAATACCAACTGCCGTCTATCAATACTGGGGGAAATCGTGGAGGGCAAGAATGTCTAGAACGCCACTTTTCTGTTGCATTATACCATCGAGGGACGAAGTCGGCCCAGCTTGTAGTAATAGAGTAAGATACAAAACGGTCAAGCTATGAATACAACTTCTCACTGCGTAAGTAGGTAGTGTGCAGGTACCTGCTAACCATGACCCCAGCAACGGAAAGCGAAGAAAAGGGGTGGAGCCACGTGAGCCAGCCTGCTTGAGGTTGAGAACAGTGAACAGTGAACTCTGGCAAGTTTGGGTGTGACGGTGTCTGGCTGCTGTTGCTGGCAAAGGCGGCTGCCAGTTCCATGATCCATCGGCTTGGGGTGGAGGAAGAGAACAAGATGAACCCTTGGAGGTTTGGAGGATGGATCGGGGAGGCTGTTCAGAAGGGGACAGACCAAGCCTGAAAGGATGGTGCCTTCCCCTGGCTATGCTTGTCGGCCAGGTGGGAGGCAAGGGGAAAAGTAGGGATGGGAGGCTGGAAGGGGCCAGGTGGAGGGGGATAGGAAGGTCCATGTTCCAGGGGGCCACCCGCACGGAGCGAGGAGCTTCGCGGCAGTGTACCGTCAAAGTAGCGTATCAAAGTGCCATGTCGGGTGCGGCGCGGTGTCTTCGGTTAGACCAGGGGAAACAGAGTATGTACCTCGCAGGCTCGCCATGTAGTGTGAGAAAGGGTCGGGAATCTGCGCGAAGAAAGCCCCCCCATGTAGTTGGAATGCAATATCCGCATCTTGGCTGCGCAAAAGCACAAAATCTCCGTCCAGATCGGAAGCTCACGGTATTATGTATTCCAGGACAGTACGACGTACGGATATACTGATGCCATCGGGAATGGGATCAACTCTGTTCAGAGCAAGGTTCTTTGGAATGTCCGTTTGTTTGCCCAGATCTCAAAGTAAAAGTCTACGACCGGAGCTCAAATGTTTGAACTGCGACAAGTTCATGAGGCTCTGGTTGCGGCCTGGCTCCGACTCCGAGCATCGAGAATGGGGGACCAGACCGAGGGGTAATCCGAGGGATGGGGGGCCAAAAAGGGGACCAAACAGGGGGGAGATGAAAGCTGCTCATGTGGATAAGGACGACTACTGCGTAAGAAATCGAGGCGTCGTATGGCTGGTGACAACGGACGGGTGGGCGGAGAACGGGTGTAGGCAGTATGGAGATGTATCCGGACTGGCGGTTGGCTGGTTTGTTGAAAAGAAGTGTTGATGACCAAATGGAAAAGGCTGATGATTATCCGTGTTATGTGAATGAGTGTTCAGTGCTGTTCCATTTTGCAGCGCTCGCAATATCAACTCAATCAGCCAAGACGAGACTGGCACGGCATCCCGTACCAGTCATAGCTGAGTCGATATAACTATGACTTGTCTCGCCCCAAGAGTGTGAACCAGCGAGCGAGCGAGCGAATGGGAGAGTGAGCATGTTTCGTTGGTTGGTTCCCTCGAGCCTTGGCCATCACCAAGCGGTATCGTAGGACCTACCGGTACCTTACTGTATAAAGGAAGGCTAAGGTAGGTGGTAGGCTCCCGTTTCTCCGTTCATGATTCGGCAAGTTGGACTGGCGGTATTGGCGTACGCCAAAATACCACGGTGACGGTCGATGCTCGAGTCTCGTGGTTGTGGCTGGCCCTACCCGCCGCAGCTGGCTAAAATTGACGGCGGCTGCAGCTACCAATGTCTGGCAACTTTCGATACTCGATTACGGAGTAGTGCTGGCTCATCAAGACAAGTCAGGCACGCCGCGTAAGTCGACAGGTAGGTACCTACGGACACATAGTCAGACATTGAAGTTGGTGAGTCTGGTTTGGCCCACCTGAGAGTCCTCCGTACCTACCTCACCTTGTACTACGACTACTAAGGTATCCGTAGATATCTTTCAAGGTGGTGCTTGCTGCAGCAGTCACCAACGCAGACTTGCATACAAAGTAGATCCCAATCAGGATGAAGGTGGTTGAGTGCCTCCTTGTCGCGCCTGTCTTGTCAATTATTAGTGCCAGTTCGACGATTGCCGCCCTGAAGATCGGAGGGTTCCTTAGGAAAATGGGGCGAGCTGTGGCTACGAAGTATGTACATATTCTGACTTCTCCAGAGTCGACTTGCTTGCTTGCCACCTTGCCTTATGCAATGTACATGTCATGTACGGATGTACCTTGCCAGAGGCTCTATTAATTGTGCAGATCGGCCTGGTCAGCCAGGAATATGCTGTGAGCAATACGTGCCCACAGCCCGCGCGGGCTCGTCTACTGAACCGGCCCCATCTTCTCTCTTCATGGAAGAAGACTCGTCCTGGACATGGACAGTGGACAGGACACGATTCAATGCAAGCTCATCCTCGTCCCCCACTGTTCTGTCAGTGTTGCGAGGTCAGAACCATAAGGTACACTACCTTATGGAGCATCTGTACCACAAGAAGGTAAGGTACCTTGAGGTGAGCTAAGATGACTCGTCTTATTGGCCCCCATATCGCAGCGTGTGCCCCCCCTTTTTTTGCTCTTTCCCCTAAAATGCAACCGTGCATAGCGCCCAGAAGGGGCCATCACGCCGTTGAAAGTATCTTTGATATATAATCTCCAGAGCGAGGTACACGAGAGAGAAGAAGGGGGCCGTCTTATGCACCTGGGGAAAGGCCCGTTGGCATGGGAAATGTCACTTGGCAGATGCTCTGGAGGTATTGCCCTGGAAATGAAGACAGACTAGACACAGAAGTCGGGCGGTCCGGCAAGCCGTTGATCATTCATCTAGGCTCCTTCTAAGGGCTTGCGAACCGGCTGTCTAACCGTCAGGAACAGGCCAAAAGGGATGTCAGTTGTCCAGGTCAAAGATACCACGGACCGACAGTGTCAGGTTCCTGTCATGGGGAACTCGTGATGGGTGGGCGGATGGACCAGATGCTGCTCAGAGCCAAAGCCGAGCCAACGAAAGAGCAACGCAAGACCAACGCAAGAGAGGAAGGAAAGGACGTAAGCAGAGCAGGCTCATAGGGGCCAGACCAGAGCCAAGTCACCCATGTTGTACCAGCAGAGCCGTGCAGTGGGTGAAGGGGAGAGAAAGGAAGCAAAGATACATGGCAACATGGGATGTTTAATCATAGCACGCTTCACAAAGCACGAGCACCTTTCACCTCTAGGCTCTGGGTGCCTTGCGCAACTCTTCTCTTTCGTCTTGTTTTCTTCTCTTTGGTCCAGGGCCAGTCCCTCTTTGACGACGGCCTCGGCCATTGATGGTCAAGGTGAAAGATCAAGTGCTATCAATCAATCAGCCTTTCGCTTCTTCTGCCATTCACCCCCCTCTCTCTGTTACAAGTGTCAGCTGTCATTAGGTCTTCTAGATCCTCGGAACAGAGAGCAGCACCCATCACCCATCACCAGTACTCCGTACCTTAGCAACCAGCTGGAAGGACGGCAGAAGCAGACCGAGACAGAGACCGTCCTTGTCCTTGTTCATGATCCAACCCATCCATCCCCCCGGGCTCGTAGTTCCTAGTCTCTCTGGCTTCTCTCTGATCTGAATCTCTCTCTCTCCTCTGGTGACTGGTGGGCTCTCGTGCTGTGGGTTCTCCTGCCGTAATCCCTGGCCCGTCTCATTAAACTTAGCGCAGCCAATTCTACTTTCGACCCTTTTGGGTAATCTACCGCCTACACGAACCCCCCCGTCCACTCTCTCCTGGTCTCCCACAGTCCACCACTCGCCCTCCTGCTACCCTTACCTTTCCTCCCGTACCTCACATATGGAGTAGGTACCTCACGTACCTTACCTTACGCTGTACCGTGGTCTGTACCTTACCTACTCCTCCTCACTCCGCTTTCACGCCTTTGCTCACCTCTTTTTTTTTTTTTTTTTCTCCTTCCATCCCTTCCACCTTGCGCGTGTGTGCGTGCTCCTCTCTCTCTCACGCTCTCTCACTCTCGCTTCCTTGAGCTTTTCTATCCTTCTTTCTTCTCTCCTTCTACTGGCTCTTCCCTGCTCCTATTCTTGTTACCTAACCTTACTTGTCTCCCTCCTATTCCTACCTCCACCCTTGGACTTCTAACCCCCTAACCTAACCTCACCTCTCTTTCTCCTCTTCACCCTCCCGTCTCCATCACCTATACCTCCCTTCTACATCCTCTTCCTCCTCTTCACCTCCTCCCTCCGGCCGCCTTCATCCTTATTCTTACATCTTCTATTCTTCACCCTTTCGGCTATTTCGCTCGTCGCCGCCGTCGACTCACTGGCCTATGCGATCGTTACCGCTGCTGTTGTGTTGATCGACACTTCGCCTTGGCTCCTACATTCGTTGCCCGTATATCCTTCGTCCATAATTATTTGACCTTCACCCGGTCTGCCTGCAAGGAGTGATCAGTCTCAGCACCCATCTCAACACCGATCCGATCCGAATCCGACGCTCGCTGATCACCTGCAAATTGTTGCTTCGACCTACTTGCTATACGACTTGCTCCAGGCCAACATTGCTCCGACCCCGACAAACTCACTCGGAATACTTTGCACCACATTGCTTTCTACGGCAACAACGGAGATACCCAGGCTTCTAGTCGCAAACTGTCGCCGCCGCCTCAATCTTGCCGCTGCCTGATTAGGTCTTGTTGCTTCGATCCATATAATTCACAAACTTCGACTTTGGCACCAGGCACCCTTTCGCCACACACCTCACCAAACGGCCCGTTGATAGTTTGGTTTAACCAAGCTAGCACCATCAGTCTCGCTCCACCTTTTGTCTTGGACTCTGACATCGTTGGCTTGCCCCTTGGACGGATTTTGAGACATACCCAATCACACGTTGAAAACTACGGTATTCCTCGGATATCGTAGCATTCCAACGCGCCAGTCTTCGATTCTTCGTGCCTGCTCAGGGCACGTCTAATCTTTCAAAACGGCGATTCTATCTCAAATCGGTCGGGACAGCCTTGTCCCTCCGCATCTACTCGGGATGCAGGAAATTCAAGGACCCGTCGGCCAAGGCGGCCCCAGTGCTCCTGGGAACCGCTTCGGCCACGCCTCCAAGCCCTCCAATAGCGAAACTGGCTTCTCTCACGGAGCTTTCACTTCCAACATCTCTGGCTTCGCTGACAGGCACCCTCGTCGTGGAAACATTCCCACCATCAACACTCAGCCCCTGAACCAGCTCCAGCATCAGCACCAGCACCAGCACCAGGCGCCCCCTTCCGCCGCCGACATGGCCACTCCTGGCACCGCTTTCGACATGCAGTTCACGCCTCTTCTTCCCTCCCAGCTGCTGCTCGGAAGCCCCTTCCAGCCTGGAACTCCTGCGGCTTTCGCGAGCCCTCAGTTCCAGAACCTGCAGAGCTTCCAGCAAGCTCAGCACCAGAGCCAACAGCAGCAACAGCACAATGGCCTGCAGAGCCCTGTTCAGCAGAGCATGTCTCCTCAGCAGTACCAGGCCATGGTTTCTCCTTCGACCTACGGCGCTCCCCAGTTCTTCCAGCCTCAGTCTCCCACCGGTGGTAGCTTCAACAACATGCAGATTCCCATGCAGCCCAGCTCTCCCGTTTCGATGGGCCCTGGCATGGTCACTGGTACCAGCCGCACCGTCTACCTCGGTAACATCCCCCCCGACACTTCCGCTGAGGAGATTCTGGGTCACGTTCGTAGCGGACAAATCGAGTCCGTCCGTCTTCTGCCCGATAAGAACTGTGCCTTCATCTCCTTCCTCGACGCCAGCTCCGCAACCCACTTCCACTCTGATGCCATCTTGAAAAAGCTCTGCATCAAGGGCCAGGACATCAAGGTCGGCTGGGGCAAGCCTTCGCAGGTACCCACCTCTGTGGCTCTGGCTGTCCAGCAGTCAGGTGCTTCCCGTAACGTGTACTTGGGTAACCTACCGGAGGATATTGCCGAGGAGGAGCTTCGTGAGGACCTTGGGAAGTTCGGTGCCATTGACACGGTCAAGATTGTTCGTGAGAAGAGCATTGCCTTCATCCACTTTCTGTCCATTGCCAATGCAATCAAGGCTGTTTCTCAACTTCCTCAAGAGCCAAAGTGGCAGGCTCCTCGTCGCGTTTACTACGGCAAGGACCGTTGCGCCTACGTTTCGAAGACGCAGCAGCAGAACGCTGCTCAATACCTGGGTATCGCGCCTGGCTATGCGCACATGCTTACTGGTGCAGACCGCGACGTGATCTCCAATGCGCTGGCTCAGCAATCTGTTGCAGCAGCTGCTGTTGCGACGACCGCCGGTGGTATTAACAACCTCGGAAACCGCACCATCTATCTGGGCAACATCCACCCCGAGACGACCATTGAGGAGATTTGCAACGTTGTGCGCGGAGGTCTTCTCCACCACATCCGTTACATCCCTGACAAGCACATCTGCTTCGTTACCTTCATCGACCCCACGGCCGCGGCGTCTTTCTACGCTCTGAGCAACCTTCAGGGCTTGATGATCCACAATCGCAGGCTCAAGATTGGCTGGGGCAAGCACTCTGGTGCTTTGCCGCCGGCCATCGCCCTTGCTGTCAGCGGAGGAGCTTCTCGCAATGTCTACATTGGTAACCTTGATGAGACCTGGACTGAAGAGCGACTGAGACAGGACTTCTCGGAATTCGGCGAGATTGAGCTGGTCAACACCCTGAGAGAGAAGAGCTGCGCCTTTGTCAACTTCACCAACATTGCCAACGCTATCAAGGCTATCGAGGCCATCCGCAGCAAGGACGAGTACAAGAAGTTCAAGGTCAACTTCGGCAAGGATCGTTGCGGAAACGCACCCCGTCAGCTTCAACAACAGGCGCAGTCTCCTCGTACCGATGGTGTTTCGTCACCTCCGCCCAATGGTTCCCAGAACTCTGGTTCTCCCACCAACGGCAACACCCCCCAACAGTCAGCCACGATGTTCGGCTCAAACAACCATCCCCTTACGATGTACCTGAACCACGTCTCTCAGCAAGCGCAACATCAACAGCATCAGCAGCACCAGCAACTTGCTGTTCAGCAACAGGCCTTGTTCGGCACTGCCCAGTCATCACCTAGCGAGCTCTCCATCGATGTGCAATCCCAGGGTCCCATCTCTGGGCACCAACAGTCGGCCAGCATCTCGAACGGATACCCTCAGAGTGCATCGGGTTCCGGACCGACTACCATTGGTGGTCTTCTGGCCCCTGGCAACGGTCGCGGCCAACACAACCGTGCCGTCAGCTTGCCCGCCCTGAACCCCGGTTTCGAGAACGGCGGCGTCCCTTCGGGCCACGACGGCGAGCAACGCCGTGGACACCAGTACCAGGCTAGCTTCGGCGGCATGGGCGCTGGCTACGGTCTTGCCATTCAAGGTGGCCTGAACGGCTGGGTCGAAGAGGAGGTTGCCAACTAGAGGTACCCAACCTATCTCATAGCGTCCTTCTCGGCGCTCTTCTCACCCCCTGCACATGATGCAAAAGGAACATAGCGTAAAGATTGGTTAATTGTTGTAATTGCATCTCACGTCTTCTCACTTCATCCTTGATTCTTGATTCTATTTTCATTTTTTTGTCTCTTCTCATCTATAATTTCATCGCCGGTTTGGCAAAGTGGTCAGGGGCTGTTTTCTCGATCCCAGAGCTCGGGGGAGACTAACCACACAAAATTTTGGCACCACCTCTTTCATGCATATGATTGTGGTCGAACATAGCAGCAGATACCAGATTATGATCTGCCTGGAACATGGCAGTCACGATCTGTCGCCAACGTGGAATGGAAATGAGAGGGGGCTGGCTCAGGTCTGGGGAGGGAGACATAGGATACAGCAGAAGGAGGCGATGCTGGCTTCATGGGCCAGCATCAATCACTTGTATGTCTATCAGAGCGCACTTCAGGAAAAGCATGGTTTCCCTGGATAAATGCAAGCGAATCTTTGTTTGCAAACTTTGTTCCCTCTAACGTGAACTGTGTACGGAGCATGTGGACTATGCAAAGGTGAGTCGATCGATGAGTAGTTGCCCCGCATCTTTCCTCAGCAAGGAGACATTCCGCCCGCAGCGGTACTTTCCTCCAAGGAAGAATTCCAATATTTCGTCCTGATGCCTTTTCTGGTTTTTGCAAAGAGGGAAACGATTAAAGGTGTAAAAGGCTGGGTTCAATACAGTTTTCTTGATATCCTTTGAGCGCTAGTAGCTAAGCACCTCTTCCATTTTCGCCCTTTGTAGTATATACAGTATTCATCAAGTTTAAAACGCAACAAACTTTTTGGTGACCCCCTTGTTTTTGTCTATCAGGCTTTTTTTGTCGTGGCTCACCGTTTCCGTGGCCGGGTATCTAATACTGTCATCAAAATCATGTTGCAAATTTGCCGGCTTTCGTCTTATCCTTCCTTTTTTGGTCTGGTTCCCGCCAACCCCCCCCCCCCCCATCAGACGATATTTCCCAACGCAGGATCGACAAACTGGGAAAAGTCCTCGTCGATGAGCGCGCGCATGGCTGCTTCCTCCTCCTGCCACGTCTGCGGCGGCGTGCCAAAGTCGTCGGCGGCACCGATCCAGAAGTCGTCGTTCGGGTTGGCCGGGTCACCGCCGACAAAGTCTGTGACGCCGGGGATGATGCCGTACAGGGGTAGTTCCGGCATCTCGCGGTCGCCGTCAAAGGGGGCGAGGTCGGCTTCGCCGTTGGGGTTGCCTGCCGCGAAGCTGGCGAGGGCTGCGTCGATGTCCATCTGCGGGTCGCCGTCGCCGGCGCCGGCCACCACTGGTGGAGGGTGGTCCTCGAGATGAACTTGTAGGTCGTGGTGGCGGATGAAGCGGGCGCCGCAGCCGGGTATTGTGCAGAGGATCGTGCGCTTGGTGCCGGCGAGATCGTCAATGATGTTGGGTGGCTTCTGGTTCGGCACCGGACGCTCCATGCCCAGATGGACGTAGCGGATATGGTCCTCGAGGTTGGCCTTGGTGACGAAGCCTCCGCCGCAGCCCTGGTCGTTGGACCAGGTTTCCAGATCAGGGGAGCCCGCGACGTCGACCTCGCCACAGACGAAGCGGAAACCTTCGTGCGCGGTGCGGATGTGGACGGTGAGATTGTGCTTCTTGGTGAACTTTTTGTCGCAGCCCTCCCACGTGCAGGCGACCGTCTTGCGGGCGTCGACGGGGATGCCCGAGTGGCGCATCTCCACGTGCCTCTCCAGCTCCCACTGCCCGGTGCACTTGTACTCGCAGAAGATGCAGTTGAGATGCTCCTTGCGGATGTGTGCCTGGAGCAGCGAGATGGACGTGAAGCCGACCTTGGTCTCGCCGTCGCCGCCGCCGCACTCTTCGCACCAGAACTGCGGTTCGCTGTGGTCGCGCTTGGTATGGTTCCGCAAAGCCCCCTGGGAGTCGAAGCCGGCGCCACAGCCGGGTGCCGTGCATGGGTATGCGTGCGTGCCCAGGTGTTCCGACCGGATGTGTCGCTGGAGGGTGTTGTGCTTGCGGAAGCTCTGGGCGCACGGCGGGAAGTCGCGGCACCGGAAGCGCTCCTGGCCGGCGTGGACGTCCTGGTGACGGCGCAGTCTCGTCGCCGTCAGGAAGGACTTGCCGCAGTCTTCGTGGGAGCAGACGTAGGCCCGCTCCTGGGTGTGGGAGCCCTTGACGTGCTGGCGGAGGTGCTTCTCTTCGCGGTAGTCTTTGTCGCAGCCGGGGTAGGTGCACTTGAACGGTCGGTCGTCCGTGTGGGAACGGAGGTGGGCGGCCAGACGGGCGGGCCGGTTGAACGTCTTGTCGCAGTCTGGATATGTGCACGGGATGGTCTTGAGGTCTGAGGGGAATTTGCGGGATCGAGTGGTGACCGAGGTCTGGCCTGTCATGACAGACTCTACCTCGGCGTCGGCGGTCGAGCCGGAATTGCTGGCTGTATCATCGTAGTCGTCGTCGCTGGCAGCTTTCCCTCCCATCGTGTTAGCCAAATCGCACCAAGTTGTAGTTCGAAAGCGGGCTCACCAACCGGTGTCTTCCAGCGCCGCTACCTTGGATCTTTTCAGATCCGGGGAGGCGGAAGCCTCTTGGGCCTTCCGTTTCGTCATGAGGGGCGATTGTGATCGAGCATTGCCTGCCTTGCCTTGGCGATGAGAAAAAGGAGGTCGATTGCCAAACTTTTCGAGAGCCGATGAACTTATTTCCTGGCAGAATTGGCGGATTCCCGGGCGGTCTGGCGAAATTTTGTGCGCTGCACCAGCCACGGGACGAGGGGCCGGGGTCGACTCGGTCCGGATAAGCTATTTCCTCTTGCTGATAAGACTAGTGCGGACCCACCAGGGGGAACTCTGTCCATCGCAGCAGCCTCGTCAATATTTTTTCACGGCTGGGTCCAGCAGACGCTCCGCTTGCGACAATCCAACATCACGCGACGAACGTAGGAACCAGGACGCAGCAACGAACCACACCATTGCGGAAGTCATCAATCCCATCAATTGAAACCTCAAGATGTCTGACTTTGGCGATGACGATGTTGGCGGAGGGTAAGATTACATGCACTTGCGTCTGCGGCGCGACTGCTAACCGCGATTCAGCGACGAGACCATGTACGAGGACGAGGCCGCCGACTACTGGGATCCCGAGGTTCCTGCGGACGATGAGGAAGTCGGAAGGGCAGAGGGCGACGAGGAGGACGCGGACAATGTCGTTGCATCGGGCGACCCCTCTGCGGCAGCGAACGCGGGCAAGGGCAACGAGAAGTCGCACCGCGACAAGAAGATTCCCGATGACCAGCGTACGACGACTCCCTACATGACAAAGTACGAGCGCGCCCGTATTCTGGGAACCCGCGCCCTGCAGATCAGGTTCGTCAAACCGCAATCCCACCCAAAGCAAATACCCCGCGATAAAGTCGCGATGCACGCGGACAAAAACAAGCTAATGCATGGGATTAGTATGAATGCGCCGGTGCTGGTGGACTTGGAAGGAGAGACGGATCCTCTTCAAATCGCGATCAAGGAGCTCCGAGAGAAGAAGATCCCTCTCATTGTGCGCCGCTACATGCCCGACGGATAGTAAGTGCCGGACGACAAACCCCTCCCCCGGACTGTCCACGCAAGCTTCGTGGCCATTCTGCACCGTTATCTTGAGCCATGCCCGGCTAACCTTGCGCGCCAATAGCTACGAGGATTGGACCTGCGAGGAGCTTCTCCAGTGAGGGGACTACTGACTTTTTTTTTCTCTCCAAACTTTTCGGGGGACAAAGAGAGACGCGCGACTAGATGCAAGGCACCTTATACCCATCTCCTATCGTCGTTGCCTCAAGAGTAGTCAAATGTCCGAGCAGAGAGTTTCCTACCATGGATCTCATTACCAGCTCGCTTCGCCGTTGAGCCAGACGCTCGCAGGCAAGCTTGAGAAGAGACGTTCCATCCAAAAACCGTTATAAAAAGAAGACACACCACAGGGGTTAGTGTGCTGTACTTTGATTTTGCATTGAGCGTGGCGTTTTCTAGGAAAGAAATTGGAATTTTCAGACATCAAAGAACCATCTCAATTGTGAGAAGAAAACCTTGAATCCCAGTTCTCGTACTCTCGTCACTTTCTTCTTGTTTCTATTCGCTTTTCCGGGCTGAAAATAGCGGACTGCAGTGATTCATCACAGGATTACGTGGTCCTGCTCAGATCCTCGCTTCGAGTGGCAGCCTGCAGTGTAACCAGTGGGAGAGTGGGAGACGAGCCGGTACGCACCTTCCCAACACTGAGAAGCGTCCCTACCAACCCCCGCCGAAATTAAGCGAGGTGTCCGGCTTGGCGAGTCAGCGAACCGATCGTCGCTTCCTTCCCGGCCGCGAGCCTCCCGCCTTCCGGAGCGCGACGGGCCACGGACCTCGGCGCCGTCAAGCCGTGGAGCTGTCCCCTTATCGATGAGGATCGGCAACGTCAACGTAAACAACAACGTTTTCCTTCTTCTATCTGAGCTTACACAGCCCTGTTCACCCCAGGTCCCACCTCTCGTCCGATATCTCACAACTTAACCTAGGTACAAGGTTGTTTCTGTTTCCCTTACCTCCCCACCGCCCCCATGTACCTCCTTCCTTCTTTCAACTAAGGCTTGCCGGGGTGGCACGAAGAAGCTTATGGGCGACGACTTGGCCTGCACCTGAGGCTGAGGCTGGTGGGCAAGCTAGAGAAGGTTGGGAGAGAAGACCGAGAGGGAAAAGCTTAGCCAAGACCATGCCTAAACGACGTATTGGATCTTGTCTTCATTGGCCCAGATGCTCGTCAAAGGGTAATTGACGCCGAATAGCTTACCTTCTGATCCAAGCTTCTGGCAATCGTGGTTCAATCCGCCCAAATATGTCTACTAGACTAGTTCACACTCTATTGCTTCCAACGAATACACACTCAGCCTTTCAATCGCCTCTTTCTTGGCATGAAGGATATCTGGATAACGCAACGGATCGAGCCGGGCGCAACTACCAAGACGACCAGCATCATCCATTTTCCCACACTTTGATTGTGAACAGAGAGCGAAAACGAAGGAGGGGGACAAGGACCGACGACGCTTGCTAACACGGCGGTCTTCTCTCCTTTGCAGCCTTCCATTCCCTTCTACATATCCCACATCACTTTCCCATCGCCTTGGCTCGGACCTCCTCCGCCGCGCTCGGCCGACCACGTCTTCAATGTCCACCGTCCACGAAGCATGCGGGTTATCGTCTCTGCTTCACAGCCTTCACTCCTACTCTGGCCCCCTCTCTTCCCCGTCTGGCCTCTCGAATCACGCCGTCCATCACGGAAAGCAAGCTGGATCTCTTCTCCCGTCACCCGGAAGACCAGAACCACCACCATCCCGTCCACACCACACCTCAGCTCCCGAACGCGAGACCGCGGCTGTCCGGCTTGGCCCTCACCCAACCGGCGGGCTTCTCACATACTTCTCTTGGCTCCGCTTCACTTCCAACACTACGCCGTGCTTCTCAAGTACAACTCTTGGCGCTTTCCCGCCCTTGCCCTCCTTTTCCCACCAACCTGTACACGTATACTCACAGCCATGAAAGCGTCGTCATGTCTGTCTATTTTGCTCACCTTCCCCCCCTTGTACGTCGTGATCCCTGTGGGTCTGTATCCCGACTAGCCGGGTAGCTTTGCAGCTGCTTGTGCTTGTCACCTTCTCTGGAAGAGGAGGAAGACGAAGGGCGGCAGAGGGGGAAAATGAAGCTTCGAACACGTTGATCATCGCCGAGCCCATGGCACGACATGTTCACCCTTTCTCTTGGCAAAACATTGTGGACTTCCAACTCAGTATAAAGAGTAGAGTCAGTGACCGCCCTTTCGACGAGAGGAAGATGGCTGGACAAGCAAGACATTCCAATCCTCAGCCTGGCTTCCCCCTCCCCATACCTTTTTCGGTATATTCCATTAGCAGCAGAGAGCCTTTCCAAGCCGGCACATGCTCGCTTCTTTTCTATAAGGCCCTTTTCCGCCTAGGTCCACAAGTCCTTTCTCAGTTTCACAATGCTCCCTCAAGCATCTGTTCTCGCGGCCGTCTTGCCGGCGCTGACGCTGCTGGTCCCAGGCGGCGTCTATGGCCTCGCGGTGGCGTCCAGAGCGACGAACTATACCCAACAAGCCATCGACTCTGGCGCTGTGCTGTCTGATCTCAACAAACAGGCCTACAGCAACGTTATTGCTCGTCTCGGGAACGCGACTGCGGCCGGTCAGAACGGGACCGCGCAGTGCACAAAAGACAATGTCAGAGTCCGTCGTGAGTGGTGAGTCTTTTGATACCGGTCTTTTGGGTCTGATTTGTTCCTGGCCCAGTCTTGAGGAAAGAGGGAAGAGGATAGGGCAGACAATTTGATAGGGGAAGTAACTTGTGGACTGACATCGACTGTGCTTTTCCTTACAGGAGAAACATGCCGGATGAAGAGCGCATTAGGTACACCGATGCCGTGACCTGCCTCCAGCAGCAGCCGGAGTTATTCACCGAGATTGCCGGGTCCAAGTCCATGTTTGATGACTTTGTGGCCCTGCACCAGGCAGCGACACTTTACGTCCACCTGTCGGTAGGTTATCGACCCAGACGAAGCAGTTTCTTGTATGTGTAGGAGAACCTCCCGCTAATTGGAGTACTCATCTCAGGCAACGTTCTTCCTCTGGCATCGCTACTACATCTGGACATATGAGAACAAGCTGGAGTCGGAGTGCGGCTACAACGGTACACTTATCACTCCTCATACACATGCTCTAACATGAAAGCAAGATGAGCAAGACTAACACCACGCCAGGATCTTTCCCCTACTGGGAATGGGGTTTCGACACGGCCAACCTTTCCGCGAGCCCCGTCTTCGACGGCTCCGCGACCTCGATGGGCAGCGACGGCGTCCCGACCCCTCACCAAGGGCTCGTCCTCGTCAACGCGTGGGATAACACCACAACAGTACTCCCCGCCGGCACAGGCGGCGGCTGCCTGGCTTCGTCCTCGGCCCCATTTGCCAACCAGACGGTCCACCTCGGCCCGCAGGCCATGCCGGACTACGGCAACGTCACCTCCTACAACTCGGCCACGCCCACCGACGACAACCCGCGATGCCTGCGCCGCGATCTCAACGTCTACCCGCTCCAGCGCTGGGCCAGCCTCCGCAACACGACGGACCTGATCCGTGACGCCGCTGACATTGAGAGGTTTCAGGCTGTCGCACAGGGGGACTCGCGGTACGTCGGAACGGGCCAGCTAGGCGTCCACGGGGGCGGGCACTATGCGTTAGGAGGGGACCCTTCGAGCGACGTCTACCTCAGCCCCGGTGATCCCGTGTTCTACCTTCATCACGCTCAGATGGACCGTCTCTACTGGATCTGGCAGAACTTGGACTGGCAGAATCGTCAGGTCAGTTGTCAACCCGCACAGTCTTTGCTTTCACTTACTTACCTTCCGCTCATATTCTTTTCCTTACCTTGTGATGATCAATGAACGAGGCACTAACTTCCGCCATAGACCATTTTCGGTACGAACACCACCATGAACCAGCCGGCTAGCGCCAATGTGACACTCGACGACTTGATGTACATGGGACCTCTGGGCGCCGAACTGTCCCTTCGCGATGCCATGGATACCGTGAATGGCCCATTCTGCTACGTATACGCATCGGACTGAGGAGACCGCTTTATGTCAGGTGAGCTTTGGAGGGGCTTGAGTTGGTCTGTGTTGGCAAGTTGCGATACAGCATTCTCATTTTCTCATAATAGCGGTGCATGTGTGTAGGATAGACAAAGATAATAGAGAAGAACTGCTGATCATCGATTTCTTGTACCGAGCGAGTGACAAGTGATGTTTGCCAAATTGCAGCAGCCGCGATGTGCGGCTTGATGGGACGCATGGGAAGGAACGGAGTCTCGGACTGTTATAGTAGTTGCAACCACTGCTTGTATCTGAAGTACTTGCATTTGTAAATAAACAGTTCCTGAAGCACCTACCTACTCTTATGCTACCGGTGCATTTCTCTCCAGACTTATCCGCAGACTTCAGTACCGATATCCATTCATTCCCACAATAGGGACTATTCATGCCCGTCCCAGATCAGGACATCCTCCACGAGATATGGCATCAACGGCGCCTACCCCGTTCACCTGTACCTTCTGCTTCCAGCTCTCCGACGGCCCTTCACACGTCATCGGCCGGGAAGCCCGCCTAAGCTGCTCGCACTGCTACGGCGCGTTGATCGATCTGGCCATCTGCTAGGTTTGCGGTGAGATCGTCTACCGGGGAGACGACTGCGTCAGCTTGGGGTAGTGCTTCTGGCATCGCGCGTGTTATGGGTGTATGTTCTACGGGAGCAAGCTTATCTACCGAGGGGTGCCTATGCTGGACCTCTTTGACGATGGCCTCGATGCCGTTGTTGATGGGAGGAGCATGGCTGGCAGGATTGCTGGAACGGAAGGCAAGGGGAACATGAAAGAGGTGGAGGCGGTGCCGCTTTGTGCTGCGTGTTGTGTTGGTACGGAGGGGGAGGACGTGGTGCAGAAGGGGTTGAGGAGGGTTGAAAGGGTTGATGGTGGACTCGGCCGCGCGAGATGGGGTGCTGGTGAGACCAGAGCCGGGCAGTTGAGGAGGGCTCCGGCGGTAAGTTATCTGAGTGTGATGAGGGAGTCGATGCTGACTTCACCCTAGTCTATCCGATCTCTCAGCCCAGACTCGTCGTCATTCCGCAGAATAGGAGACGGATCCCACGACGAGAGCAGAGGGTATCTGGCAACACCACCCGGAGACTCTACGATATACGTCTCCATCAACGATCCCATCGGCCAACCTGCCTTCAAGCCAAGTCCAACGAAGCCCATACCGATATGGATGCAGCCATTTCGGGGCCTTGAGCAAGTGGCCAGTGAAGGGCGGGAAGAAATCTATGTGTCTCATCCACTCTCTGGCCTCTCGCAGACTCCAGCGACGTCAATCTCCGAGACCGCCTCAATAGGGTCATCGAATTCACTTACACCGACCATCAGACCAATTACACCGGCCCGCTCCACGTCGCCGCCGCAAACACCGCCGAGGTCTCGTTCGATCTGGACGCCGTCTGAAATTCGACGAGCACCACCTCTCTCGTGGGTCAGCAACGAGCCCCTCAAGCGGCCGTCCTCTCGGTTTGCGTCCCGTCTCGAGAAGTCGGACACGACGACGTCGTCGGGTTATGTCACTCCGCCAGAGACGCCCTCCGAGCAGCAGACGCGGTACAACACCCCACCGCCGCCGCCGCAGAGTCCACTGGTCCCTGCTCGTGTCCCACGGCGTCACGCCGTGCGTCGAACGCCTCCGCCTCAGTCGTCCGAGTACCTAGAACGGTACAACCCCATCCGGTCCCCGTCGCCGCGACCACGGATCACACGACCAGTCATGTCAGCGTTCAGTCCACCCAGTCGTGCCAGAGCCAGCTTGGTGGTGTCGAGGCATGCGACTAAGGATGATGGTAATGGCCCGACTCCAGATCCGAACCAGAGCACGGAGAGGCTTCTCTCGGATGGGGCCGACTCGCCCGGCGAAGCGGGGAAGAAGAGGAATTTGCAGGCTTTACGAAAGCTGTTCAGCGGAAAGTAAGGAAAGTGGCGGGGCAAGCATGCCAGACCCCAGAGATGGATTAGCACTTGAGCAAGTATCCTTTACCGCTAGTGATAGTGTGGAATGCGGGAAACATTCGAGAATAGAATATATCTTCAGCAATGGATGCCTCAATGCTAAACTCACAACTTTGTGGGCTCTTGCCGGAGCCTCGACAGCATGGCTGAATCGAGAAGCATAACTAATCCATCTGGCTGTAACATCATCCCTCTGATATTCATGTAGAGGGGTTATAAGACTGGAAAGCCTCTTCACAAATAAAGACCGGGGTCGCGACATAACGGCTTTGGTCGCGCCAGGGACCCCGTCTGCAGTTGCACTTGTCATCCCTGCAAGCGCCCCCACACTCACCCACAAGGTGTGTGCCACCGGCCCATCCCGCCAACTGAGGTGGCTAGCACCAATTCCATCCATCCATCCATCAATCAATCCAGACACAACCTCGACCTTGATTGCTTTCCACTGCATCCCGCTAATTTCTCAGCCTCGTCCCTTACAGCGCAACCTCACATTCACCCACCACAACTTCCATCAACCGTTTCTCGACCGAGGCGCTTATCCCATCCGCGTCGCATTGCTACCCTCTACCTAAAGCCAACAACTACACATACGAAAATACGCAGCGAGATATCGCGGGGGACCCGTACCCAAAATGGCGCCGATAGACAAACCAACCCCCGAAGAGCTGGAACGTACGTATAACCCTCACCCACGTCGCGCCACCAAGCATTTCACTAACGCACACATGCTCCCCCCAAAAAACAGAGCAACTAAAAGACACAATTCAAGACCTCTACCAAATCCTAGTCCAAGTAACAACCTACAACGCGACCCCTTCCGCGCCCACCGCCCCGGCCCTCGCAGACTCGGTCCAAGCCCTCTCGCACTCCCTCCAGCGCGTCCACATGACCGCGACGGCAGGCGCCCCGCCCTCCCCCGACCTCCCCGGCGCGCTGCCGAAGATCCCGCCCGAGCTGGTGCAGTACGTCGAGAACGGGCGGAACCCGGACATCTACACGCGCGAGTTTGTGGAGCTTGTGAGGCGCGGGAATCAGCTCATGAAGGGCAAGATGAATGCGTTTGCGCAGTTTCGGGATGTCCTTGCGGATCATGTCGAGAGGGGCATGCCGGAGTTGAGGGAGGATGTTGGGCGGGTGCTTGAGGGGGGCAAGGTTGTTGGGAGCGGGAAGCCTGGTGGTGCGCTATGAGGTGCGCTGTTTTTCGGGGGTGTTTGGTTTACGAGCTTCGGGGGAGGCCTTGAGAGGATCAGGACATGCGGTCTTCGGGGAATCCGGGCAGACGAAATGAGCGCAAGCTGGAGACGACCAAGCGCCAGGGTTGGATACCCAGTGGTGAAGGTGCATGGAGAGAGTTTGATACCCAGAGACAGACAGAGTCGTGTGAATAGCACGTTACACACCGTTATGGAATATACGGACTAATTAGCAACGAAATTAAGATTGTGCTAGCAAGTCTTTTCCACACGACGTTTGCAGAGTCAATTTCCAGCTGGTCAACTATGCCTAACTTCGCGCGCAAGAAGAAAACACACGACAAGATTTTGTAGGGGCATCATCACTCATATGCCCCTTTCAATGAGATATGCAAGACGCCTTCCAACCCATCCTTTCCCCAGGTTCGGTCATGAAATTCGGATTGGTTTCTGAGGGATATTGTTTGGTCGTGAACTCTTCTTCTCTCTTCTCTGTTCCTCTTCCCTCTCTGTCCCTGGTATGTCTCTACAAAAAGGGTTGTAGAGGTGTGAAAAGGAAAACAAAAAAAAAGAGGTAAAGAGAAACGTAAAAAAGGGACGGTTTGGATCGATCGATGCCTGGGTAAAAAACGCCGCCCGTGACACTTTTCTGTGCGTTTGTAGTCTATCCGGATCTGCAGTCGAAAAAAAAAGACAACACAAAACTCATTTCCCGCCGCGGAGCCGTATGCTCAGCTTCCGGGCCCCTATGATGCAAATGTACACGAATCCCACCGCTGCCGCTACCAGCAACAGGAGCTGGAACGGGACAAGGACCAGGGCGGCCACGATCCAGATTCCATACTGGCGAAACTTGTCCACAATCCGGTCGCCTTCTTCTTGGCGCCGCTTCGTGTGGCTCTTCATCGGCTTTGCAGCGAATGAGCCGCCCGTATTTCGTCCCGACTCTGCTGACTCGTCGGATGTTTCTGCTTCTTCCTCCGACTCGGATTGTCAGGTCGAGAAGTTGAAACCGCGTCCGCCGAAGCCGCCGGCACCGCCACCTCCACGAGGGCGGCCACCACCGTCGGCAAAGTTGAAGTGCGCACCACCACCACCTCCGCCGGGGAAGCCGCCTCCATTGAAGCCGCCACCGCCGCCGAAGCCGCCGCCACCACCCATCATGTTGAAGAGGATCTCGGGGTCGATGCCGCCGTGCATACCGCCCATACCTCCCATGCCGCCCATGCCACCACCGTGGCTGAACATGTCAGACGGGTCCATAAGGTCCTCGCCGCTGTCGTAGCTGGCACGCTTCCTGCAAACGGGATTAGCAAATAGTGGATAACGTACACACGTATCAACTTACTGAGAGTCGCTCAGGGTCTCATAGGCTTCTCCAATATCCTTGAAGCGCTCAGCAGCCTGTTCGTCGTTGGGGTTCTTGTCCGGGTGGTGAATGATGGCTAGCTTGCGGTAGGCCTTCTTGATCTGGTTATCATCCGCGTCCTTCTCAACCCCGAGGATCTTGTAGTAGTCCTTGCGCTGGCTCTTCTTCAGCTCCAGCTCAGCCCGGCGCACCTCCTTGGCGATGCTACGGTCCTCAGGATCCAACTCCTGGATGTTCTTCCACTCCTTCACAGCATCCTCCCACTTGCCTGCCTGGCCATATGCGTTGGCCTTGGTCTTGCGAGCCTTGAGGTATGTTGAGTCCAAGCTGATGGCGCGCTCGCAGTCAGCAATGGCTGCGTCGTACTCCTTGAGCTTGATCTTGCACAGCGCTCTGTTCTGCAGAATCTTGGAGTTGGTGCCACGGTTGGCGGGATCAACCTCGAGCGCGGCGCTGTACTTCTCAATGGCGGACTGCCAGCGACCCATCTTGTAGTCCTGATTACCCTCCTCCTTCATGCGGTCGAGCTTCTGCACGATTCTGAGGTACTTAACCGCATCCCGCATGTCGGGGTCGCAGCTGATGGCCTTACGGAAGTGGCTGACAGCCTTGTCGTTCTCACCCTGGGCGTAGAGGGCACGACCGCGGAGCACCAGGGCCTCGGGGTCCTGGCTGTTGCCTCTCAACAGGCCCATGGCAAGATTCTGCGCCTCGCCGAGGGCGTTGACGGTACCCATCTTGAGGTACGCCTCACCACGCATCAGCTGCCACTTGCGGGGTCTGGAGGCTCCGAAGCCAAGCTGACGCTCGGCCTGGTCGAGGGCGTGGAGCACCATTGATCCAGCAGTGCCGTCTCTCAAGGCACTCTGCGCAGCGTTGACGTGCTTCAGCATCTCCTTGGCCGGAGCCTGGTCCTTGGCTGAAGGAGGGGGGTTAATGCGACCGAAGACGAGCAGGGCCTCTTGGGGCTGTCCCAAGCTGGTGTAGATGCGAGCAAGTCGGAGAAGGATCTTGGGGTTCTCGGGGTCCAAGTCGGAGGCACGGGTGCAGTCATCGAGGGCGTACTCGTACTGGGTGTTGGACATGTATGCAGCAGCGCGGTTGCTCAGATAGGTAGCCGAATCGGGGACCAACTCGATGGCTGGAGCAGACTTGTCAATTTGTAGCCTAGACAGATTCGCAATCGGCAACACTTACCCTTGGAGTATTGAAGAATGGCATTCTTGTAGTCCTTCTCCTTGAAGAACTTGTTGCCAGCAGCCTTGTAGGCCTCGGCCTCGTCCTCAGTCGTGGGGACTGGACTGGAGGGGTTGGACTTGTGAGGGGGAGGGGCTGGAGCATCGCCATTGCCGTTAACATTGGTGTTGATGCCGTTTGGCTTGGGAACGGAGAAGGAAGTCTGCGCAGAGGGTTGGGGTGCAGCAGCAGCGGGAGCGGCAGCAGCAGGAGGCGAAGAAGGCGCCGCGCTCGACTCACGGTCGATATCCATGGCGTTTCCACTCATGGCTGAGAGTGCAGAAAGTCTCTTTGCACGTTCTTCAGGAGGAAGATTGAGGGGGTGAGAATCGAGGTCGATTTTGCTGCTCCTTCGTGAGCCGGGATCGGTGGGGTGGCGGCCAAAGGTGCGGGAAGTGCGCGACGGCTTTGTCTCCCGAGGGCCTGGGGATGCAGGTTGGGAGGTTTTTTTGGTGGGGGATTTTGTCGGCGACTTGATGGGCGACCGGGGCTTTGTGGGCGACTTTGTGGGAGAAGAAGCTTCAGAGGAGGGGAAGTAGCTCGATTCTTGGTGGTTGTCGTCGTCGTCCTGACCTTGCTTCTTGGACGATTTCTTTGCGAAGAGCTTCATTGATAAAGCAGGCGACCCTCTGAGGGGAACCAAAGAATGCGCAGGCTTATTTTTTTGTTGGTTAATTAGGTAAGGAGGGTCGGTACACCTCGATGCAAGGTTATGCTTGTGCACCAGATTCCCCAAACCACAATAACGGGCCTAGTGAAGGAGGGCGGGCAGGCAAGAGTGCGGAAAAAAAGCACCTGCTATTTTTTTTTCTTCTGGGCTGCTTGGGTGCGTCCAGTGGAAGGCAGCGGAACCTTGCCTTGACTCGGATGGATGAGTACGGGAGAGGGCGGCTTGTGCGGAAGTTGATTGCAGATGGTGGTCCCAGTATGTTCGTTCGTATCGAAGAATCCCGACGAATACAACGATGATGAGGCAGTGTGGTGTGAGTGAGCGAGATAGTTGAAGTGTGAGTGAGAGTAAGGTAGGAGAGAAGAAGAAGAAGACGGATTGGCTGCTCCCGGAAGGCAAGATTAGGTGAGGGCGGATGAGGAGGGAAAAGAGGAAGGAAGCCCAGGCTATTGAGAAGAGGCTCGGCGAGAAGACACACAGCCCATCGGAGTGGGCACTGGAGGGGAGATACAGCCGGCGCAAGCTGCAGGGTGCTTTTCCAGTGAGGAAGCAGAGCAAAAAAAAAAGTATCCGTTACTTTTGGGCAAGGCCGATGGATAGAGGAGGGGGAGGGGGGCGGGATCTGTGGAGAGAGAGAGCGAGAGAGAGGAAAAGATTCGAGAGAAAGAGGCAAGTAACGATGCAAGCAAAGCAGGAAGAAGAAGCTTTAGGAGCGGGATGCACAAAGTTGCTTTTCTGTTGTCATCTTTCGGTAATCCAAGGCAGGGGGACAAGAAAGGCCAAAGGTGAAATACCGAAAATCCCAGGATTCATCAAGCGAGACGAGCCTTAGCTGTGGCTGTCTCTCCCACCTCCAGGGGGAGGGACTCATGTAGATTTATCAGCTGTGCACAATTTTTTTCTCCCACTCTTCCATTCTCATCTTGTTGCTTTTTCCCGTCTGCCAGGCCTGTTGACTGGTTTGCCTATTCGTCCACTGTCCAGTGCCTTATGGATTACGGGGGAGACGGAGACTGGACAAGGTCACCACCGTATGCCCATGTGCTGGGCTGGCTATGCGTGATGTGGAAAATGTGCTAGCTGGGTATCTGTCCATACACAGCTTGCCATGCAAAAAGATGTACATTGTACGGATTATGGTACGAAACTTACGCCCACAGCCTACCCGGCAGGCACAGGAGATATCCTCCCCCCCCGGACCAGCGCAGAAGCAGGACCGCTGCGACCGCAGAGAAACACAAACGTGGATGTACAATAACGGCTCTGCTGGGCAACTGGCACATGGCAACTCCCATTGGGGAGTGGCCATCACCAACGGCACCCAACCCAACTCGGTATCGAGTACATGCAGAACTGCGTGTCACTTGCGTGTGCTGAGCTCTGCATGCGAGGTAGATGTAACCAAGCACCACCTGGCACCTACCTAATACCTTACCTTACCTTACCTCAAGCACCAAGAGATTTGGAAAAAAAAAAAAAAAAAAAAGAGTCGCCCGCCACTAAACCCAACCCCACAAGAAGCTTGTCCAAACGGCCCAGTCCCGTCCCCCGTTGACTACTGGCAGTCCCCGCGGAGCCAATGGTACGCTTGGGGACCGCAACTTGTTTACCGTGATACCTGCACCGTAGTGGATGAAGGGGATCGTCGGACGACCGCCACTGGACCGTTGTTGAAGTGTTGACCTGGTGTCCTGTCGTCTCCTAGCCACCCTTATTTCTTGTTGTCTTTTTTTCTGGTGGCCAATGACCAATGGTATACCAGGCGCAAGAACTCTCGCGGAGCTTGCCAAGGGGACCAGGTTGAAAGTCGTCTGGGTATCCGTATCATGCATCCGTATGTCTGTACTCCGTACGGAGTCCATACGAATATGGGACCTGGGCTTTCCACTGACTACGCAGTAGAAAATAGAAACAGACTAGGATGATGGCTAGACTTTGGTTTCGCGAGAGAGGGGGGAGCTTGAGCTGTTCAGCCTCCATTTAGAGGGTCTCCATTTCCAGACGGGACCCCCAGAAGGCGATGGCGTCAAGGCGTTTGCAGGGACCCAAATGACCTGTCTCAAAAGCTACAGTGAATGTGATGGGTATCATGTGGAGGGACGAACAGAAGAACGGATGTTAAACTCAGGGACGTTGTTGACGGGCAACAGGAATACATTACATCTGAATTGGCTCCCAACTGACAGGAGCGTCAAAGCCTAAAATCCTACAGTAAGGTAGGTATTAGCCCAAAGGCACCTGCCGTCACCTCATGTCTCGTCCGTCCGACGTCCCGGCTCGGATACAGACGAAAATCGCCATATCGGGGCGTTTGCAACCAACGGTGACCCCTTCCTTCTCTTTCGCTGCAACCCAGCGGGCCGGTTCGAGAAGGTTCGGTGGGGCCCCGTCCCGGGACCCTGCACAGTCAGCGAATCAGCCTTGACGGTTGGCCGCTGTCATGGAACCCTTGGAGGCTGCTTGGGGTGGTCCGCCGAACCGCCCGAAGAAAAGCGTTACCGTCTCTGATGACACCCGACCACTTCCTGCACCATGGGAGCGTGGGAGAGGGCCTCACCTCATGCCTCAGTTCAGACTTCTCTCCGTTCTGTGTGTACATTGCGGATAGACAGTGTCAGGTCTGATGAAAAGTCCCTAGTTTTTGGAGCACGCAGCGACCAGACCATCCAAGGACCCATGTCCTAGTCGCCACTACCGCCCGCCCCTTGGAAATATGTGTGCTGCACTGCGGGTGCGAGTGCAGGCTGCAGAAGGGGGCCTGGCACTGGCTGATTTGCAGCAGTCCCATCCCCAACCTCCTGCAAACCGAGCTGATGGCATCACCATGGCCCATCCCATGCCGCCCTCTTTGCCGGTTCACAATTTCCGCCTTCTTGACAGATCTAGTTGCTCTCTCAAAGTCAAGAGCTACAGAAGTATAGCGGAGCGAGCGGGTCGTCAACGTCTCTCACGCATGCAGGTCGAAGCCAAAGTCATACATCGTGCATGCACTGCCCGTTCAACGGGGGTGCCTGTCTCCCAGCCTTTCCCATTACCCAGAATCCCATATCGCGTCTCGATTTGCGAGCTTGGATGATGTCCTCGAGCTTTGGGGAGCTGCGCCCACCCGATCTCGGTCACACATCTTCTTCCCTCACTCTTCATGTTGTCGGTGGTCACATCAAGTGCCTGCGGCTGCACGTTGTCACCCTGGACTCGGCGCTAAACGGAAACCAAACTGCCATGCTGTGAAACCCAGCCGAAATTATACCTGTTATTACCGTGCTCCTACGTGCTTGATGCAAATAAAGTACAGTCATGTCCAAATGCGTTCATCAATCCTCGTTTCCATGTATTTGTGCTTTCATCCCGGAGAGGTTTGTCCCCACGTGCCTCTCGCTCATGTCGTCACCAACAATTACCTTGATTCCCCCATGCGCCGCGTACCTTGCCTGAATTAAGCTCAATCCTCAGATCCCTCCGCCGATGCAGCTTCGGATGTCGTATTGCTCCCCATGATGGAGTTGACAAAGTCCTGGTATCTAAACACCTCACGGCGATTTCCTAAACCGCCTTGCATGTTGCGGTTGAAAGCTCGTCTGCCGGTGAATCCCTCTATGACCTTTTCAACCTCGGTCTCTGTAAGCGGTCGCTCGCCGGGCTCTGGCGCGGTGTGCAGAAGCGCATCCCGCAGCTCCGCGAGGTCGATCTGTCCGCTGTCATCGTCGTCGAACGCTGAGAAAGCAGATAGCAACTCGGATTGTGGTGATAGGGAGGCGAGCATCGTAGCAAGGGAATTCAGGAACGCAGCCATTGTCATCGTTTGAGGTGTTGATGGCGGGAAGAAGTTTGACACGTCGGAGGGTTTGGACGGCAGGCCTGGAAAATTTGTTAAACGAGGGAACTCGATTGATATGTTGAGGTTTCCAATCTTACCCAACTGATTCAGCATGTCGGCTACATCTTCCCTATTGATGACGCCATCGCTGTCGCGATCCAGGACCTCGAAACCCTCTCGAAGCTGTCTGACTTGCGCAGGTTGTAAATGCGATATGGCGTTCCCATGGCTCATTGTCTTCTTTAAACCGGGCCGCAGAGGCTGTGGCGAGGCCATGGTGGTGGTTTCGGCTGTGGGTGTTCGTACTCGCGGCGTCTTGCTCTCGGCCGTGTCTGTTGGGGTGGTTGGGTTGCCGAAGCGCCCGTTGTTCGTAGCGTAGGATGCCTTCGTGGGTGACCCGAAAGGCGTCACTTGTGTCACTTGGGTCGTTGAGGTCTGTCGGACTGCTGATGGCGATGCTGGAGATTCTGGTCGTCTGAATGGAGAACTGCGAGGAGAGCCATGAGGCCCTAGTGGAGAAGGTTTGTAGCCAGCGGGCATTGCCTGTTGTGGGTTCTTCAGGTCAAAATTCATGCGACTTTCCAAGAGATGTAATGATCCGCGCGCGAAATGGGCCCTAGCCTACCATATCGAAAAGGTGTTCGGGGCGGGAGCAGCTGTGGGTGGGAAATAGGGAGTGCCTTGCTCTGGATCTTTGATGCCGCGCGCCCACTTGGCAGCAAAGTAAACAATGAGAAATATGGGGATTGGGCCGAGAGACGACGGTAAGCGTACGAGAGACGAGTAGAGGACGGCAATGTAAAGAAGAAAAGCAACTGCTAAAATTGCGTATCGCGTTTCTGGTATCAGTATCGAATAGAATGTATGGTTGAATGGTTCTGCGTTGGTTTTAAAATGGCGTTGCAGTTCAATTGTGGAAAGGTCCGATACAGAGCAGAGACAATGGGTGGCTTTGGGTGACAGATGAATGTAAACAGAGGCGTCTTCTCCGTGACAACCGTAGCCTTGCATGACCCTCCCGTCCGTGCATGGCAATCCCGGGGGGAAGGGGGAGAGCCTCATCCCTTAGGGAGGGGGGGAGGTGTGGCTGTCAATATGTGGCTTGACCATAATTCCCTGTGTCAGCTGCCAAAATGACTCTCTCCAGCCACATGGGTTTCATGTAAGGTCCCTTGGGGCGCTAAGCAAAAATTAGGTTGAGAGCGACAGCTCGGACCACCAATCTCTCAAAAGGGGAAAGCACAAAGGACATGGGAAGGCGGGGGGGAGGAACGTGGAAAGGGGAAGAGGCAGGAGGGGACCAAGGGGGTCCTTGGGGGCAGCCGAGAAAAGAAGGCCCTGCCTTTCCCGTTCCATAGTAAGGGAAGGTATTCGTCGGTGGGTGGTCACTGATGCCAGGTGGTGGGCAAGCCGCAAAAGGAGGGGGACTTGAGAGGGATTTTAGGAGGGAAAAGAGGACACTGAGAATCCATGATCAGCATTGTTCCCGACGCATTCGTCCAAGGCTTTCTCGCTTTCTCTCGCAGACACTGCCCACTTGGCTCCCGGATACGGATCCCAGCTTGAGCCCACACTCGCTGTCAACTACCTGCCTGCCTACGACACACTAACAGCAACGTAGGGCCGCCTCGTGTCTGTTCTTCCCTCTTTGTCTGTCCCCGGGCTGAGTGTCTGACTTGACTGACAGATTGCCCGTCTGTGTGTCGGTCGATTGCCCACCAGCTGGCCCTGGCTTGTCTGGCTCCTCCGAGGTACGCGCGCTGAAGAGTTCTGAATCTGAATCTATCCGTAACCACGACCTGCTCTACTCGTCACCTTTGACTAGCCCCGAGCGACACGCGGAGGGCCGCCAGTGTCCGGCGACCACCAACCAGAGGTCCTTGTCGCGGCAATCCATCCAGGGGCACACTGCAAGACCTCCCCCCTCCATCTCAATCCGACGCCCTGTTTGGTTCGCACCAAGAGGTGCGTACCTTGCTTCGGCGCGCCTTAGCTGAGCATTATTCGAGCCGGTGGGGGATCGAATTGGATTGCACAATTTTAAAAAAGAGGAAAAAGAAGCACCGCACTATCAACTATCCCCTGTCAGGAGTCCTGCCTGGTTTGGGACTCCTAGAAACCTTTCTGTACGCACTACTCCGTACGGAAACCTACCTTTAAGAAGTCAAGGATACCAAGAACGCCTGCGGGCAACCCAATAAGAACCGACGAGACCAGAAGACCAGACCAAACGTCGAAGCAGATCATGTCTCGGTGATTTTCTCTTCCACGCATTGACGCTTTCTGCATCTGTCCCCCGACAGGATATACCTGCTCTCTCTCCCCCTCGTGTGCCGGAGGGGCCATCCTGTTTCCGCTGGTTGGCAAAGACTGGTAAATGTCAGTCACTCGCCTGCATCTGACGTTTCGAAGAGCGCATTCGGCTATCGTCTGAGAACGCCTCCACGCGCTACCCTGGACTTGAATACGGTTACCTACCGCGCATACCTACACCACCTTACCAATACCGCTCCTGGACTACCTAGCACCTAAGGATACAACTACGTACTATACCGCCTCGCCAACTCCGTCCTCCCGTTCCCTCGTACTCCGTGCTTCGTACCCATCTACCCTTCCGTCGCCGCCCTTCCCCCCCCTCCATCTCGCATCTTGCATCCTGGCCCATCGACTCGCATTCGGCTTCAAGGACGCCCGATCTCCAATCACCTATTGTACGATTTCAGCGACGACGACCTGGCAAATAATCACTTGATTGCCCTTGTTAATGTCGCAGCATCACCGTCGAATGTCGTTGGCTGCGAGCCGTTAATCTTTCTGGGAAATTGTCAGCAAAGGGCTCCCACCATCGTCGCATTTCTCGATCGGAGACAAACCTACTTTTGCTGCACCTCCACGAACGGACCTCTCGACTGCATTTGGATGGCTGTGGCGACCGGCAGCCTGCGCAACACCTTGAAACCCCCAGCTACCGACTTGTTGAACAACTCCGCAATTTAACATTGCTTTCACAAGCATGGCTTCGACCCAAGCTGCGCTGCCGTTCCTCACGCGCAACTATTCAAACACGCAGACCCAGTACCCTCCACCGCCCAACGGCCCTTGGCCTAGTCGTCGCACTTCACTCTCCAGTTTCCCAGCTTCGCGATCGCCTTCGTCAATGTCCAACACATCTCGCCCGTCGCGATCTCCCCAGCCGCCTCCCATTGCCGAGACGGACCGCTCCTCGAACCCGAGCTCAAAGTCAAAGACACCGTCCACTGGTGTCTCGTCACAACACTCGTCGCTGTCTGCCCCGAGGCGATACAATCCGGATGCGCATCCTCCCCGCAAGTTGCGCTCGCAATACCCGCGAGGTTCCACCGAGAACCATGTCGAGTACATCTTGGTGGCCTCGTTCGATATAGATCGGGGCCCGGTCATGGAGCACCAATACCCTGTTTCCATTACTGGCGACGAGCATATGCTCGCAGAACTCATGTTGCCCGATCAGGCCCATGTTCGGAATCAGGACTGGACTATTTTCTTCTTACACAAGGACACGAGCCAAGAGGAAGAGGACGAGGAACGTAAGGCGAAAGAGGCCAGGAAGAGGAGAAGAAGGCGTTTGCGCAATCGCGCTGCTGGCATCGTCGACGAGGAAGATGACGGCGCGGACTTGGACGAAGATGAGGGGGACCTTGATGACTTGGACGAATACGACGACGAGGATTCCGACGACGGCGAACCCGAAGGCGGAGAAGGCCCGCCGTTGATCTATGTTCTGAACCTGGTCAACACAAAGCAGGACAAAACGGTCAAGAGAGGTGCTGTTGTCAAGGCGATGGCAATCTGCACGAGGCATCCCTTCCTGCATATATACAAGGTGAGAACTTGCTAGCCTTCTGCTCCCCTCGCTTGATCAGCCGGCTTACTTTTATCAGCCCCTTTTGTTGCTTGCCTTGGACGAGTACTTTAAGGCGCCCGTTCCCGAGACGCTGGCGATGCTCTACGATGCCGTCAACGCAATGGACCTGTCTCTCATGCCGAAGCTTAGCCTACTTGAGAGGCACCTGCTTTTGGCTAGTGACAACAAAGATCTGTTCGTGGAAAAGTTTGAGCAAATGATTCAAATGCGGATAGCCGAGGACCGCGGCGAACACCTCTCAGATCAGCCTTTCGATGCAAGTCGAGACCCTCCAAAACTGCCGGGTGTTTCTAGAGCAGGAACAAAAGCGCACGTCGAAGGTGCTTCGCAGTATTCGGTTCCAAGGGACACACACGAGTTTGAAAGCAGAGTCATGTACAAGGGCATACCAATTCCCATCAAAGTTCCCGTCGCTGTCATGCCGGAAACGGTGGGCGACTTTTCTTTGATCAAACTGATCCAGAAGTTTTCGGAGCCACAAGGCAAGGCGCCACTACCGTTCCCCTTGCATCCTCAATTGACGACAAACGGCCCGCATACGCACCCCATCATTGTATTGGTCAATGCGTTGTTGACGCAAAAGCGGGTGATCTTCCTGGGGCACAATATGCCATCAGGCGAAGTTGCGGAGGCAGTCTTGGCGGCCTGCGCCTTGGCATCCGGCGGTACGCTCAGGGGCTTCACGCGTCACGCGTTTCCTTATACCGACTTGACCAAGATCGATGATCTCCTCAATGTTCCCGGCTTCATTGCTGGAGTCACCAATCCGACATTCGAACTGCACCCCGAGTGGTGGGATGTATTGTGCGACTTGCCTACAGGCCGAGTCAAGATCAGTAGCAAGATCGATTCGGCTCCAGTAACGGAGGGAATGGTCTACTTTCAACAGCAAAACCCCTCATACGCTGGGCTTGTCGGAGGCACCTCCAAGGTCGCGGCCGAAAGTGATTTGACAGGCGACGCGGCTTTCATGCAAGATATCCTACGAAGTATCGCGGCAAGGCACGGTGAGAGAGTAATACGCGCCAAATGGCGAGACTGGGTTATCAAATTCACGCGAATCGCAGCTGCGTTTGAGGAAAGTGTGTACGGCGCAAGTGCTCTTTACATTGGCGGCGACGAACTAGAGATGGGTCCGGTGGGCGTGAACGGGCACGGCTACGTGTGGCCTGATGAACAATCGAAACACAAGGAGCTTGCGGGTAATGTGACGAGGATCGAAGGGTGGAGGAACACAAGGAGCTACTACAGCTTCATCCAGGTAAGGGAGCCACGGAACCTGTCCCTGTTCTCAAGGACTTAAACTAATCGTCGTAGGATCTCGCACTGCTTTACACAGTGAGGCCGTTGAAGGGCCTCGACTTACACCACATGCACGACCGACTACGGACACAACGGCTCAACCCGATGCAAAGCAAGGAAATCTACGCAGCGTTTCACAAGTATGTCCACTCTTACGACGAGATCTGTTTGCTGTTGAGCGTTGCGCCAGAGTCGCATGCTGGCCTGTTCTACGTCGCACTTGGCCTCTTCCACAAGGACCGCGAAGTGCGCCTCAAGACGGCCGACCTGCTGGAACGCATTGGCGAGCACGAGGCGGGGCAGCACTGGTGGAAGGCTCTCAGCCGGTTCGAGAAACTGGCCTACAACCGCATTCGCAAGGAGATGGACGCCGAGATGCGGGCGAAGCTCGAAAAGGAGGGCTTGAGTCCCGAGGTGGAGAAACGGGTCAGCTAGGCGCTTTTCCTGACTTCTTCGGTTGCATCTAACTAGATATACTCCCATCACGGCCGGCGCTCTCTCTCTCATATTACCCGGCACCGGCGTTTCTGCTATATCACACTCATGTCATGCGCAAATACTCCATGCGGCAGGAGAATAGGTGCTTTTGGGGGGATTTTTGTTTTTTTCTCTTCACGAAGGTCATGATTGGAACGGAGTGGATGAAACGTCGATTATTATTCTCAAATTTCAAGAATCTCAGCAGCAACCTACTACTACCCTACTTAAGAAAGAAGAACTACATGTCGACTGCGCGCACGCAACGTCTCTTTGTCCTCTCGACATCTTTGGTATTCCGACCCGGCTTGACCTTTGGTTCCTTTCCCTCCCTCACTGCGTGCTCCCTGATCATTGACGTCAACGTTATCGTTTACTTTGTTTACAGTCTTGTCCGACCTTCGAGTCACGCGGAGCCGAGACCCAGGTGCTTGGCAGCGTGGTCTACGTGGTCCTTGGCGAAGGAGGCCATGAAGAAGTAGGAGTGGTCATATCCCTACATACTCTGGTCAGCGTCTAAAAGTTTGAATATGACGATGAATTGGGCTCAACCTACGTAGTGGTATCTCAGGCTCAGACCCTGGAGGTTCTTCTCCTTGACGACCTTTTCAAAGTTCTCGGGCAGCAGTTGCTTCTGGATGTAGAAGTTGTCACCGAGGCCCTGGTATCTCTTGTATTAGTGCCAGCTCCCATATGCGTCATTGTGATCATATGAGCTCAAGAAACTTACGACATCAATGAGGGCGTTCAGGGGACCGTAGCTCCAGTTCTTGACGAGCTCGGTGGAGTCGTGCTTGGCCCACTCGGCGCGGTCGTCGCCGAGGTATCCCGTGAAGGCCTTCTCGCCCCAGGGGCACTTTGACGGGTTGGCGATGGGGGCGAAGGCGCTGACGGAGCGGTACATGCCCGGGTGGCGGAGGTAGAGCGACAGCGCGCCGTGGCCGCCCATGGAGTGACCCGTGATGGAGATGCGGGAGCGGTCGAGCTTGCCTGCGAACTCGCGGAAGAGCAGCTCGGGGAGCTCCTTTGTGATGTAGGTCTCCATTTTGTAGTTTTGGCGGAAGGGCTCGCGGGTGGCGTCGACGTAGAAGGAGGCCGCCTCGCCAAAGTCCCAGGAATCGCGCTCGCCGGCGAGGTCGAGGCCGCGCGGGGAGGTGTCTGGGTAGACGACGGCGAGGCCGCGGGCGGAGGCCTGGGATTGGAAAAAGCCCTTTTCGGTGCAGTTGTCCGGGGTGCAGGTCAGGCCCGAGAGATAGAAGAGGACGGGGACGGCGCGTGTGGTTGCCTGCGGGGGCAGGTAGAGGTTCACGGCCATGTCGGTGCCGGTGGAGTTTGACTTGTGGGAGAGCTTGAGGAGCTGGCCCCCAAAGGAGGTGATGGTCGCCTTGGTTTGGAAGGTTGCGGTGGCCATTGTTGCTATTTTGCTGTTTTGGGTATCAACTATGTGTCAATTGGGTGTTGAAAGGGGGGTATATAATGCTGTTCGTTATCAAGCAAGACGAGAGATGTTGAAGGGAGTGGGGGAGGAAGAAGAGCTTGAAATTATTCTATGCCTGGAAGAAAGGAAAAAAAGAGAGGACCTGGGGGTTATCAAGAGGAAGGGCGGCATCTGAGGAGGTCTAATAAATAAAAACACCGAGTTAAGTCCACTCGAATTCAGATCGGAGAAGTGGAGGAGGAGCACAGAGAGAGAGCTTGGCTTGGCTTGGATTCATCTCTACCCCCCTCCGCCTCGTCCTGCCATTGACCGTTTGTCCCTCCTTCATCATGATGCCGATTTTACCCCACCATGGACCGCCGAACGCCCAGCAGGGATGCAGGAGCGAACCCCTCCAAGGTCTCACCCAGCAAGGTGTGCCGTGTACAAGTGCTGCTAGGCGTATAACATACCAAAGGTGGCAAAGCTACCCGGCAGAGGAAAGTACTTACGTACGGCTGGGTATAGCTACAGCTACTCCGTACGAATACCTAAGCTATCTATCGCCCGGCGATCCAGTTTGCGTTTGTAATGCATTGTGTGGGTGCGAGGTCTTTTCACTTCATGCTCTCAGCTGCGACGAACCCCGCATTGTTCCTGCGGGACCGGAGAGAGGGGAGAGCTTTCTCTACTTCATACGGTGGCAGTTATCTTTGGGCAGTGAGGTTGAACCTACCTTGACAACCATTGGAACTAATAAGGTGGGGTGTGCGTCATCAGCCTTCGGCATGGAGGGGCAAGCCCAGGAGACACTTTCCCGGGAAGGTACCCGCTGTTGCTTATAATTCGGTACTAATGTTCGGTAGCTGTCCCGAAAGCTGAGTGGTCCCCCAGAATGACAGTTCCCTTCAGAGTTCCCGGCATACTATTTTAATTCTTCTCACATCAACTACCAACTTCCGACTACCAAGACGCTTTCCCTCGTACCATGCCATGCTATTCCAAGAATACAACAGCCTCATCCTGCTCCGTCACAGTAATCTCTCTCGCTCTTGTCTCTGCTGTTCTACAGTATGTATTTCTTCAGGGAACGCTCAGTGCGCGGAAAGTCAAAGTCCCGACTCAAGGCATTGAAACTTTTCCATCGTGGTTTGGTGTATATTGACCGTGTATCCTCTTTGGGACCAACGAGCATGCCCGGTTCCCCAGCATTGGCCAACATGTGAACTCGATGTGAACTCGATTTCGAAGGATCGGCTGGTCCTTGCTGAGAAGGCTTCAGTCGGACACGGCGGGTTGGCGGCACACACCAAAGTTTACTACATGAGCAGCAGGTTTTGATGGACGGCGAGCTTGCTCCCTACCGGGTGCTCTTCGCTCTACAGCTGGCGAGAAATACACGACTACTGACCAAAGCTTGTGGACGGCCAATCGCAATTGTTCTTCTTCATCTTCACGAGCTGTCAGCAAATCTAACCCCCGGACGACTCGCTAGAAGCAAGCGATCAATTTGCTTGCATGCCAAAAGTTGGACTCTACTTCTTCAGCCATTTGGAGCGAGAAGCTACCACAAGCATATGCCAGATTCGCTGCCACCGAGCGCAAACCTGCATGCGAGAGGTTCATGCTGTCTCGTCACAGGGACGACAGTTGGGATGGACTCGCAGAGGGCTCGAGAGCCGATTGAGAGTCTGTTCCACGCTTTCTCGAATGACACCACGCAAGGGAAAGCGAGGAAGGCGCCCGCCACACAGGGACTCAAAAGACCAGTCCATGATTCACACCGTTTTTGTGGTTTCGGGTTCGGATGACTATACTGGAGGCTTGAGGGTTTGAAGATCGAGCCGCGCCATCGTCAGCAAGGCGACAAGAGACGAGAGCCTCGAGGTTTTCTCTGGATGGCGGGCTCTTGGGGAACAAGATGCCAAGACGGTTCTGAGTATGCGCTGGTCCATTCGATTGTGCACCAGCTAATCGCGAATATGGATCGTAATTTGGCGCCTGGTTGAGCTTTAAAAGGCAGTCCCAGCATTCACGCCAACAGCTCTATGGATCATGACACAACATGCTAACTCGCGCAACGGACTGCCCAACTGAACGAATTAGCCAACTCGCCTGCGTATGATTTGGTCCGGCATAGAGACGGGTGCAGACTTCGGGTCTACCATACCTGACCGCCGCCAAAAGGCTGCGAAAGACTCGAGCTCGAGGGAGCATAGAAGCATGAAGCATGAAGCCGCCCCCTGGAGACTGACTCCACTCCTGCACCCGACACGTCCGCATCTGGTCCGTGGTACGTCGCGATCGCCCCCTCCAAGGCGGACGAACCGGAAGAGATCGCTCGGGTGACGGGCCGCAAGGTGGCACCTCCGTGTGTTTGGGTCCATGATGGCACGAACGTCATGCAAAACCTCTGGACGGGCCGGCTTGCCCGGGCAGTTAGGAGAACCAGGTTATCCCCTGGGTGGGAGTTGAGAGAACCACACCCGCAATGACGGCGAAGGGGATCGCTCGTACGCGTGGGCGACTAGAATACACCTGTACTCGAGCCCGGAGTGGTTCTCCGGACTCGTGGTATTGCTCGTTCGTTGGCCTCGTTTTCGATATTCTTGACGATCGAAGAACATGCATGCTTGACTCGTTTCCCATCTCTTGCTCGAGTTCGGATTCAGTTTACAAGCCACCTGCTCATCCCATATTTCTCACACAGGTTCGCGACGGAGCCATGCTAGGTAAATACGCTGAGGGAAATGTCATCGGCTCATCGACCTTCTCACCATGTCAGAACGAAGCTGGGTTCCCTATGAGCAGACGACTGGAAACATGCTTCTGTACGTAATGGATGTGCAACTTTTCATAGACCTGAAGCTCGGCCAAGGTAAAGAACCTCCGGCCAAGAACTAAAGTAAAAAAAAAAAGACAATCTCATCCCAACGCCCGGTAGGTATTGTACAAAAATAAAGCAAAACCCAAACGCCAAGACCAGTCCATATGCCCCCCCTCCATGCAACCGCCATTGGTCCAGCCTATTCCATTCCGTAAGCCATCCTTGTTTACGCCAGTCGTAATTCTCTCCTCTGGACCAGCACTACTGAAGATGCAATGCGATCGACAGCAGCGTGTCCAGTTCGCCAAACATCCGCATTCTTCGTCATATTATACAAATCCAACAAGACTGGTGTAAGTGGCTGTGTGCCTTTTGATCAACCAAGTTGTCGGGCGTTTCCTGTTCGTACCCTTAGTTGCGAGCCTTTGGCTTTGCCAGCATGTTGAGTCGACTCAGACTCATACCGCCACGCTTCTTCGTGGGACTCGGCGACTGAGCAACGCGAGGGCTCTGAAGCTTCTTGCCGATAGTGCCCGGGGTAGCACCCATCAGTCTGGGGGCCAGGAGAGCATCGCCCTCGGGCACATGCTCGGCCTTGCGCCTCTTGCCGGCCCTATCACCAGAATCCACCTCAAGGTCTCCTTCCTCTTCACGAGCTCGAGCCCGCTTCTTGTTGGTCATTCCATGGGGCTTTCCGGCCAGGAACTGCATGGGAGACCTATTCTCCTTGTTGGAGGTGAACTCGGGGCCAGTGGGGAAGCTGCCCGGCATGTCAAGCGAGGCCCGCACATGACGGACACTGGCCTGTCCAGCAGTCGAGCCGAAACCAGTCGGAGAGGCGCTACCAAACCGGATGGTGTGGTCGCTGCGGAAAGTGAATGTGCCAGGTACAGTCGGAGGCAGAGGCTTGATGCTCTCACTGGCGTTCTCGGTCGCCTTGTCAGACGGGCTTCCAACATTCAGCTCGGGATAGAGATTCTCGCCCTTCTTTCGCTGGGTGACATTGCCGTTTCCGAGCATGGCGTCGAGGCTGGGGTACTCAACCTCTCCATTCTTACGGATAGGGCTTATGCTCGCAAAGGCTCGGTGTGCAACTGTATTCGGAACATCGGCGGCTCGGTTAGTGTCCGGGGTGAAGTCGACTCTCTTAAACAACTTTCTTCGCGGAGTCGTGAACGGAACGGCGGGAACCGTCTTCTCTGCAGCCTGCGGTGCAGGAGTCTGGGAGATGCTAGGAGCGGGCTTGGGAAGAGCACTCTTCGTCTGGTTCAAGGCTCCCTTTCCGCCACGAAGAATCGACTTGACTCTTTCGAAGCGACCGGGGCTCACAATTCGGCGTTTCAGCTCGGCCGTCTTCTCCAGCGCACCAAGGTTGTTGGTAGTGGCAGACTTTGTGAGGCCACCCAGATCAGGCTTCGACGGCGATTTTCTGAGGATTCCAAGCTCGGGTTTTGACGGTGACTTGACGAGCGATCCCAGGTCAGGCTTGCTGGCTGACTTGGTGAGAGTGCCAGGTAAGGGCATCTTGGAACCAGCAGCGCGAGCCAGGGAAGATGCAGTGGGGCTCGTGAGGGAGGCCAGACTGGGCTGAGATCGAAGGCCAGTAGGCGCATCTGTTCCGCTAGACTTAGGACGCGGGAGAGAGCTGCCGTCGCGAGAAACTGGCCGGGCAGTGGTGGCATCGTCCTCGAAACGCTGTCGCATACGCTTGACTGATGAGGGCGGTTCAATGTTGGCAAAGATACGAGACTTGGGTCGAGGTCCAAGAGTCGACTTTGTGGAACTGCTGGAGTCCGCATCGTCCAGGTTGGCCTTGGACGGAGAGCGCTTGAGGCTAGACTTCTGCTGCGAGGGCGTATCGGGGATGCCCAAGTTGATCTTGGACGGTTTCTTCAAGATCGACTTCGGGTGAGTGGGCGTATCGTCGACGTTCGGCTTGGATTGAGATCGCTTCAGAACAGATTTGGGCTGCGTCGGCGTGTCATCCAGGTTAGCCTTGGAGGGCGATCGCTTCAAACTAGACTTGGGTTGCGTAGGCGTATCGTCCAGGTTCGCCTTGGACTGAGTCCGCTTCAGGCTCTTGAGAGGAGTGACCCGGCCAGGCTGGGCTCGGAAGGCTGAAGGATGACCTTCGATAGAGTCCATCTTCTTGAACTCAGCCATGTGGACAGCGCTGAAGCGGCCAGACTTGCCCCTGGCCTTGGCAATCCTGCGGCCGTTGATCTCTTCGTCCTCTCTCTCCAGCTCGCGCTTGGCCAGCAGTTCGGCTTTGATTCTGGCTGCCTCCTCGCGCAGCTCGTTCATCATCTGCTGGGCATCGCTGCTCAAGCCATTATCGCCGGTAGGCTGGGCGACGCGGAAGGTGAAGGGCGACTCGGGGACGCCCGTGGCCTTGAATGGCGTCTTGGAAGGCGTCGCCTGAGGATCGGCCTTCTTGTCTGAGGGGTCCATATCTCTGAAGCCGAGCCAGGTAGCGGAGGGAGGTGCTGCGGTGGGGTGAACCTTGCTGGGGTGCATTTCCGACAACGGGGCCTTAATGTTTGAGTGGGAAGAGGGCGTCGCGGGGTCGTGGTTCGGGACGGCGAGCGCATTCAGACTCTCAGCGACCTCTTGAGCAGGAGGAGTATCATCACGTTCGGCAACAGAGGCCAGAGTGGATTTGGCCTTGGGCTATAGATAAAGAAAAAAAAATTGTGTGAGTTAGGCGCCGCGCCGTTTGTTTACAGAAGCGGTCAAAGAGCGTAGCCTGTTTGCTTACCTTGGGCGTGTTGGTGCTGGCCAACCGGGCCGAACGACGGCGAGGCGGCGACGACATGTTGACTGTTTGCGAGTGAGAATTGTCAAGCTCGTATGCGTGAATGTCGGTGACGATCGAGAGGAGAGCAAAGAGACGGAAGAAGTCGAGCCAGCGAGTCCCTGGTTTGCAAGAGGAAGGGTTGATGATGTCAGGCGAGAGAGGAGTGGATGGGGGTTCCGGGCTGCGGTTGCGGTACGTAGAGCGCGACGGGGATATTTTGGAGAGGGGCCGCTTCGTTTGTTTACATTGCGCGCTGTGGTCTGAGCTGTGATTGGATGGCAGTTGAGGGACGGCCCAAGCTCTGGACCCCTTGGCTCTGTGATCTTTGGCGGGATGAAAGTGGGGGGGGGGGGCACAGTGAAAGTTCAGAGAAGCCATGGGTTCCTACGCTTTTTTGGCTGCGAATTCACAGTGGAAATTTCGTGGTGCTTCTTCTCTTCACGATTACAGTACGACCAGTGTTTACTCGGATGGCCCTCGACGTGCTCCTCGTGGGTCAGAAGACAAGGGGAGCGCCTGGCTAGGGACCCACGGCCACTTATTCTCGAACCCTCTCTTGTTTCAAGAAAACCGGCGTATCTCAGCTTGTTTGGCCCATGGCATGTTGTATCCGCACACTGCCTATCGCCTATATAGTATAGCAGGCCGTCCACGTGCTCCTGTCTCTTTTATCCCGAGGAATGCGGTGCAAAGAGACCGTTGGATCTAAGCAGTGCCGAAGGCATAGCCCAAGCCGAGCGTGAGCCACGATGGCCCGCGCTTCGAACTCAATTCTCGTCGGTATCTACTGCGTAGATTGACCAGTGCCAATCCCGTGGGGAACAGTCTCTACCTCTGCTTCTCAGTCCTGGCCCTTGGTCTTGTCGGAGGGCTAATGTTCAGCGATACTTGAAATTCTCTTGCTTTCACGTTGTCTCGCAGTGAATCACGTCTGCAATGTTGTCTCGTACATAGGCTTCCATATAGCTCATGAAAGCACATGAACTTTACCTCGATCTATATCACACATATTACCATCAGAGATTAGCGAATGATTGCTTTCAAATAGTACTCGGATTTCACAATCTTATATCACTCTTGGAATTAAGACTTGGGTCAATATGATTTAGAACGTCATTCTTCGATGGCCATTATCTATAATTCCGAGCGGTCGTCGATGCGTTGCAGCAAATCCCAATCCAACCTGTTCGGGCCAGAGGCCCAATGCTCACGAGAAGTCTCAATGTTGAGCCACCTATCCAGCCTATAAAGTTGGCACCCGCACAGCCGTAGACTATTCCATGGTATAAATGCATGTATGCCCTGCCACCCTTGTCCATGCCCATCCTTGTTGAAATGTGTACCCGCCAATATAAACAAACAGTCCTTAACGCCGCCGATTGAGAGAGGTTTGATTTCTCAATTTGATGATCCTACCAATGCCACGCCGCCTCTTCAATGCGTAGAAGCGATGGCACCTGTGATGCCCAGCAAGGCCATTCCCATGAAACCAAAAAAGATGCAGAGATTCCGATTGTGGTTCAAACTTAGGGCCTCAACAAAGAGCTGAAGGCCGACACTCACCATGATTCCAGCCGTAATGGCAAACATGCAAGCGTAAGAGACAGCATTCGGCGTGAGGTGAGTATGCTTCGCAAGTTTGAACCACAACACAGCAATGCCCGCACCCAAAGGCTGGCTAAGGCCACCGAGGATCGCGGCCCAGAACATAGCCCTCATGCGACTCCCAAGCGCCATGTACAACGGCAGTGCCATGGCAAATCCTTCAGTGATGTTGTGGACGAACAGCGCCATGAAGACATTGAAACCCAGTGCCGGATTTGCGTGGTTCGTTGCGTAAGTAATGAAACCCTCTGGGAACTTGTGAAGCGCAATGGCGATTGAAGTCTGCAAGCCGAGAGAGAGGAAGGCATTGGTAGGTACGTGATGATGATGTTGCGCCTCGACATCTTCGTCCGCGTGTTCGCCGTCACCGTGAGCGTCATGATCGTGATGCGATTGATCGTGGCCATGACTGTGACTGTGGTCGTGGTGGTGATGCGTCTCATCGTGCTCCGGCACCGGCAGAGGTTCCCTCGAAGCTGCGCGGCTAGTTCGCATTGTCCCACTGATTGGAGAGTTACACGAGGAACCACCCTCTTCCAAGTCTTCCAAATCCGTATGGCTAGGAGCGTAAAAGTGCCCTGTATTGGTGCGCAGGATAGCCGGAGGCTTTGATGTGGATGTCGAGCGGCCGTTCAGGTGCTTGAAGCACTCCTGACCACAAGGATCCGTGTATCCAAAGCATGGTCCCTCTTCGTCGCAATTCGTCTTCGTGTCTTTGACGAAGGACATGACCCGCTGTTGGACCTGGGCCATGGACGGTCGTCTATCCACGGTGGGGCCACGGCTTCGCGAGGGTCGGGTCGTGGGAGTAGCGTGATTGTTGCCGAGACTCAGATTGCCCCTACTCGAGGCATGGCGCTTCGCCATGGGTGGTGCGCCGTTCTCGTGTGCAACCTCTCCATTCAGAAGTGGTGTAGACTCGGTAGCGTGGCCATTCTTTGCTATTCTATCAACAAGCGGCCGTCGAGAAGAGCGGCGACTAGAGGTATACAAAGAAGTCTTTCTGCTCTGGCTGCGCGATCGGGTATCGGTCTCGTTATGGTCATGTGTGTGATCGCAATCGACAACGTGAGATGGCATGTACTGATGCAGTAGGCGTGAAATGACCTGAATGCCAACAAAGCCTCCAATGAAGCAGGCCATGATAAGGAACCCAGCGATCTGGTCTTGGAAGCCATCCTCCTTAAGGTATTGTTTTGCGGATGGGAGCATGTTGTTCAACGCTGAGTAAAGCTGTTTTGCAAGCATAAAGTCAGTATGCGTTCGCCAGAATCCAATTGCGTGAGCTTCTGGGGTTCAACCCACCATGACACCGAAACTCAGACTAAGAGAGCATGCCAGGAAGGCATTGCTGTCTTGTATCCTAAAGTTGCGTTTCCCGGGGAGGTATCGTATAACGAGGTCGACACAGATGATAGATGCGCCCACGACACAAGCTGTCAAGCAAGCAAAAGGTTAGCCCATGTTCGTCGTAGGAGGCCAAGGCAGGACGCAGTGCGTGTTTGATCACCCACCTATTCCGCTCACGATGCACATGATCCACCCCCTGGTGTCGTTGTCAAGTTCCGTCGACTCCATGATGGGCAGCTCAGCTCAACACCTCCAATCGATGGCTGTAGGATGACTGTGTGCTCGGCGCATGCAGAATGGGATGCGTGATTTGATATTCTTCTCGTATGCGATTCGACCTATATGGTTCTCGAGTATCGTCGCAATCCTAGGAATTTGAATACGGTATATGGTTTAGGTGGCTGCGTCCGCAGCAGAGCGGCAGGCCTCTGACGTAGGGTAAGGTTGTATGTGCGCAAGGACCCGGTTGAATCGCAAGTGGTGTACGGTACGTAGGTTGGTCGTGGAAGACGCAGGTAGGATAGCTGGTGTATGAAAGGATATCAGGGTGCTAAGGTGAGGCCTTGAAGGTATTCGCCACGGGTTGGTGAGGAGAGGAGAGAAGAGGAGCGAGGAGGAGAAGTGAAGGCGTAGGTCTAGGGAACGAAGGAGTGTACGGTAATGTTGCAGAGAGAATAAGGTAAGGTGGTGATGTCGATGGCCGCTAGTAGATCAAATGCGTCTTTGCGCGCAGACTGGTGGGGAGACTGGGAGAGACTTCTGCGCCTTAAGCTTTCCACCTGCGTGGGACGTGGATTCGGGGGCGCTGAATCTGGCTCTGGCTCTGGCTCTGTTGGCGGGGCCGGTGCGTTGTTTCCCAGTGATGGTCCATGGCTGGGGAGGGGGGGGGGGCCTTATGGGCCTGCCTTTTTCATGGGCTTTTCTTGCACCGGATTTTGAGAACCTTGATGGCCTTTCCCAGTCAGACTCGTCACCTTACTGATTAGTATTATGAGGGAGTCTCATGTCCCGACAGAGTCCGTTTCCCTTCCATTCTTACTTGCATGCTTTCTTCTGTTTTGGTCTCGTACCTACAGGCTGGTGCTACTAGGTTTATTCATCCTTCTTTTAGTCGATTGCCGCCCTGCAGCTTGCCGTCTGACCCTCCCCGAAAGCAACCCACCTTTTCTTCCTTTCTGATGCAGGAAACATGCGGCTCTTTTTCTAACGAGAGTTGAAGCGATGAACTAGCCAACACTAGGTACACTGAGAACTTGTTTCGATCCTGCTGAGCTGGGCAAAGTCACGAAACAACGCAGAACGGTGCTATTGTTCGCCCCTTTGTTAGGGATTCTCGCCCATGTCCCAGACCGAGTCAAGGCATGTTGACAGCTCACGTCCGTGAATGGATCAAGTCTTGGCGTTGAGAACCCGGATGGCGGGAAGAGGTATCCACGTACCATACCTGACCTTACGAAGTACCTTATTCCTCGAGCCCCGTGATGTGCGCTAGTCGCCAACTCACTGAAGCCGCCCGAAGCGCCCTGCTAACAGAGAAGACTGCGCAACACGTGAAAGATCTATATTGCAATTGTGGTTGAAGCGGCATGCTAATGTTGTGTCTCATTTGAATGCTTGATGCCAGTAGGCCAGGATCCCTCTTCAAAAAGAGAGTTTACGTCGCGCGCGCAGGGCAGAAATGCGCCGCGAATCGGAGACTGGGATTTGGTCATCCGCAAGGCCCCGCCCTCACCGAGATACTGACCCCGGTGAGTATGTCACACCGAAGTCGGCAACCTCAACTTTTCCCATGGGCCCCTGCTCTGGTTTCCTTCCCACCCCACATCCACGGTCCACCTGCCTCACGCCGGCAAATGCTCGGGACAAGGAAGCTGCGTGGCTGCATCTCCTGCCGGCTGCCGCACTGAGCTGTTCCTTTTCCGAGTAGGTCCCTGGAAATCGCCGCCCCGGGCTATGCGCTGCCGACCGTTGCCCAAAATTTTCCAGCTCCGAGCTCCAGATCCCCGTCCCGTGAGGTGAGACACCCACCACACCAACACCAGCAACATCATCACATGCCCTCTTCTCCTTGCCCCGTGGCCAGAGTAGTGTCAGCAACAGCGGATCCTTGAAATCGGGCAACTTTTCCAACTCCCTCTCCCGCCATCATATCGTGTCAGTTGCAAGAGACAAATAAAAAAAAAAGGCCGAAACCGTCTCCCCACGAACCGAACCGTCGCCATGTCGAAAACCACTTCCATCGCCCTCATGGCGCTAGGCGCCGGAGGCGGCGCCGCGCTCACGGCCTCGATCTACTCCATGCGCTCCCAAAAGCAACCTCCCACCGCGACGACAACGGCACCGACGACAACCTCCTCCTTCTCGACAGCTCCCACCGTCCCCGTCCCCAGCACGCAAGTCTTCACCAACCCCAACGCCGTCCCGCTCCCTCCCTCACCCTCCGGCGGCCCGGGTCCCGTTCCCGTAGCGTCAGGCAGCCCCGTCGACCCAGCAGGCATCTTCGAATACGGCTTCCCGGGCCCCGTAGCCGACCTCGCGACCCGGCAAGGGCTCGTCTCCTCCTTCGACCGCCGCACCCGCAACCCGCACTACGTCGTTGAGCACATCACACCCGCCTCCCTCGCCCAGCGCGACGGCGACCGCAAGCACAGCGTCTTCCTCGAAGACGCCTCCGTCCCCGAAAAGTTCCAGGCCAAGCTCAAGGATTACTTCCGCAGCGGCTACGACCGCGGCCACCAGGTCCCCGCCGCCGACTGCAAGTGGTCCCAAAAGGCCATGGACGACACCTTTTACCTCACAAACATGTGCCCGCAGGTCGGCGACGGCTTCAACCGCGATTACTGGGCCCACTTCGAGGACTTTTGCCGCCGCCTGACGACGCGGTACCCGTCTGTCCGCATCGTCACCGGACCCTTGTACCTCCCCAAGCGCGACCCCGTCGACGGCAAGTGGTACACCAAATACGAGGTCATCGGCAACCCGCCCAACGTCGCTGTGCCGACGCACTTTTACAAGGTCATCTTCGCCGAGGACGGGAAGGCCGGCGGCAACGTCGCCATTGGCGCCTTTGTGATGCCCAACGCGCCCATCCCCAACAGCAAGCCGCTATCAGAGTTTGAGATGCCGCTCGAGGCCGTGGAGCGCGCTGCGGGACTCGAGTTTGCGAGCAAGCTTGCGCCGCAGCGCCGCAAGAGGCTCTGTACCGAGGCGACGTGCGCAATTGTCGTCAAGGAGTACGCGGATAGGCAGAAGCAGATTGGTGGTGGCGGCAAGGGCCGTTCATAGAATGGGTCGGCGGGGTTGCGCAAGGATGACGGAGGAGTGCGTGGGGAGGTTGCTTTCCGATATGGACCGTTGGGGTTTCTTCTATTTGGCGGGGATTTAGCATGAGGCCGAGCTGGCTCTCCATAGTTGTCCTTTGCTTTCACATATGTACCATCACTGTACCTTGAAAGGGGGAAGCGACCGAGGAGAGAGAGAGGCAGAAACAGAGCAGGGGTCGGCTGCATCGCATATTTGTATACACAGAGCTACGACACAAGCATCATGCGAAGGGATCCCAAGCCACAAGCTGTGGGGCACATGTACACTAGACAAGCCTGGTCAGTCGACAGTTGTCGACAGCATGCCTTCGCATACGTATACCATCACATTGTCCAAAGATGCAGAGTTCCTCGAGTACCGTGACTTGACTTGTGTGTTTTTTGGTTCCCCTCCAGCGCCAGGGTATCATCAACCCGTTACTTCCTCCACAGAGCCACTATTCGTACACTGAAAGGACCGCCGAGTGCCGGGGAAATCCAAATCGACGACTTCCGAGTCGTATTTTGCCTTCCTACCACCCGTTTGCGGTTTCCACGCCCCCTACGCCCGCCCCAATTCTACTACATTTTTGCTCTCCTAACGGGACCGCGTATAGTTCCCACGTCGCTGCTCCTGCTTCAGACTCTCCTCCTGACTAGGAAGCGGCGCCCGCCTGCCGCCACGGCCACCGTCGTCGCGGTCTCTGTGGTTGTTGTTCGCGCCAGGAGGCGGCGGCATGGACATGGGCATGGGCGGGAACCCGGGCGGCGGCACGAAATTCGGCGGCGGCACCATGCCGGGCGGCGGCGCGAAGCCACCTGGTGGCGGGGGAGGTAAGGTGCCGCCGGCCTTTTGGATCATTTCGGCAATCTTGGCCAGGTCGGCTGGGTTGCTCGGGTCGATGCCGCCGGGGAGACCTGGGATCATGGGCGGCGGCGGTGCACCGTTTAGCCCGGGCAGGGGGAAGGGTAGGGGCGGAGGGGGTGCGCCACCTGCGCCGCCGACGCCGGGGATCATCGGCGGTGGCGGGACGGGACCACCTGCGCCGCCGTTCTGCGGCATCGAGAGGCCCGGTAGGCCCGGTAGTCCAGGAAGACCAGGGAGGCCTGGGAACCCAGGGACCATGGGTTGCTTGAGAGGCATCTTCTGGTCGACGAGGCCGTCCATCTCGTCTTCCATCTCCATCTCCTCCTCCTCCTGACGCTGGCGGCGCCCGCCGCGGCGGTCCCATGTGCCGTTGGCCTCGGCGGCGGCCTCGCCGACGTGGTAGCGGTCCTGGAAGACGTCTGCGTCGCCGGGCCGCTTGCGAGACCAGAAGCGCGTGATGCGGTCGTTCGAGCCCGAGGCGAGGATGTGGCCTAGCGGGTGCCAGTCGAGAGACCAGATGGCAAAGTCGTGGGCAAAGGGGACCTTGTGGGCGGGATATATCGTCTGCGCCGGGGTCGTCGACGGGTCAGAGCTGTCGTAGGGGGCTACGGAGTTTGCGTGACCGGCGGGCGTGTTGGGCTCGTCAAGGATGTAGTGGTACAGGGAGCCGTCGTGGCCGCCTGTGCTGAGGAGGTTGGAGTGGACTGGGTGCCAGGCGATGGTCGAAATGTCCTTTTCGTGGCCCTTGAGCAGGCAGATGTCGCGCATCATTCGGAGGTCGAAGACGCGGGCCGTCTGGTCTCGTGCTGACGTTGCCAGGCAGTCGCCCTGGACCTTTTCGAACAGCGTCTTTGTGATTGTGTTTTTGTGGCCGTGGAGGGTGGTCAGGCACCGGCCTGTCCTGGGATCCCACAGCTTGACCAGATGGTCTTTTGAGCCTGATACTAACAAGCCCTTTGTCGGATGCCAGTCGCAGCTCTTGGCGTCCCAGCCGTGGCCCTTGAGGGTCGACTCCTCCACTCCTCCAGCAAAATCAAAAATTTTGAGCGTCGAGTCGTCGCATGCAGTGACGAATTTGGAGTCGTTGGGGCTGAATGCGAGGTCTCTGACCGGATCGTTATGTGCGGCGATGCTCTGAAGGTTGTTGAAATTGGGCTGCCAGTACTTGACGCTTCCGTCGTGGTCGGCAGAGATGAGCCAGTCGTCGTTGTGAGAATAGGCGAGAGCTCTGATGGCGGAATCGTGGGCCTGCATAATGGTCTCGAAGTTGAATCCGGTACCGTTCCATAATGTGAACTCTCCGCTGCTCGACGCGGTCAACAGGCGGCGTCCTTCTGGCGTCCACCTGACGACGTTGACCGGGTGCTTGATCTTGTTCAGTGATGAGTGTAGGTGCTTCACTGGGATTGTGTCACCGGGATCTGTCCTCCTCGCGGCGGGTGGTATGAACTGTGAGCATGTTAGTGTCAGGGATGCAGATGAGGAGAAGGCGACCTTGTAGAGGACTCACATCAACGATGAAGCTGGCACTTGGCCTCTCGACTTCTCCGGTGTATGCATCGCCGTCAAGTGGCGAGCGATGGCGCATCCAGTTGGCGACGGTTGAGCCATAATCAGTAACAGGACCTGGGGACGTCAGTTATATGCTCGTGGAAGCTAGTCTTTGTCTCAAGCGCGCAGGAGTTTGAGATGAGAAGTCCAGATGGTGTTCGCCCCTGTCTCTCATCATGTAGGCTGAGGGCTTCCGCTCTGGGTATTCTACGCATGAGCTCGTGCTAGAGAATCTAGGTAAAAACTCACGTCGACCCCTGGCTCTCACGAAACCGCCATCTTGACCATCTCCATCACCGCCTGGGCCTCCTCCTCCTCCTCTCCTGCCATGGTGATCCCCTCGAGGATCATACGCCATCTTTAAACTCTCATGAGGGTTTCGCAATCTCTCTTTGTTGATATTGAGCTCATATGTAGTTTATGGCTGATGAAATAAACCCCGAAATTTCAGTGAAATGTGAAATGGCGCTTGTTGGTGAGGGAGCTTCAGCATTGTTCGGTTCCACGAGGTTGGTACGTCGCCAATGACAGTGAAAACGACCGCGACGCGTGCACAGGCCAGCTACTTTTCTCGCAGTCACATGACCCAGGGAGCTGAGAGCTGGGAGCTGGGAGCTCTGCTGTGGACTGAAGGAAGGATGCACAGAGGCACGTCCCTTCCAACGTCGTCAATTTCGGTCGATGAGCTAATGCAGCCTGGGTACGTACCCGTTCACTTCCCGGGAAGGTCGACGGCCCACGGTTTTTATCGGTTTTCTTATCCGGGCCAATATCGGGGCGCCCATGTCCCAAATTTCCATTCCCATGCCGCGAATGCCCAAAAATATCCCGCGATTCTTCGTGAGGTGATAATTTATGGCAAGGTGCGATTTCTTCTGGCCCCTCTCCCCACTGCCCAGTCAGTCAGGCACTTTCACATGTGATTTTTCAGTTGCAAAGCCACGGCTCCCTCCTCGTTTTTCTCTAGACTCTGACTCCCAAGTTCCCTGGACCCACGAGGTGAACCCCATGTTGGACCACTCAGAGCTGCCACCGGGGATCGCCGTCACTATCCGTGGAGCCGTAGAGACCCTTGGCGTGCATTGGATGCATGCGACTTTTCTCTCTCTCTCAAGGCCTCAACTTGCCTAGGCTGGCGGCGTCAGGATGCAGGATGTGTTGGGTGATTTTAAACACAACGGGCTTTTTGCTCTCTGTCTCTCTGGGCTGTCTCCTTCTCTGCGGTCATGCATTAGCGCTGGCTTTGAGGCGCTCTCCGTTGATCCAGCCAGGTTCCGGGTCAGACAGCTCAACGACCCTGACATTCTCAAGGTCCCCCCTTCCAATCCCGCCCCAATGGGCCGTGCCATCGTATCTACCTTACCTTACCTTAGTACCTTGGCCCGTCGTCACTCGTCTCTCTCTTTTTCGTAAATTCTGTTTTGTTTACTTCATCTCTCCTGCATTTCCATGTCTCTGATCAGTTCTCTGCATCGCATCTCTTCAACTGGCCCGTCCTGCACGCCGTCTGCATTCTTGTCGTCAGCGCGCCTCCTCTTCCATCATTCCTCCACGTTGATGAACGAATCCCCACGCTACAAGGTCTGATGGCGTCGGCCTAGCTTCCTCCACCTGGTTTTCCCTCCGACTACATACCTCACTTACCTTCCCCCCCCTGTGCCTTGACGTACCCCCTTCTTTAAAGCTACCTCACCACTCAATCATTTTCCTGCACCTCAGCCATTGCCCCTCACCAGGCACAGCCAAAAAGCCAATGCGCCCTACCTGGACCATCCAATCCAGATAAAATAGCTTCTCCTCAGTTCTGAAAGGAGCTCAAATCGATTCGCGGGCGCCGTCCGTTTTCCCTTTGGAAACGCCGGCTACAAAGTCAATCCGTACTCTTCATCTTGCCTGACCCGGCCGCGCGCGGTGTCTTGCATTAGAGATCTATACTAACGAGTCCGATATCTTATCGCGCTTGCCACCACTTCACTCCCTGCATTGCATATACATGGCTCTTCCCTGACAGCCTACCTACACGTCTCCTCACTTTATACTTTCACCCATCTTTCCCCCTCGTCATCCATTACGGCCGCTTTTCCTTTTTCCCTCCTCTCCTCTCTTACATTCTTGTTGAGGACCCAATAGCTCCAGGGACGTCTTGCCCGTCATGAACACGGCCACGGTGACGAGCCTTGAGAGCTCAAGCACCACCACTACCTCCTCCTCTCTGCGTAACAAGCACAATGGCACCTCCAATGGCACCTCCAACCCCAAGGCCGCCGTCAAGCCGACTACTACACCCGACACCAACCGCACGACCGACGAGCTGAGGAGGGCTATTCAAAAGAAATACAGACACGTCGCTGCCGTCCACTCCAAATCGCGCCCATCAACCCTGAGCCATGACTCTAACACGGCCCCGAGCTTCATTGGCTTCAGGAACTTAATGATTATTGTATTAAGTACGTCGAGCCGATGCCGGAGCTGCTTCAATGGCATTGGCTAACCAAGCATAGTTGTCGGTAATCTTCGTCTGATGATGGAGAACATTCAAAAAGTAGGCTTCAATGAATTGTTCTTGATATGAAGACACACCTCACTAATCAGGCGCTTGTAGTACGGAGTCTTGATTTGTGTTCGCTGCCACGATTTCCGCCAGCAAGATCTCGGTCTCGGCTTGGGCTTATATCTTCTGATCCCTTGTCATCTTATCACCGCGTACCTAATCGAACTGGCTGCCGCCCAGCAAGCAAGGGGCCTGCGGGCGAAATCGAAAGACGGAGCCGCCAGCCCAACAGAGGACCAGCGCGCGAGGTTTAACTCGACCTGGAAGGTTATCGCTTGGATCCACGCCGTTAACATCACTCTCGCTCTGACCGTTACATCCTATGTCGTGTACTTCCACATTCACCACCCCTTGATCGGCACCCTGACTGAGCTCCACGCCATCATCGTCTGGCTCAAGACAGCGTCGTACGCCTTTACGAACCGAGACCTGCGTCATGCCTACTTGCATCCTGTCAAGGGCGAACTTGCCGCCATGCCCGAAATATACCAGCAGTGCCCGTATCCTCAGAACATTTCGATGCACAACCTGGCATACTTCTGGTGGGCACCGACATTGGTCTACCAGCCCGCGTATCCGAGGACGGACAAGATCAGATGGGTCTTTGTCGCGAAGCGCATGGCAGAAGTGTTTGGCCTGGGTGTCTTTATCTGGTTCGCTAGCGCCCAGTACGCCGCGCCTGTCCTCATCAACTCTCTCGATAAGATTGCCTCTCTGGACGTACCCAAGATTCTCGAGCGGCTGATGAAACTCTCGACGATTTCTCTGGTCATCTGGCTCGCCGGCTTTTTTGCCCTCTTCCAATCGTTTCTCAACGCTCTCGCCGAAGTTACCCGGTTCGGTGACCGGTGTTTCTACGAGGACTGGTGGAACAGCGAGAGCTTGGGTGCATACTGGCGATTGTGGAACAAGCCCGTATACCAGTACTTCAAGCGTCATGTCTACTCACCCCTCATTGGCCGAGGATGGAGCCCAAGGGCCGCGCAACTGGCCGTCTTCTTCGCGTCTGCCGTCCTGCACGAGGTTCTTGTTGGTATCCCGACACATAACATTATTGGTAAGTCGTCCCGGGGGAAATACTCGTACAGTCAGTCGGCTAACAAAGAAAAACAGGTGTTGCTTTTGCGGGCATGTTCTTCCAACTTCCCCTTATTGCCCTCACCACCCCCCTGGAAAAGATGCAGTCTCCCACGGGTCGCATGCTCGGCAACTGCATTTTCTGGGTCTCGTTTACCATCCTCGGGCAGCCCTTTGCAGCTTTGATGTACTTTTACGCGTGGCAGGCCAAGTACGGCAGCGTCAGCAGGCAAATGGCCTGTAATTCGGTTGCAAGCTCGTAACTCGCGAAAACAATCGTCAAATGGGGCACGGCGTTGGCCTGGTAATCTTTCTATGTACACTATGATTTCTGGGTTTTAGACGAAACACAATAATTGGCAGTTGGCTCAACATGTCATTCTTCAAGTTGCGTGCCATGACGAGCCCATACTAACTACCCGCAAAAGGGAATCATGGTCCCGACACGCTTGCGATAGTCCTCATAATCCTGTCCAAAGAACCTGACCAACAGCTCCTCCTCGTGTCGTATCCTCTTTGAAAAAAAGTACCACAACACGACGGCGTACGCCACCAGCGACACCACGTTCCCCATGACGAGCTGCGTGCCAATAGCCCACCAGAAGAAGCCAAAGTACGAAGGGTGCCGAAAGTAGGCGTACACGCCGCCCGTGACGAGGGTATGGGACTCTGCGCGGTAGTGCTGGATGGTGTGGTTGAAGCTCTGGCCCGCCGTGACCATGGCCGCGGAGCGGACCGTCTGGCCCAGCCCGACCAGAAGCAGACCTGCAATCAGGAAGAAGGGTCGGAGACCGAAGGGCGCCCAGACGCTGTCGGGGAAGATGAGGTTCGTGAGGAGGCACTCTAGGAAGGCTGTTGCGTGGGCGATTGCGTAGGCGGGCCAGTTTGCTGTCAGGAGGTAGGCGTGGACTGTCGCTTGCGGGGTGTTGTAGGCTGCCGTTGTGTAGAATTCGAGAAAGTGGAAGAGGGAGAGGGCGGAGAGGAAGAAGGGGAGGCGCCAGAGCGGGGACGAGGTGGTCAGGAGGAGGAGGGACAGGGAGAGGAGGCCGAGGGTGAAGGTCGTGCCGAGGAGGAAGGCGCGGAGGGCGATGCCGGCGAGGGATTTTGGTTGGTTTGGGTAGTATTCTTTTCCTGGGATTGGGGGGTCCTGGGGGCGGGCGTCGCTGGGGGGGATGTTAGCTTGGGAGTCTTTGTGGCGGTTGTGGTTGCGGTTCGGGAGGTTTGATGGTTGGGAGTAGAGGGGGTTCGTGGGCGTGCGTGAAGACATGGCGATGGTGGGGGTCTTGGTGTTGAGGGGCAGAAGGAGGTTCGCAGAACTGGACGTCCTTTGGAGGTGTCCGAGGACGTCAAGGTCGCAGCCACATTTGCTCGCCTCACTTCACTTCCCACCAGGGATAGGACAGAACAGGACAGGACAGGACGGTACGGGACCGGACATGTGCGGAGAGGAAACGGGGTACGGGAGATCGGGGCGGTGTTCTTGTGATTGATGCCGGGACCGAGGGTGGTGTGGCTGAGTTTGCGGCTCTGGTTGAAGCAAGACGAGAAAGGGAAGGCACAGGAAAGGGAAGGTGACGGATAGCAAGGTAAGGTAGGGAAAGGTAGAGAGAGATAGGTACTAGGCAATGTAGATAGGTACTTACACCCGACGGAAAGTCGACATGGTTGTGGCTGGCTGACTTGTGTGAAAAGATGCGTTGATCCGATGTTTCTGTGAATCCAAGCAGGTCGGGTTAAGCCACTCGGGAGCCCACATGCAGAGTCGTGGTGGTGGCGGCCGCGGGATGCGGGATACGGCAAAGGGGCAGATGCGAGCGTGGCAGAGTTTACGTTGCGAGAAAAAACAGAGCCTCAACGAGCCGCGGAACGACGTTGAGACTGGAAGAGCGCTGTTTGTGGCGGGGCAAGTTGGCTCTAGCTTCTTTTGTGGCCGTCATTTACATGCGAGAAGAACCAATGCGAGCCCAAGTTTCCCGTTTTTTGCAACACTGACACAGACGTCTACGGATAGTTGCGACGAAAGGGAAAAGCGGGAAGAAGGGCAAAGAGGAAAACGAAAAACTTGGCAGTGCTGGTAACTCTGTTCGAGTTCAGAACATGGCGGTTCTGTGGCGGTGGGCTTGTGATGGGTTTGCGATGGAGTGAATTAGGTAGTAAAAGTAAAGTATGAAGTCGGCGTTCGTCAGCCAACATGCGTGGAAACGGAGTCTCTCGGATTCGTGAATTGCGAGACTCCGACGTCCAGTGTGGGTGATGGGGTGCGTTCTCCCGGTCGTTTGCTGCAATTCTCGGAGGTATTCGAGTATGTACTATACTAGCAAGAATCGTGGAGATGTGGACGTGAGACTGCACAGACGTTGGATCCTTCTTTCTGTACTGCGCAGACTGTGGAATCCAAGATGCGGAATCAGGTGTCGTCCCCCACCGTTTCTTTCCAGCGTTAGTCTCTCCACCTCAGCCCAGCTAGGGGATGCTGAGGTTATTCCCGTTGTGATGTCAGGTAAGGCTGTTCTACTCAATGGGTTCTTCAACAATTCCCTGCCCCAGGTATTCAACGAGGAAGAATACGAGGGAGGGACGGGAGAAACGGAATCTGGCAATTCAATGTTTTGCTGTGGCTGACAGATAGAGACAGACGGATAGAGATGACGACCTGGAGTGAGTGCGTCGTGTCTGTCTGGTGCACACACACAGAGTTGACGCGGGTAAGGCCAAGCGCGAGCGCGGGCCGAGTTAAGGGGGGCGGGTGACGCAAGTGCGTGGAGCCCCCGCGGCCATCGATGCGCTTTGAACACCTGCGGATACTTCGTACACTGACTGACTGCTCTTAGGTGTCGTGCAAAATACTGCTGTTGCTGGCAGCTGCTTCTTTTTCCCATTTTCGGAGGGGGGGGGGGGGGCACGGGGGAGGAGCAGCACCAGCAACCAACATGGTCCAGGTCTGGCCCCCTTCTTTCTTCCTCCCCCCCCCCCCCCCCCCCCCCCCCCCCCCCTCCTCCGCTTTCTTTTTCCCTCTTGTGGGGGGGGGGGGGGGGGCCCGGGGGGGGGCCGCACCCGCCACCCACCTGGTCCCGGTCTCGGGCCCCTCTTTTCTCCCCCCCCCCCCCCCCCCCCGTCCCCGTTTACACGTACCTTGCTTCGGGTTCACCGACCAGATCATCCACCTTTAGCTCTGCTGCGTAACCTCTGGGCTCTCTTCCCTTTCCCTTCTCCTTCCTAGCTCCATAGCTTCAATTGGTCACTTGATCCTTTAATGCCTCTTTCTTCAGGGTTGCCAGCTCGTGAATTAAACTACCAGACTACTGCCATAGCTCGACAACGGCCGGCAATTGGCATCCGAGATCCAATACACACTACTTTACTCTCCGTACCTACACTACTGCATACTCCTCTACAGAGACCCTTTTCCGCTTCCTCCTCATCATACAAAAAGTCGTGGGGTGTGCTCTAGGTTTTCCCAAACGACCCCGTCTTCAATAGAAACACCTTGTTCTCGCTTCTTCCATCCATCAATTACATTCCTCCTCATCATCCCCCCCCTTGTCCATCTCTGTGGATATCCTTTTTCTTGTCAACTCACCGACAAGTCGGTTGTTTCCACCCCAGATTCCCCTGACCCCCATTCTGAACTTACCTCACCTCACCTCACCTCGCTTTACCTCGCCTTACACAAGCTTGGCAAACATAAACACACTTCAACTCATACCTACGTCCCCTACACATACATACCTTACGCGCGACCGCGCACAAAAGACACATCCCACATGCTCGTCCTCCAAGACGTAGCCATGGACATCCGCACCATCGACAAGGAAGAAAACAGGAGGCGCATGAGAAACGGCGAGCTCTACTGGGCCTTTACCCCGGATCTCATCGCCGACAGGAAACGCTGCAAAGCCGCCTGCGACAAGCTAAACAACGCTGGCGATGTCAGCCGCCGTACCCTCGTTGGCATGTGGAAAGAGTGAGTCCCTTCTCTCTTTTCTCTATTTATCTGTTTCACTATCTCCACCCCCCGGTTCTATTTGCGCGTGTCGCCGTGTCCCCGCATCATTTGGGTATCGGCAACTTTCCAGACCTTTTGAGAGCTTCCCTTGTCCCCCGCAACTTTGCATTACCTCATGTGTACTCCGTACCTAGCATAACGAGTGAACGGATCTGACTTGAGAACCCACCCAGCATCAACCGGGACACGATCCCTCTCCCTCCGCCACGTCTCCGCCATCATGAGGACGATGCCCTGCTTGAAGACTACCCGTGGATCGATACCCCGATAAAGATGGACTACGGCTACAATGTCAAGTATGTGACACCCACCCCCGGATCTCCACAGCCAAGGGAAGCGTGCCTCGTACTCACCGCCTAATAGGCTCGGTGAGAATGTCTACGTCAACTCCAACAGCACATGGATAGACACCTGTCTCATAACCGTGGGCGACCGCACCCTCATCGGTCCAAACTGCTCGTGTAAGTCCCCTCCTCTCTCCTCTCTTCTACTTATACCCCATCAGGCGCAACCCGCGACCCGCGAATTACCTAAGCTGACCTCTCAAAAAGTCTACAGCGGCACACATCCGCTGGAACCCCGTCTCCGCAACGGCACCCGCGGGCCAGAGTCGGGTAAGCCAATCACCATCGGTGAGGACTGCTGGCTCGGCGGCAACGTCATCGTACTGCCCGGAATCACCATCGGCAAGGGCGTGACCGTCGGCGCCGGGAGCGTCGTGACCAAGGACGTGCCGGATTTCGTATGCGTGGCGGGCAACCCGGCGCGGGTAATCAAGACTGTCGAGCAGTCGCAGCCGACGACAACAAAGCCGTCGGACGAAGTGCCAAACAGGATCGTTCCTAGCTCTACTATGTAGTAATACAGTTTTCGCGTGCCTGGCTTTTCATCGTGCGTGTAGTATGTATAGGTGTTTATGTGTATTCATGTCGTATTCGTGTTCATAGACCACCTTGAATAGTGAAGGATGCGATAATGAGGACGAGGACGTTGATGACGCCCCATAGTAACGGGATCCAAGTTGACATGGAGAAGAAACCGGCACGGTAAACCGCAGCTAGGCTGTGACGCAGTATCCCATGTTAGCCTCTCTCTTTATCTGTCTCTCTGTGTTTATCTTCTGCACTCCTATCTTTGATCCGAGTGCGAAATACGAGAAAGAGAACTCACATCAACCCAACAACACTACCCGCAACCAGCGCCTGCACGCCCGACACGATGAGGTACAGCAGCGGCACGGCCCAGATGTACGTCAGCGACCCGCGCTTGTTGGTGTGCATGGCGATGGTGATGGCCGCCGCGCCGAGGTGCACGACGCTGTAGATTATCGTCGTCCATAGCACGGTGAAGCGCCAGATGTCGTTGATGTAGAAGAGGCTCCAGCGGTGGTCGTCCGTCAGGTCGCGGAGCTGCCAGTTGATGCTAGGGAACGAGGGGGTCTTGTAGTTCGTCGGCGGGTAGTCGCGCGCCGTTTGCGACATTGTTCGGGGTGTCGGGTGTTCTTTTTCGGTTCCGGTTCGATTCGACGTTGGAAGAAGGAGAGGATGTAGGCGGCGAGAGTTGTAGGTAGTACGAGGTCGTTGACCTTTTTGTTCGAGGTTCTCGGAGGTTGTTGGTGTACCTAGTATAGGTAGGTAGTCGCAGTTCCTGCGCGCGGTGACGATGTTGCTGGGGTTGAGTGGACGATCTTCGGGTGCCAATTGAGGTGGGCGGGAGGTGTTGCAGGGATGGCGCAGCTTAAGGTAAGCTCGAGGTGTGGCTTTAGGGGCGTGTCCCGTCGGTCTCTAGGTGCCTCGGCAAATGCGCCCGCCCGCCGAACGTCCTGCTATCGGCACCGGCTTCGATATCGCAATCCACCGGCAACATCACCAGCCGCACCTTCCTTCCACCACCGTCTCTTCCGTTGTGAAACTTCTTTTATTCCCCGTCTATGGTTAATTCCCTCCCAGCATAGCCGTCGAATGATCCACCAGTCTCGCGAAACGATACGACACGACCCGACCCGACACGATGCCGGCCGACAGACTCCTCAACACGGTTCTGCAGCTGTACCAAAACGTCCATGACGACCGTAAGACGGACCAGATCGTCGGCTCGACCGTGAACCTCCTCACCTCCCTCTCGAATCCGCTGAACCTCGGCGTCCTCACCTCCCAGCTCCTCATCGCCCCCGCCATCTGGCACCGCCGTGACGGCCTGCGCACGAGTCTGCGCATCATTTCAATCTACAACAGCGCCGCGATACGGGTGCGGCAGAACGAGCTCGACGACGCAAAGGCTTCCTCGGTCGCCAACAATGATTCCCGCACGATTCATACACCGACACCGACGAGGCAGGGTGGCGGTCTCAGCAGCGAGACGTGGGTGCGGGCCGTGGTCAAGGGCGCCGATGACCGCTCCAACAGGTGGCAGCATCTGCTGGTCCTGACGGGTATCCTGATGGGCATGGAGGGCAACGATAAGCGTTCGTTGTCGCGGGGTCTGCGCAATACCCTGGAAGAGGCCGTCGTCACGGCCGCGAACCTCGCGCTGGAGCGCCAGGACGGGTCCTTCGCCTCGGCGTCCATCGTACTGGCGCTCAACTACGTCTTTCCGTTCCTCTCCGAGTTCCACCAGTCCGCCATCAACTACAACGCACTGCTGCCCATCACCGTGCTAGCCATCACGGGAGAGGACGGGTTCCAGGACGGCGGGTTCTTGGAGGACGTTCGGAGGGACGTCAAGCAGAACGGTCCGTTCGTGGAGTGGTCTCCCGCGTCGCCGTCGTTCAGGCTGCAGCAGGCGTTGGAGGGCAAGCCGCTGATGGGCGGCATGGGACCGCTGTCCCGGCTGGCGGCCTTTGCCGTCACGAACGCGACGGACTCGTCGGCCGTGCTCGACGCGCAGGACTCGCTGCTCGAGTTTGCGCAAAAGCTATTTCAGCAGTGGCAGCGCAACCCGTTGTCGACGGTCGACGCCGCGGACGAGACGGCGCGGCTGGAGCACAACACGCTCGAGGGGACCTGGCCGGTCCTCTGGGGCACGCTGAAGAAGACAATGTACGCCACGGTCGCTGTTCTGCAGTCCATCGTTGGGCGCAGTCTTCTTGATCCGCGCATGAGGAACGATGTCATCGGTCCTCAGGTCGCGACCAAGACACTGCTCACTCTGCGGTTTCTGTTCTTCATCTCGTCGAGGCACGGAGCCAGCTCGTTCCAGGCGTACACTTTTACCTACCTCACATCCCTCGACATCCTCGCACGGTTCGGAGATGCTTGCGTCTCTTTCCTCACGGAGACGAAGCCCCCTCACGCAGGAGTGGTGCCCCCCGGCCCCCTCGACAGAACACTAGACCTGTTCTACCTCAACGTCGCCGAGCACCTGCCCCTCAACATGCTCACAGAAGCCTGCGACGCGCTGATCGTCCGGCCGGCGACAGCTTACCTCACCCACACGGGTGCTCTCACATCGACGACGGTTGAGCTCTTTGAAGCAGCCCACAGCGCCGTCCTCTCGGTGCTCTCGTGCCCGCACAATAGCGCCCTGACCGTCACCCTCGTTCCCTTTTACATCGACGCCCTATTCGCCTCGTTCCCGGCGCAGATCTCGACGCGGCAGTTCCGCGTGGCCTTCAAGACGGTCATGCAGATCGTCTCGCCACCCTTTCCCATATCCCTCGCCGAGCCGCAGCTCTCCGAAACGCTCCTCGAAATGGTGCGCTTCAAGGCGCTGGGCGCGGGCACGGCACCGCTGCCCGCCACGCACGACGCGCTCGCGCAGGCTGAGAAGGGCCTCGAGGCGACCGCCGAGCAAACAGAGGTCCTCTCGGAGCAGAGCTCGCTCGTGCTGACGCTGGTGGATTCGCTTCCGTTCCTGCCGCTGCCGTTGGTCGAGGAGTGGTTGACGCTGACGGCGCAGGCGATGAACGAGATTGCGGACCCGGCTGTGCGACGGCCTGTGAGGGATCGGTTCTGGGAGGTGCTGGTGAGTGGCGAGATGGATGTCGAGAGGGCTACGATTGGGGTTGCGTGGTGGACTACCAAGGGCGGGCGGGAGCTTGTTGTCGGGAGGGATCAGGTTCTGCTGCAGCAGCAAGAGCAGCAGCAGATGCCGTTGATGAGTGGTGCGATTATGGATGAGAGTAAGTCGAGTAGGCTGTAAGACTGTGGTCAGAGAGAAGCGTGTGATTTATTTTGTGTATCTGAGCGGCAATGAGATGATATATCATGTAGAATGAAAAATTAATATGAGCAGGAGGAGTTCAAGGCCAAGACTGTCGAATCTAGATTTTACCATCATCGCATCCGTGACGTGTCAAGTGACTGCTCTTTCTGATATGAGGACTCGATGTACAGACACGTGTAGCAAGTCTCACGCAACAGGGAAGGAGGTCAGAATCCAAATTTGCCTGTGAGCGTCACGTCCCTTCGGAATGAGCTCTACGAGATGGACATGTATCACGGGACAGGGTGACCACTGTCACTGAACTGATGTTCCGTATTTGTATCTCGCTAGTCGTATGTAGTGGTGATGCATCGCCCTGCTTCTGCTTCTGTAGTCCTCCCGACAGTCGTGGTTCTGCAACGTTGTTTTCCCACTTCCCCTGGCTGGTGCCCGGCGTGCTCTCCACCCGATGCTCACAGCACTCGCGAGGCTCCCTTGGTGTCTGTAATTCGTTCCAATGCGAGTAGAATGCCTGCTAGCCAATAGTTAGAAAACTTGATGCTGTAGGAAATATAGCCTATGTTCTTGCCTTACCCAAACATTCAGAAGAGAAATCCACAGATGCTACGGGTAGTAGCCAAAGCAAGCAAGCAAGCTATCCAGCCCTCTTCCTCTGTGCAAGAAAGGAGACCACATCCAAAGCAGGCCGACCATCGTCAAATCAACATCAATGAGACACCACAGGTCCGTACCACTTCTTCAGCTGCATGACGACCCGGAGCGCGTCGTCAAAGATGAAGAGGTACGTCTCAAAGTTGCGGTCAAAGAAGCTGTCGGCGTCCGGCATGCGCAGGTCCTTTGACGCCTTGATGAGGCGCGGGACGACTCTCTTCAGGACGGCCATCTCCTTGTCCGTGAGCGGGTTGACGTGGAAGGACTGGCGGCCGCCGAGGAGGCGGGTGATGACGATGCGTTCCTGGCGGGTGATTTCTGGTGCGTCGGAGAGGATTTCCGAGGGGCCTCTGGCTACGTTGGCTCGTTTGGTCTTCATTTTTTGAGGGGATGGATGTGCTCGAGGTGTATGGATAGAAGTGACGGTTTCCTTGTTTGTGAAGAGGGATGGGTGATGATGTTGGTGAGGATAAGGTGAGTTGTCGTAGGTTAGTGATGTGGAGGACAAGGAGATGTTGTAGGACTGCACAATCTCTTGTTGTTGCTTGGGGGACAGATGTCTCTTTGATGAGGCAGAGAAGAAAAAGAGAAGGTTTTGCTTTGTGGATTGCGAGAAGGAAGGAGCGATCAAGACATCATGGTCTAGAGGAAGGACCGGCCTCGGGCTACGAGCAAGCTTCATACCCGCCCCCCTTCTCATCCGAATAATCATCGGTGTGAGTATATTCCTTTCAAGATGTGATGGCTTGTTTCCCTATTCTCGTGATCCGTCTTGCATTTGTCCAGTGGCTATTGATGCTGCATTGTAGTGATTCTACAGAACCAAGGAAACCGAGAGATGACACGTAGCCGAGAAGCTTGCTTTGATATACTCAAGGGACGAGCAAGTAGATTTCCTCTTCGCATTCAAACTCAGTTCTCACTTGATTTCTATAGGGGTGATAACGCGGCGTAACACAGGAACAGAGTGAGACGACAGCCGATGAAAAAGCTCGACAACCATGATTTCCTGCGCGTAAGCGAATCAAATCTACAAGGTTCCATGGGGCACATGACTGTTGTTTGACAGTGGGAAATACCTCTTCAGTATCTCAGCGCTCATTTTGTTCATCTCTCTGGATGACTGCCATGCCTCCTCGCATCTGGAAAAGGCCATGCCCTACGAAGCGCATTAAAGGAGAGAAGATGAGCGGGCATTTAGTCTGGTCAGAGAAGCAACGCGAAAGCCCCTGTTTTGGATGCCAACATATGGCAACGATTGGTGGACCTTGCATCTCTCATTCCCAAAACTATTGCATTTGTAGGAGATGTGCTTCAGAGAATACTCCTCGCGCGAACGTCGGTACATCGCACGCCTCAACTTCAAATTAAAGTATTCTGGGATTCAGCAGCATAATATCAGGCCTGCAGTGGTCAGAGCGAGTTCATAACCTGAAGCCTCAAGTCGGATCAGCAGGGGCTCGCCTCTCTTCACGTATACATGATCATGCCTGGGAGTATATGTCGAGAAGCACTGCAATCCAGGGCCGTCGCCAGGACACCATGGACTATTGATCTTACCACTCTATGTTCAAGCTGGCTTAGATTGGTTTGATACTTGAAGTATCGAAAGGCAGTGGTTTGCCATCACGGTCTAGCGAGGATCGACGACTCCTGCCACGTTTCTGGGTCGTTCAGCTGGACAGCGAGGGAATGTCCGGCAATTTTGGATGACAAAATTGCCCTCTAGCAGGAACCTGAGACGGTCGGCACTCTCAGTGTTGAACGCAGTCGGACCAAAGAGACAGGAACCCCCAGTAAAAATGCTCTTCCCAGACCAAAGTCAAAAGCCACTTCTCATGGCAAGTCTGCAAGCCAGCAATTCCCAAACTTTCGTCGCTACATCAGAGTCGCTCAAACAACATAGCAAGATAACAGCCTTATTGTGCTCACATGCGAATGCATGTCTCTAACTCAAGTAGCAAAGAGTCTCCCCAATGTCACCCAGATCAAGTCGTGTAACAGGCGTGTAAGTCAAGAGTCAAGAGACGCCCACTCAGCTCGGCACCAAACTTAAACTCATGCTCTCAAAGTCGCTCTCGGCTAAGCCGGTCCCAAAAAGATGTATGCAAACCAACAACCATCAAAAAGCAAACTTCGAGAGAACATCAAAAGATTTGGTGTTCCGACACCGAGAGTCGAACTCGGATCTCTCCGGGACTTTGAATCATTTGACTGATTGAAAGCGGAGTATGCTAACCGCTACACCATGCCGGATTGTTTTCTTGCTGCCAACAGTTAGTATATACAGGCAGAACCATGTCTGTGATTGGTCGTTCCGTTACTAGGATGACTAGCGGCGTGTCTGGGGTTGGTGGAATGTGCATTGACAGGGCGGTTCTTTTCTGTGATCCTCAAACGGCTCTGAACTGCTTGGTTTCTGGACCAGTCTGATGGCAATTAACATCGTGGTGACTCGAGCGTAAAGCCGAACCTGTTGCAAGTTTCCATATTCAACTCAATTGAGAATTGCTACCTGCAGTCGGAAGACAGGGTTCACATAGAGAAAACCCATGGTTGGCATTGAGCCGCCAATGCGCCGACCCTTAAGTTGGGAGAGAGCTCTGGAGAGTTGACCTTGCCTAGTTTACTCAAAAGACGTTCAAGAATTGCCCGACATGCCACCGACTAACTAACTCACTTTCTCTTTGCTCGAAACAGCGATTTGACTTCTGTCTCGCTCAGCATTAAACTTATCATGAACAGAGCTAAACACAACGACCCTGGCCCGAAGAAACGAAAGGGATTTGAGCAGATTTTCCCGAACCATCTCTCTTCGTCCCACGGTACGGACCAGGTTTCACATTGAGGTGGTGTCACTGGAGTGTGTTGCCTGAAGATTATGAACATCGGACGCGGCGGCATCGACACTTCTTGGCAAAACGACGGATGTAGTCCGAACGCTTATTTGTGAGGCATCAAGCCAAGCATCGCGACGTGACAAAGGTTCCCATGGAATGCCAAATGTCTAATTACTGCGTACTGCAGCCTGCAGGTATTCATGGCCTCCCCGGAACCCCCTCCGCAGCGCCCCGAAAGATGACGATCTCGCGAACCTTGACGGGTATCTGTGTTGGTACCTGGGGGCATTGCGATCCTCGTCAACCTCGTCGCCTGACTGACCGACGTAACCGCGCTACAGTCTAGACAATTGACTGCTGCACATGGTGTTTGCGATGACCGTTGGAGTACTACACTACGTGCGGCGTGCCAGGTGCTGACATGAGCAGCAGTGGCCGGCGGCCAGCTGGCCCCTCCCACACACCTCGATGAGCTTGGCCCAAAGAGGCAATGAAACGACAAGACTTGCGTCTGAAGGAATCCCCTCCCCGTCTTCGAATTCTCCACCAGCGCGGTCCACCACCTCACGGAAGAGAGGCACTGGCTCTGGCACTGGCACAGAGGGGAGCGCCCCGCCCTAGGGCTTCGCGTACCAAGTACGGGATGGGATGAGTTACGTTGCAGGAAACCTGGAAGAAAGGAGGGAAGGGAACGTGGGAGAATGGAAGAGTGCGACTGAATGCGACGCGGTGGAAGGTCCTTTTGGCTTTTGTGTCAGACCATTGGCTTTCCGATGTTCGGATGCCGCGGCGAACGATGGCAGGACCGCGCTGCGCGGAAATGGTCCGGAACTCGGAGGCTAAGAGGACTTGGCAACTTGCCCGGTTTGGTCTCAAGACTAGAATTTTTCTAGAACATGGGAGCGTCCCCGCTCTTCGTTCTGCTCAGTTTTTCAGATACGTACCGAGGCTCGGACCACCTGGACCCCCGATCCGACGCCAGGACCAATTCGTCCAGACGGTCACCTGAACGGAGCCACCAAATGAGGTTGGCGACTTTCTCTCTTGACCGTCGACCGGCCACCGTGTTCACGGACGACACGACGGACGATAGACGACGGACGACGCAAGGTACTGCACTTGCACGGTCTGATCGACTGCCAACTCAACAATTCGTTTGCAACCGACAAGTCTTGGCTTCCTCCCTGGTGACGGTCTCCCGATCTCTGGCGAAAAGACGAACTTTGGCGGCTATGCTCGGAAAAGTCAGACGACGTCGGCGCAGCCGCCAACCCAAACCAAAGAATTGGAGTGTACCAAACGTTGGGGGTTGTTTTGGAGAACATCTCCAAGCATGACGGAGGGTTGGAAAAATATTTCAACATCGCAGCTGCAGCATGAATGAAGGTGTGACGAAACGCCGCCGCCATTGCCCTCTCCCGAATGCTCGGGTCCTGCCGTAACAATGAGAGGCGTGCGTTTTGTCTTGAATGGGCAACAAAATCGTTCAATTATTGGCCGCCAATTCTTTTTTCTCTTCCAAACCTTTCCCACACCAGGATAGACCACCACACCAAACCTCAACCGCGTCCGACCTTTGGCCTTCGTCACAACTGGAGAGGGGCGCTCCGCGGAGATGCAAATTCTGCATTCTCAAGGATCTGAGGCAGGCATCCATTAGTGTGGTCGCTAACGTTGCCTTACCGCGCAGTCTCGCAGGGATACCGTCTAAGTGTCGCTAGGCCTTTTGGGGGCTGCCAATTCGTGTCAATCTGTGCTGCAAGCCTACAAGCCTGCAAAACGCTTTCAGGGCTGTTACAACCTACGGCACTTCCCAATGCTGCCCGTCGCTGATCATTGCATCGGTACCGCCGTGCTCGAAGCCTGGGTGTGATGCCAATGCTTTTAGACTGTCCACCAGATGCTTCAGCCTTCAGCCTTCAGACCGTGGGGGAAAGGATGCCAGTCTAGCAAATGCTCATTCTGCCTTGTCGAAGCCCCCCAACTGGCGATCATTAGCTGGGGTCAGGATAGGTTTTTGATGCTTCTTATCTTCAAGTTCATGGGGGCTCCGATTTCCAAATCACGCATCTCAGCCTCATTCCGACTGGAGGACACAACTCGGAAATATCTACGCAGCTTTTTTCGCAGAGACCGACAGGCACCACCACACCTGCACTCTTTGTTTTGTTGACGGCCATCGAAACGTTTCTAACGTTTCGCCAGCCAGAGGTACATCTTGCGCAGGTACCTCCAAAATGCCACATTGGTGGAGGGGCATTGGTTTTTGGTGTGTGTGAGAGTGCCGCGCAACTGGACTGGACAGCAACCAGGTCTGAGGTTGGAGCTCTCCGCCGCCCGGATGCCTGGCTAGAGCTCAGGTGATCTGAAAATTTGATCGATTGTGAACGTGGCTCCGCTCCTGTTCAAAGCCCGGCCCCAGCTTCGTCTGATGACCCCAAGCCCAGCGAGCGCGACCAGTCGCCAGCGACGCCGGCCTGCCGCGAGGGCACGCCTGGGCCTGGGACGTTCTGCGTCTGGAAGGGCTGGGTGAAATGACCTCTTTTCCCTTTGCGCCAAGGATGGTCGTTCGTGGTGATGATGCCTCAACCGTGGTTCAATGACAGAACCAGTCTGTGTCACTTGGGTCTTGCGGTGGCCCTGTTGACGAATTTTTGGCTACGCAGGGAAGTGCCTGTGGAGCATCTCCGAATCGGAGTGTGGGAGATTGGTCGTGATGGAAGTTTAACATTGCATCACTGTTTGGGTTCATCTGCGACCATCGCAATCCGCCAGCCTTGAACGGTGGACCTGGGCAGATAGGTCCAACGGCGGGCAATTGCATCTTGCATCAATGATGCATCTTGAGGAGCCGTACGGAGTATCCGTACCTACTGCCGTCCCCTTTCTTACACGCGCGGATGGATCCTCGATTCCGGTTTACTGGATGGACTTGGTTGACCTTTGGTATGATATCAGGTTCGCACAAGCGCATCAACCTACGGCTATTGTCCATGTCTGTCACGAATGCAACCGCAAAATTCACGTCTCCGAGTCAGCAATTAGTTTCCCCGGAGCAGGTGTTGCGTTGCATGTCTAGGCTTGGCAAAGTGTGCCGTATTCGAACCTTGCCGCAACGATCCGACGAGGACAACCTCTTTTGGGGGTGTCGTGACGGTGATTGGGGGCAAGGTTCCCCAACATGACCCCTTCCCTGAGCTTCGACTTCAAGAGAGGGTGAGAGGGAGATGGGAGCCAAAAGAGCCAAGAGATGGTGCGGGCAGGTCCTGGTCAGACGGCACGGGGCCTCGAATTACTTCAGGAACGTGATGAGAGTCGAGAAACTCAAGCTTTTTGGTGGTGGTCACTGGTCAAGCCGTCAAAGGAAAGAGGCTGCCCGGCACAATATCGCATAGGGCGCGATGAACAGCTCAACAGCCACCTCCTAAGGCTCCTCCTAGTGTATGGAGTACACACTACGAAGTACATAGTAGGCAGGCTCCTGCTCACAGACTCCTCCCAGAGACTTCAGACCGGTGGTCGTCGCTGACACATTTGGCCCTGGTTGGCCTTGGATGGAACGGAGGTTCTGGACCAATAATTGCCCACTTTACAGGACGAGGCAAGTGCCTTGGTTTCTGGCCCAGCTTCCCACCTTTTTTTCCACGGGACGAATGCTCATGTTAATGCCTTGTGTGCCACAAAAACATGCCAGTTGGGAAACTTGGCCAGGGGTGTGTGTGGTTCTGGAGGGGGCGCATTCTACGCAGTAACAGCTGGACAGCAAAAGTGACTTCCAATCAAGTACTCCGTACCCGTCCTAGCTTCTCCAATGCCATATAACCAAGAAGAGTCCCACCTCGTGTGCAGATTGTTGGTGGAAAAGGGTTTTGAAAAGCTTTTCTGGCCGTCCCAAACGTTTTCATACATCATTGAACTTGACCTTTGGTCCTTGGATATAGGACGCCTGATCTGCGAGAACCCAGAAAAGGGATGCAGGGCACATCGAAACGCCGTTGAAATCCGTACGAGCCGTCAACCAGACTACAACCAAACGAACGACGGGAGGCCGAGACAGCGCTACAGCGACATCGCGCAGCAAGCCATCATCACGCCCAGAGCCGGAACCCAGAGGGAAGAGACGCACGCCTACCTTTACGACCCCTCTTACCTTCCACGTCCCCCTTCCCTCTCCCGCGAGTGTGAGAAGCGGGGTTTGACTGAGCTGGCGCAGCATCCACGCAACTTGCCCAGCGAACTGCATCGTCGTTGGAGCTGAGCTCGGGAAGCGAAGCATCGGTTGGGAGGCTTTTTGCAGCAATCCATCAACCAGCACCAGCACCAGGCCCGAGTTGTCCTTCCTGTTTCCCCCTTTCCTTGTTGGGTTACCTTCACCATTGGAGCGACATATCGACCCGTTGACCCTCTCATCCATCCATCCTACGAGCATCGTCGTCTCGTGCTTGCTGGCTGTTCGTCGTCAAAGGTGCCACAACATATTGGCGGCCCCAGCTGCGTTTGGATCGTCAAAAGAGAGAAAGAGGCAACAGATTCTGCCACCACACACCCTTCATCGTTCGTCGTCTGCTGCTGCTCACCCGATCCTCTTTTCTCTCTCAGTTTCGCCCTCTCACGTTGTCGGAGCAGCCACCACCAATCCAACTCAACCAGCCACTCAGCTCTCATAACTGTGTGTGGTGTGTGTGTGTGTGTGTGTGCTTGGTCTAGAAAGATCGAGACAACCAGTGACAGAGACCCTAGGTGAGAGAAAGAGGCCTGACCTGACCCTCTCACCCATACGAATTGAACATCCGGTTGTCTGTGTGTCTGCACAGCATCTGCACCAAAACGTGGGGAAGACCGTGGGAGAGAACCAAGACACACAAACCGCAAGGAAAAGAGAAGAGACAAGCAGGTCCCATCCTGTCAAGTTGTGTGGACGTTGTGAAGCAGAACATCCCGTCCTTTTTAACAGGAACAACGACCCGGTCAAGCTTGGCCTACAGCCTGTTCCCCACACACCCCCTCGTTCCCTCTCTCTCACAGTCGGAAGTCTTCTCCTGATCTCTCCTCTCAAGAGGGTCACTCACACGTATCCGTACTCACCACACCCCCCTCCTCCTCCTTGAATCCCCTCCATCCCCACCGTCTCTTCTCACAGTCACCAGTCACCCATTCCATCCCTCATCCCTCACCCCTCTCCGCTCGTCGCTGCACGCCCACTCCCACGCCGGCGGCCCTGCTCGGTGGTGTCTGGCAAGCCGCAAAGTCTGGGTCTAGGCGAATGGCTGGAGTGCGCCCCCCCTCAAGCTGCCAGTTTATTATCATTACATAAAAGACCGCCGCTCTCTTCCATTTCCTTACACACTGCAACCTCTCATCGCTGCGTCCCTTATCTCTGGGCTGGCAAAAACAAGCTGTCAAAGATTCAACTGAAGCTCAATTGCGCCCGCTTGGATGCCTTTCCCCCCAGTCACAGTCTCAGCAGCGCACCGCTCCGTACCTTATCTCGCGGCTGTTTAGATTCTCCCACCCTTTCAAAGTCCCTCTACCACGCTGGCGGTTTCGCCCCAATTCTCGTGCGGGCGCTCGTAGGCGCCACTGGCAACTTCTCCCCCGGATATCCCTTTTTCGGGCAATTTTTTACGACCCCGTCCCTGCTTGTCATCTCTTTTGCGCCCGCAACCACGCGCGAGAAGTGCCAAACACCCATACAACGAACACTTCCAGAACATCGTAGGGCTGGGAGTGTGGAACACGCGACGTCACAACGGCGTCCTATCTACAGATCCAGATTCAGATACAGATCCTCCCGTGCTTGCGTTGCCGCTGCCGCTCACGCTGCCGCTGCCGCCAACGCCGACCGGCAACCTGCCTCAACCCCCGGACCAGATAAGGCATGGCAGATAAGATGTCCATCGACAACAAAGATCCCGTCAAGGAGGATACTCCAGAGACCGTGGGTTCTAGTCCCGAGGGCGAACATCAGCCTGCGCCTAATGGCACTTCAAATAATCCCAATGGTGCTGCTGAGGGCCAGCAACCAAAGCGAAAGGGTGGCCGTAAGCCTGTGAGTATCTCTTTACTCCCTCAATGCCTATCTCAGCATCAACACCTTTACTCAAGTGTGCGATCTTTTGCGGGTGTTTGTTGTTCTCTATCAACACCACAACTTCCCCAGACTTTCGTCTGTGTCACACAATCTTAAGGTTTCACCTGGGACGAAACCTTGTTTGGTCCTATCTCAACTCCCACTCAAGAGGAAGGCTAATTGTTTACCCCAAGATCTACGCCACCTCCGAGGAGCGTAAGCAACGCAACCGCCAGGCTCAAGCTGCCTTCCGCGAGCGTCGCACAGAGTACATCAAACAGCTCGAGGAAGCCATTCGTGTTCATGAGTCCAACCTGCACAACCTTCAGGCCGCTCATCGCACTGCTGCCGATGAGTGTCTGATGCTGCGCTACAAAAACTCCTTGTTGGAACGCATCCTCTTGGAGAAAGGTACGTTGACACGCCGTCAATTGGTCGAGAATGCTCGAGTATTAACAGTACATTAGGCATCGATGTTCAAGCTGAGCTTCGTGCCAAAACTGGCAGCCCCAATTTGGGGCCGACTCATGCTCCTCAAAATATGGTCCAGCCACCGCCTATCCAGCGAGCCATCCTGAACCGACATCACCAGTCTCGCCGATCCAATTCGAGCATCGCCCCGAAGCTGGAGCCCGGCATCAGCCCTCTGCCCCCGCCGATACAAGCAGCCCACTCTGCTGCTTCACCAAAGGGCCGGCCCACCCCTTCATCACACTCCAACTCGCCATCAAGCACGGCACCGTATGGAGGCCAGCAGGCTCTTTCACCGGCAGCCTCTGACCACGGACCGCTTCGTCCTGGCATGGCACCGTCCATGAAGTCTCAACTCAGCCCCATGGGTCCCATGAACCCGGCCGCTCGAGCTCATATGATGTCCGGAGGCCCTCCTCGCGTCGGCAATAACGGTTCATACTACCCAACACCTGGGTTCCAGAACCACATTGAGCAGCTAGGTAAGTCAACCGGCGCTATTTACTGATGAATCTTGCCGTCTTGTTCCTAACACCAAGCTTAGAACAAGAGTATGATGCTCCAGCGGACATGATTGAAGACTCCGAGATCGACACCCCAAGCGGGCCTGGGCCATATCCCAGCGGCTTCTCTGGCGACGCACCGCAGCATATGATGACTTCGCCAAACTCCGTTGGTCCCGGCCACGGCCAGCACATGACGTCTCAGGCCGAGCCAGCACAACCTACCCACACGACCCAGGGTGCATATCCCTCCATGACCCAGCTCTTGGATACCGGCATTGATTGGGATCCCTTTGGGCTGAGCGCCAGCATGGCCTTCCCATCACAATTCTCTTTCGATACCAGCAACATGCGGTAACCCTGCGCCCCCACGGTGAAAGAATCGAAATTCTCGACACCTGCACGTGGACCGGGATCGTTGTGTTCAAAGAGGAGGATCTGTCCAAATTTGTTTTATCAAGGCCTACATGGTCGCTGTCTTTGATTCAAAAAGAAAAAAAGAAGTTTAATCATGTGAACATGGGAGGTTTGCGAGGAGCGAAGACAACTCGATACCCGAGACGACACGACATCAGCATTCGGACGGCGAGATTGTTTTCTGGGCGAAGCCTATAGCGGCGTCCTTAACTACAACAAACACTAGCGAGGGGAAACAAAAATTATCAAGATGGCTTTCAATACCCGCGCCGTGCGGTCATCTACGGGGAAATGCGATCACGACATAAAAAAGTTACCAACAAATCATTTTGTCTCTTTCGAAATTTGGACAGTCAAAACTGGGCGGCGGAAATACCCTACGGGAGGTTTGGCGGCCTGCAGTACTTGTCTCTTATTTTCATGTTTTTATATGCCGGGAAGCTTTCCGCAATGGAACCCCGCGCTTGTTTTTAATGGCGTTTATTTTTCATCATTCACACATCGCATATTTGATGGTGTATAGGATACAGGCGGAACCAAAAAAAGTTTTTCTATTTCGGATTTCAAAAAAAAAAAAGACAGAGTCTTTATCTCTTGGGTGAAATGGATATTGGTTGAAATCTTCTCTGTGAAGTCAGCGTCACTCATCATTTGCAAGGTGTCTACGGTTTTGGGACTGATGGTATGTCGTTGCTACAGGCCCTCCCGGCCGTGGGGTCCAGATCGGCCGACGGCGGAAAGTGCGGGAACACGGAGGCATCTAGGAGGGAAATGGACAAACCCGCGCCCACTTGTGGCTGCCGCGCGTCTGGGACAAGACGGGGCGAACGGGTTTCGGACTGGGTTCCGTACATGAGAGACTTTGTTGGCTTGAATTGAGTTGAAGTGACTAGCTGAATGAAACCCGGCGCCTGATCGGGACGTTTATTTTTGCTCAAGCTTTTTTTGTGTACTTTTCTCTTCACTGTGAATATCTTTACACACCTTATTTTATGTAAAAGGCGTCATTATTACGAGCAAGCTGGCGAGGATTGCGTGTTCACTGTTACAGATTTCATTCCTGTATTTCGATTGGTGTCTTCTCTCTGTCTCTTGGTATCTGGAACCAAAGGATGCAGTGTTGGTTGCATTCATGTGACGTCGTTATTGGGAGTTTAGGTAATGGCCAAGGGCCTTCTATCCTGGTGGGTTCGAGAATGAAGACACGTGGTGTTACCATACGGGGTATGTGCGTATCAAGAAAGCCTGGGGATTGGGGAGCTTCAGGCTTACCAAAGTTTTTCTGGGTGTGTGTCGTTTCCTTCAGTATTACGAGTTACGATGAGCTCTCACTCGGATCGAAAGGGGACGAGCCCGGATGAGGGGAGGGAGAGGCCAGGGGGGGGGGGGAGGTGTTCCTTGGTCCGAGCTGCGTGTTCCTGGATTCCTCTTGGTCATAGAATGTAAGAGGGTTTGAAATCATGTGAATTTCTTTTTTCCCCATCTCCAAGGCTTTTGGGACTTATATTTTTCTTGCGGTAAAGCTACAGTCTTTGCGTTTTCCTTGGATTTCGATTCGGTGAGCCGACTTGGAAGTGACATATACGAGATTCTGGGCTGGTAAGAACATATGTTGTGACCCCGAGGGTATGAGAGGTTGTTTGGACAAGTGATTGCTTTGAGTTCGGCACTCGCTGACATGGAACCTGCCCGCCTGTCTGCCTTACCTTGCAAGGGCGGGTCTATTGGAAGGTGTACGCATGGGAACAGCCGTGTGTGACTGCTGGCCCCCCCCGTCTGGAACCTTTGCGAGATTGATATTAAAAAGACGGGGAAAAGAATCTGGGGCAGCGCCGCCCCCCGTTTCGTTTGATTTGAGTGATTGCAATTTTTGTTGCTGCCCTGCTACTACTCCGTATACTCCGCAGTGGGTTACGCTTTTGTGCGTCCTGTTTTTTTGTGACCGGGGGCATGTGGACGTTTCCATGACCTAATGATAACCCGTTCGAAGCTGAGCTGTTGGTCCACCGTGACTGCGGGAGATGGATCATTTGGGGGCGGAGAGAGAGAGAGAGAGGAGGTTGGGTTCGGTTTCCCGTGAAGGGCCCAGTTTGTTCCCACCGAGGGCATCCGGGAATTACGTAAGTAGGACTTTTTCTTGACTTTATAGAGATGGGGGCTTGTTCCAGGTATCCGCGTGAGATTGTGATTTTATCTTGTTGCTCTTTCCGTATGCAATGTTTGTAAGAGAGATGCCTGTTTGGGAGGTATAAGTGTATAGATGGAGAGCCAAAAGGGAGGGTAGACGGGGAATGGATTCCGGAACGCTGGGGAAGAGAGACCGGGAGGTCCGGGCGGCAGAGACGGGGTTTCGGAACGGCGGTTGGCTTGGTTGACGAGGGGCCCTTGGGTCTGGACCGGGTGTGGGATTCGACATGTTGGTTCAGACGTACGTACGTACGTATAGAGGCTTGGCTTGGGACAGGCCAAGGAGGCGTATGGCTTGGTAACTGTGACGTGGTTTCTCAACGGCTTGTAGAGTGATTTCGGCGAGGGAGTTTGATACGCTTCTAGATCTAGAGAATGGGCTGGACGAATTGAGCGGTTTCGAGCGAAGGCGGGTCGCTCGTTATTCTCATGATGGGGGGCAAGCTCCCGGTGAGCTGAGATATTGGGGGGCTTCTCACAGTTCATGAACCGGAGCAAAACGTGAGCGCAATTGGTTGTATCACGTTCACCTAGTCATGTTCTGAATCATCGAGATATTGTGTATTCGCTGGTACGTATCCGGTAATGATGATGTTTTCATATTGCAAGCACCTGATCAGTTCCTCTTGTGTCAGGTTCACCGCGTGTTCAGTATACGTATACCGTCCAGCTTATATTCAGCCACTGCCTTCAGGAAGGGAGGAATCGAGGTACTTCGGTCAATTCATCTCGTCTCCAGCCATAAGAGGCACAAGGGGAACGTGGTCGAGGGGTACCTGGGGGAGTCGATGTACTAACTCAGAAACCGTCGAGCCATCAATTTAACCTTCTGTTCGATTCCCTATGGATGATCGCTTGTCTTTTTTCACTATGCTTCTCCTTTTCCTCGTTCAGGCATCATCTTCCACGCTTCATCAAAATGCTATATTCTCAGTTAGTCTCGGTCAGGCTGAGAAATGACTACGTGTGAATTGAGAGCTGGCTGGCTGCCGATGTTTCGATATGAGCACAATCGACAGCCGGTCGAAGTCACGCAAGGCGATGCACAGGAACGATGGGAAAGCAAGAGTATGAGGCAATCCCGCAAGCCCCTCCTTTGGAATGCTGTCAGCTTGGGGAACACGTTGCAAGGTTTTCGTCAATTGCCTAGCTACTCCAGATACTTTACATCATGAAATCATTCGCCATTTTTTGAACCCCTTTTAACACCGCGCGTCAAGTAGACTCGGAATATTCATACGCACCTCTACCTGAGGTCATATTGCACCAAGTGAAGTGTGTCGTTGAAAGAATCGATTTCGTAGTCCAGGCACATCCATCATCAGTTCGGGAATTGATCAAGCGTGAAAGGGTTACCGTCGTCTTACACGAAGTACGAGCCATCCGATCACTCTGTGCTCGCTTATCAGTGGCTATCTTAGCAAAAATGCCCGACCGGATGGAAGACGTCAGTCGAAACGCCGGCCGACTCGGCCGCGGTGGCGGTGCGGAGTAGTGGGGGTGGCAAGACAGCGGGGGGGAGAGAGCCCGTGACACCAGGCCGTTCAACGGCTCATCGTCGCGGACTAAGGTTCACGCAACTTCCCGGCCCGTCGACACCTCCTTGAATTCGCAGGAAACGCGTCATGCAGGGTTTCTTGACCATCTTGTTGGGAATACTCAAGGTAGACGAAGAAGCGAAATAATCATAAACCCCCGTCGTCCATCTTCAAAAATCATGAAGGTCACCGACGCAACCATAAATCCATCCGACGAAGCTTGCTGCACCTGCGCGAAGCTGCTCAGCTCTGTGCCAAGGTACAGCGCTGTCACCGAGAAGCCTCTCCCGGACGATAGGCGACTCGAGTGCTGCGCTCGTGTAATCTGCGGGAACTGTATCCATGTGCGTCCGCCGGACAAATGCTCATATCACAAATCCTGCCACTGGAAACAGAACGCTGACCAGTAATACAGGAAAACACCCGCTTCGCATCCTACTGCCCATACTGCCAGACATCCACAGCGCCCTCAGTGCTGCCCCCGAACCTCAAAGACCCGCCGTCGTACACCTCTGTCCCGCCAACCCACCACCTCTCCTCCGGCGCCCCGACGGCCCCGCCCCCGCCCTACACATACACCTCACCCGACGCCGGAGTCGACGAAGAACTCAACGAAAAGAGCAGCGGCTCCTCCTCCTCAACCGCCACGCCCCCCGAAGACACCCTCCACTTCCTAAACCACGACACGGACACAATCGCCTCCCTCTCCCTCCGCTACGGCGTCCCCCCCGCCGTCCTCCGCCGCAGCAACAACATCACCAGCGACCATCTCCTCCACGGCCGCCGCACCGTCCTCGTCCCGGGCGCCTACTACGCCGCCGGCGTCAGCCTCTCCCCGCGACCCGTCGAGGGCGAGGAAGAGGAGCTGCGCAAGAGCCGCATCCGCCGCTTCATGACGGGCTGCAAAGTCTCCGACTACGACGTCGCCGTCCTGTACCTCGAGCAGGTCGGCTACGACCTCGCCGCCGCCATGGAGGCGTACGCCGACGACGAGGCGTGGGAGAAGAGTCATCCCGTCCAGGACGGCGGCGGCGGCAGCAGGGGGAAGAACAAGTCCAAAGCTGCACCGCGGAATCGGGGCCCGTTTTGGAGGGGATCTGCGTAACAGGGGTTGGATGTACGGAGTCGGATGAGTGGGAACTCGATTTGTTTGCCCACGTAGGTTCACTGGTTGCGAAACGGAAATTGGGAACGGGCGTTTGGGCACTTTTGGTATTATTAGAGCTCTTCTTCATTGCGTCGTCATCATGTCCTCAACCATCTGTATGGCTCTGTTTGGCCTGTATGAAAACGCCGCTACCATATACCGTTGTAACGCTTTGTACACAATACACGTGACATATCCCGATACCTCCTATGCGAGATGTACTCGATCGGTGAATGTGTCCGCAAATAGAAAAAAACAAAAACCCCTCCCGGCCAAGGAAGCCCTTAGAAGGCAGATCTTGTTCGAATGTCTGAAATCTTCCTCTCAATCTCTCTCACTGAGCGGTCAAGTTCACCGGCAATCATCTGCTTCTTTTCGCTAGGCAGAAGGGTGTACCTCTCACATAAATCACCATCAATGATGCCCTTGACGGGGACGTAGTAACCACGGTACATGAGGTGATCCCTTCCGGCGAGCGGCGCGTCCTCGGTACGCATGTGCTGCTCGAGATTCTGGAAGAAGTCCACGTCCTCGCGGGTCACGAATGGAATGAAGACGCCGATAGTACCGTTGATACCGCTCCAGAGTAGAATGTCCTGGCCACCGACGACCAAGCTTGTTTTGGTGATGCTGGTAGGAACATCTTGAGTGTAGGAGTGGCCTAGGAGGTTCAGACGGTGTGGTGTGCCGTGGAGATAGTCTCTCGTGTTGAGGAGATGAAGACCGCCTGACTCCTCGTCGGCTTCTTGACTTGCCTTCTCAGGGCAGCGGACGAGGAACATGTTGCCAAACTTGTCGCCTCCAACAACCGATTCGTAGTCCACCATTGCGGTGCACGTAACCCACCTGGAGATGGTGTCGTCGACAAAGGGAATGAGCTTGTTAGTCGTCGCCTTATAGACGACGTATGTGATGCCATGCTGGACGTCACCGACGACAATACGGCTTCCTTGCGTGCTCAGAGACACAATCAACTGCGGAGCTACGTCGGCTTGGGCCTTTCTGAGCATCTGTCTCAGGCCGAGGTCATAAATCCTCAAGGTCTTGCCAACGCCCGCGAGTAGTCTGCCTTGGAAGCCAAGGAGCGCTGACGGAGGCTCTTCAACCTTTGTTTTGTGAATGAACTCTAGCTCGTGGCCATCCTCGCTGAAGCGGTAGACGTGGATGTAGCCTTCAGAGAACTGGCGAGGGTTGACAACCATGTCCTTACCGGTGCCAACAATCAGGAAGCTTTCGTTGTCCTGGCTGGCAAACGACACGATCGCAGCGCTGACAGCTGCTTCGTTGTTGTCAAGGTCAACAGTCTGCAGAACTCGCTGATCCTCTGATAAGGGATCGATGACGCTGATGCAAGAAGCCCAGCGGCCTTTGCCCTTAGGGTACCCGAATTCGTCAGGCGGGAGCACCACAGCATCGCCATTGACGACACCAGGTTCTGCGATGAGCTTGGCCCGTAGGTCAGGTGGCAGCGTGTTGTTGTCTGCCTCGACCGTGTAAAACATGGGGTGTTCAGGATGCTTGAGTAGACGTCGCGGAGTGTAGGTGAGGGGTATCGACTTTTGTGTAATGGTGTCTCCTAGGTTCTCAATGGCAAAGATTCTAATCCTCTGCGTCAGTTATTGATCAAAAGAATTTGCATGCAGAAAATAACAAGGCTGAAGAATGACTCAGTAGGAACAATTGGTATGTTGCGTAAGACCTCATGGCGCTTTGGCATAGGATCCCAAATTTCTCATCATGTCATGTAAAGGAAACGAGCTAAGAAACTCATGATGCTTGCTTACCTTAATGATTGGCCCTGAATGCCAACGACACCTTCTTCGCACTGCTCGCTGCTGAAATTCCAGACCCATTCGAGGTCAACGTAGTTCAGTGGCGTCACCAGGAAGCCTCGAGTGATGGGATCAGAATAGCCAAGCCACGGACGGGAGCTCAACCCTATCACGCAGGTCCGTCCTTGAACAGTAGCTTGGAAAAGCCGCACCGGTTTGGGACCGAGGAACTTCTGCCTCGTATCCGTAAGCTCTCCAGTGATTTCGTCCAACACTGTACGGAGGTAGACACCAGAGTGAAGGCCGATGTGGAGGTAGAGTGTTGAGCCTCCGGACGAGGAGTCATCCATGGCAATGATTGCAAGGGATGATGGAGGAGCAGTCAAGGCTTGGACTGACTTGCTCTCCAGCGTCGACTCGGGGTCTAACGACAGGACACGTACAGTGCTGTCATCACAGCCCACAGCCAGGAACGAACTTCGCAGGCGTCCTTCGGGGATTTCACCCAAGCTCAGACATGTGACAGTTCCGAACATTTCCTTCTTCTCATCGTACTCGGCAAGGGATCCATCACCATCCATTTCGAAATAGACAATCTCACCCGAGCTGAGTGCCACTGCTACCTGATGCTCGTTGGTGGTTGCCGCGACAATGGATCTGTGCTGCGGTGCGGCCCATTCGTTGACTTGGCCATGTCGGATGTGACGAATGCCTTTGGGATGGACCTGAATGAGGCCGTCTTCGCCCAATAACTGTGCTGCCAAAGTCGGCACAGATGTCAGGAAACCGGAATCACTGACCTCCTCTACCGTTTCACCGATACTCAAAACCAGAGTTCCGTTGGTGAAAGATAGCACAATATACGCATCGTATTGATCGCCGCGGCTCAGCTTGAGAGTCCAAACCGCCGAAGGGATGCCGGGCAGTTCGGACGCCACAATCTCGTTGACTTCCAAGCCATGCTTCAACATCCTGAATGTGCTACGGGCACCGTTGCCGCAGGCTGTGTAGATTTGTGGCGCATCCTCACCAGTCAGGTTGGCCACCTTACAGTCGAGAAGGGGGTTCATGGAGTCAATGCTCTCGACTGAAGCAAGATTCTCCAGCGGTCTGGGGTGGAAGTAGACCGCTTCGTAACCAGCCCTAGGGTCTGTTGGGAAGTTGTCGCTTGAGAATTCCAGTTCCTCGTCGTCGTCTCCGAGCTTCTCGAACTGGTAGAATTGGTGGTTGCCAAATTGGCTGGCAGCGTAGAGGAAACCGCTCTTGAGAATGCAGAGGCTAGATGATACCGGCACCGTGTCGAAGTACTTGATCTTAAGCCGCTTCACTTCGCCGGTGGGATTGCCATCTGCATCCTCAACCATATCGAGGGTCGCCTTGAAAAGGTCCCCATCTTCAGTCTGCAAGAGGAAGAAAAAGGCGCCGGCACTACCTTTCAGCTTGTGCATGACGCCAGACACCACGTGCCGCTTCCTGGACGGGTCTTCCGTTGCACCTCTTCGGCGCGGAATGGGCACACGGAAGGCTTCCTGGTTGGAGTGCCTGTATGTGATGTTTTCCTCTCCACAAACCAAGACTCCACTGGGGCCATCTTGACCACCTGGGACTTGGAACAGCAGCGAAGCCGTGGGATCGACGGGTTCGGACCATTTCCGGACGACGTGGTTCAATCCCAAGTCCAACTCATAGTACACCAACTGAGTCTCTGCTTCCCGAGCTGCCTCTCCTGTAGGATCTTGGTCTGCCTCAGTGTATTCGATCTCGAGCGCAGCAAAGACTGGGTTGGCATAGCCGACGTCCAACGCGACCATGCATAGCACCAGGACTCCGGGCTTGTGTGCCTCGAGAGGCGAGGAGATCGTGAGCTCGGCCTGCGAATTGCGGTTGAGGACGTATACGAGCTTATTCTTCTCGACTGACGCGATCATACACGCTCTGCCTTTCGGATCGCATGCAAGATATTCTCCAGGTATAACTCGTCGTACCCCAGACTTGCCAAAAGTCTCCAGATGCAGACGCTGAAACCGATTCTGCGCTGGAATGTACTCGACGATTGTGATCCTTCCAGAGTCAGTCGCAAGGATGAGATAGTCTTGACGCAAGGTCAGCAAAGTCCTTTGGCAATCAAGTCTCACATCCGAGGTCGAGCGACATTGACTGCATTGACACCTGTCGCGACCGGCAAGCTTCTCAAATCACTAAGTGAAGCTTAAAATGGAATGTGGGACACGAGACATACCTTTGTTGCTTCCAGCCAAGCGGAAGGCGGCCATAGACCTGATGATGCCGAAAATATCGTGCGAGAGGAGCGTGATGACCTTCCCCTGTGACGGATCCGGGCGAAGCAAAGTCAATCGCGACCCCGATGCTGTCACAATGTTCTGCTCCTTGGTGCCAGAAAATTGACCCAGCACCGCCTGTGTGACATTGGTAGGCGATTGAAGGGTCAGGGAGTAAAGAAACATGTTCGAGGTCGTCGCCATGTTTGCAGGTGAGCGCAGATAGCCTGCGCGGCCTCAAAATTAGAGCTCGAATGGATGGGCGATGCAGAAGACGCGATGGTGTTTTTGGAGCGATGGTGGGTTGGGAGGCTGGAAAGCTCCAGCACGAAATTTCAGAAGCTCCAGGTTCCCACTTGGCGCCTGAGACCTGCGTGGTGGAGACCCGCGGCGTCGGCATCTTGTTGATCCGAGCCCCCCGAAATTTCGGGTCGGCCCCGTCGTCGATACAGAGCTCTCTGGAAGCTTGTGAGAGAGGGAGTATTCTTGGTGTCAACGCAGACTGCAACTGGACTTACGTATACCATCGGGCGTTATGGAGCCGGCTTTCAGAAGAGCAGCGTCAAGCGCTTGCGGGCAATGCTCTGCAGCATTGAGAAGGCAATTGATTGCCAACGGAGTCCCTAGAATCACCCCTCGCATCGCATCAGCCCACTCGACCCGAAGCCTCCATTCCACCGTTTCTAGGAGATCGAAGGCCAACAATGTGCCCACAAGACAATTCTCTTCGTCCCCGAAAGCCTCGAGCGAGGCGGCTGCTGTAAAGCCCTCTGCCAACGAATCGTCGACCCCCAAGCTCCGATCAGACGACCTGTTCCACTCTTTCACGAATTCACCCATCCCGGAGATTCGACGACGTGCGGCTTTCATGCGCCAACATGCCTACTGTTCTCACCCCGATCATCGCGCGACAAGGGTTCCGACTGTCGCACCCCATGGCGAGGAGAAGCAATCGCAAACGGGTCAGCTGGCGCCGGCGCATGTCGATTTCGAGTGTCCTGATTGTGGAATTCCCGTCTCCTGTAGCAAGGAGCACTGGATGGACGATTACGAGGCTCACCTCGAGATCTGCGATACTTTGAGGGAGATCAACGAGGATGACCATGACCTACGATCTGGCCGGACCTTCCCGGAGTTCGTTATGGCAGATGATCAGATGCCCGAGGCGGTCGTCAACATGACCAACTGGGACACCTTCATGTACAGCCGCGAGTTCGAGGCTATCAATGATGAGCGCAGCATGCGACAGGTCACGAAGATGCTCACATACCCCATCACAATTGGCAGTGTTCTGCATGAGTTGAGCCCTTACAGCGTCAAGCAGGGGGAGAGGTTGACGAGCGAGGGTTTGAAGAGTTTGAGTGGTGAGTTAGTTGCATAATTCACGAGTGAGATGAGCTGACAAGAAGGCAGCTTTGCGGTATACTCTTCATCCTCCTCTTTCCGGGAAGGGTACTACCATGAAGGAACTTCGTCCTGAGGCACCTCCCGTGAGAGTCTTCTGCTTGGGAGCGCGTGCCGAATCATCCCTGCCCAGAAACGTCTGGCTCCAGCTTGCTCATCTCTTCCCAGAGAGCAAGATTCATCTGATCTTCATTGGCCCCGAAAGCATGGCTAACCGAGACGATGAATTCCCTCTGCCGCAGCGGACGCCCGAGAACCCATTTGGTATGGTAATTGAGGACCGGATATCGCACAAGATGAAGATCAGCACCATCGTGGACTACTACCACACCATCCATAAGACCGGATACTTTGCGCCTTACGACCCGTACTTTGACTGCTTCTGCCTCTTCCATCCTGGTTTGGGCCATCCCGCAAGCAGCCACGAGTGGACCGAGACGCTTCCTATGCTTCTGGAGACCAAGGTCCCGATCATTGCTACAGGTTACACCCAGTTTGATATGGAGAGAGATATCGAATGGGTCAGAAAGACCGCTGCTGGCGAGTTTGATGTTCTGTTGGAGCCTGGCGAAAACCTTTTCCGCAGCTTGAGGTGGGATCTGAATGACCTGGATCCCCAGGACGTCAGCTGTGGAAATTGGGGAGTGTGGGCGTTCCGTGGAAAGAGGTATGCAATGCACAGTCGCCATTGATGTGGTCGGTCGCTAACAAGGAATGCCTAGGTATGAGACGACTAAGAAGGATGACGAGTAGACGCTCGTCATATTGCTGATGAATCAAAATGGGAATGAAGTTGGACCACTTATAGAGGTTCTGTAAATAAGTGTATCATACTCACCGGCATGTGCATTGTATAACACGAAAGGGGGGAGAAAAATCAAGACCAAGTCGACTCTGTAATCAATTTTGCTGTAAAATGTGTCCTACCTCCTCTTCATGACTGACTGTCCGATCCAAGAATTGTATGATCTGTACCGAAGATACTGCGAGAATCATGACGCACGAAGATCACAGAGTGAAGGGCAGCTACGGTTAAGTATAACGCTGCTCGGGATTCGACTTGAACATGTGCGTAGTTCAGTCATGCTACTGAGCTGTGCTAAGATGGGGCGATTCTCGACGTTTTCTGTTGCGCCAACCTTGCACCAAAGACAAGGTAGGTAGTCTGACTCGCATTAGCAAGGCAAGACAAGCGCATGCGTTGTCAAATGTTCCGGCAGGTCGGGTCCGGTGGCCGGGGCAAGTGCCGGGTTGTCCTCTGCAGATGCGGGCCACTCCGGCAGGTGCCTCCTTAATGGAATGGAAGGGACTTAAGGCAAGGTTCCTTATGTAAGGCGCCCGCCCTGGCGGTCCTAGCGGCCTGCAGAGCACAGGGCCACGGCCATTGAGCCGCTAAACGCACTTGCAACGGGAGACAAGCCCTTCCTTGTAACCGACCAGCACCGGGGGGCAGGTCCCCAGTTTCCGCCTGCTGTCACTCGACCACCTCACAGATCAGCGTCGTCCGAAATCTTGCTGGCTGCAAGTCAAACTTGACGACAGCTCACTCTCGCGACTTTTGACTGCCACCGTCAAAGGCTTACACGCGACAGACTTCGAAGCTTCGTACCATGAGAGTGTGGTCGCGCCAACCATAGACGGCCATGGCAGCTGTCGCTACCCCTCGCGCTCCGACGCCGCGACCGAAAGCCCCCGCGACCGTCAGCTTCTTGAACGATCCGGCCGCGGCCGCTCCTACACCTCTGGCCACCCCCGGCGCCGAACGAACCCGCCCTCCGCTACAGACCAATCCTTCCGCTCGCCGATCTGCTCGACCTACTCCTACAGACTATCTCTCCGACAAAGCAACCGCCGCCTTCATCCGCCGTGTCCTGTGCTCCAAGCACCTCGCCGAAAGGGGGAGGGCAACACCGTCCCCGATCGAGGAACTACTGCCACCCCTGACCAGCCGAAACGATGTCGATCTTCAGCTATACGCACTCATATCTGTGATTCTGAGGGAATACGTACAAGTGTGGTACAGCAAAATCACACCCGATGACACTTTTGTAGACGAAATCGTCCAAATAATCGCCCATTGTACAAGGGCCCTGGAGCAGAGATTGCGAAAGGTCGACCTCGAGAGCCTTTTGTTTGACGAGCTTCCCGATTTACTGGATAGACATATCCTCGGTGAGTCAAGACATGCAAATTATTAGGCTAGTCTTTCACTAACGTCCACTCGATAGCCTACCGCGCGGCGCATGATCCGGTGTCTCGACCACCAACTGAAATAGACCCCCGAGAAATCTATCATTCACTATGCCCTTTGGCTCCTTTGACGCCCATACCTCGCCCCGAAGACCCCTCGTCTGTTGCGAGACAGCAAGAGAACGAGACGCTTTATCGTCAGCTGTTGGTACAGGGCGTCCTGGCTGTTCTCCTACCGACCGAAGACCTCGAAAACGATTGCTTGACCTCTCTGGTTGGCCAAATCTTCTCCGAGCTCATCATTGGCAACGTCCTCGCCAATCGTCTTTCGCACCCATGGCTCATTTACGAAATATTTATCATCCTCACGAGAGTTCTCGACAGGAAAGCATCAGAGCCTATCGAAGAGGGAGTGGCGGAGGCGTTGCAGGCCGGCTCAACATCCGCCCTCCCCAGGCCTGTTCGTCACAGTTGGTCCATTCAGGGCGCGTTCTGGTCGCTCGTACAATGGTCATTTCTCGCTTTCTCGACTGTCCGCTTCCTCGTCATCACTCTCGCAATGTCTTCATCCCTGCCACCAAGGTTAGACGGCGAGCTGAATGAAAAGGACCAAGTGACTGGTCAAATATCGCATTCGAAGACGTTGAATCCTCCAGCTAGCTCGAACGAAGGGCAGCCTGTCAAAACACCCATTGCTGCCTTCAAGCTGTGGAGTTGCGTAGCAGATTTGATCGAAATGGACTCTCGCATGCCTTGGTTGAGTGGAATCATGTCACTTTTCCAGCTCGGGGCAATGAGCGGCCCAGGACGTATTGCTGGTCTCAATGGAGCCATGGACAGGTAGGCAACCATCACTTTGTTTCTCCCTCTCCTTCTCTAGCAATCTCACGTCACACCGCATGAGGTTCAAGTCACTGGATCTCAACCAGCTCCAGTGAGCAATCAGCAGCGCCCCGTCAGGCGAGTGAGTGAGACGGGATGGCTTTTCCCACGACAGCCTAGTTGGCTGCACTGTGGATGGATTTGTGAATGAGTTGATACGGGCTATGGCGACACACACCTTGGGGTGCACGCAGCGATGGGGGTCGAGTCTCTTGCAGGACTGCGCGAAAAAGCCGAAATATGCTGTGTGACATTCACACCTGGCCCATTCTGCGACCCAACCCTGACTTGACCTCGTCCCCCCGAATCCTCAAAACATGCGGTTGCATCCCAAGGACCTCGTGGCTTCCGACCAATCGCAGCAGGCGTCAACTTTGCTCGCCTCCGATTGCTCGATGGGCCCTCGCGGGGCTGCGCTTCCATCCACCAGCAAGCCTCATTTACGCGCCCAAGTCCAACAGCGAGCATCATTTTGCAGGGGTTCATTTTCATCACCGTCATCTTCTTTGCCCAGTGCACGCCTACGAAAATACGACGCTTGGTCACCTACGGAAAGCTATCAGTCCTGCTCGCCTCCTGACGCCCCGCTGCGAAGTCGGTGGTGAAAGCGGCCTCGCATATCGGGACGCAAATCCTACCTGCGCGGCCTCTTTCACCATCTGGTCATGTTTGGGCTGATCGCAAGCTTCCGTCCCTGACCGCCAGCCGATGCGTATAATCAGGCCGGAACGGTCCAGGCCATGGGCAGTCACTCGATCCGTCCCGAAAAACGGGCTAGCAGCTTGCCGGTCCCCGCTCAGCGCCTAATTGCCTGCCCTCCATGGACCGATGCGAAGCTGGGCGGACTCAAGCTTGGGAGCTTAGCTGTATCCCGGCTGGCATTTCCGGGTCTCTGCGCATTGCCATGTGCTCACATACACCTCACTGCAATGGAAGGAACACATCTCGACATTAAGACCAATATCATCCACGCGCCTTCGACTACAGGACCAAATCAGAGCCTTCTAGACTGTCCCCATCGCCAGCAAAGGGCCTCAAAATCCAGATACACCTGCTCGTCAATCCAGGAAGCCATTGAGCCATCTCAACAACCAAAGACAACAACATCCGTCGCAATCTCGTCATCGGGGGGGGGGGGGGGGCGCCCCCCCCCCCCCCCCCCCCCCCCAAACCCCCCGCCCCCCCCCCCCACCCAACCCCACCACCACACCAACCACCACCCCCCCACGCCCGCGGCGGGCGGGGGGGGGGGGGGGGGGGGGGGGGCGCTCAGCTACCCCTGCTCTCAACCTCGTGTCACCTTGACCTAGCCGTCTCCATTCCTTTCCTGACATCCCTCCTTCTCTCACTTCCCCTCCCGCAGATCGTTGCTTCCCTTTGTCGGTTCACACAAAAGCCCCTGCAACCCCCCACACACTTGACCGTCGCGACTGTCCGAGTCGGAAGCATACCCGGGAAGAAGCTGACATGGAGCGCTTGCCGCGTCGAAATACAGGCTCATTTCGCACACCATTCACCAACGTCTTCTCGACGCCGCATTACTGCCAACCATTCTCCGCTCCATCCGCGCCGCTCTCTTCCCCAACAACGCCCCCGGCGTCTCGACCTTGGCGGCCCCCTCTTCCGACGAGGAGCTGCGTTCCTTACGCCGCAGGTGCGCTAGCGCCATGCTAGCCAGCATCCCGCCCTGGTTGGCTGGCCTGTATCTAGGCGGGCGAGGCCTTGGCTTCCGGTGGCGGTCCGGACCGGAGTCAAGGCCTGGTGCTGCTGATGATGCTGCTCCTTTGCCCATGAGCGAGAGCGAGGCCGATGTTCCTGGCAGGGGTGATGCCACTAACGGGAACAGAACTAATGATTTAGGTAATGAAAGTAAAGAGAATGAGGACGAGGATCAGCAGCGAATGCTGGCCGAGATCGAAGAGAGCATACTCGATATCTTCTCAGACGAATACTGCAATAAGCACTTGGTGTACAGCATCCTGGAGCTGATTCTGGTGAGACTGATGCCGGAGCTGGTGGAGAAGGGCGTCGTTGAACTCTGGGAGGAGCGTCTGAGTCTGTGACGGATAAATTATGAATGAGTTTCTATGCCTTTCTGCCTGTTTTAGATACCCTTGTTAGTCTGAAAAACGCATTTTGTAATTCCGCATGATGAAGCAGTGCATTCCTTCTTAGATAATGTTCCTCATCGGAACCTCAGAACATGACAGATGGTCGGGGGCAGTCACAAACGCACTTTTGATCGTGAAAGGCAAGAGGAAATGGTTTTGTGATGTTGTTCGTATATTCGCAAACTGGTCGAGAGGGGGGGCAAGAGGGAGAGAATGAAGAAGGAAAAAAAGGGGCATATCCCTAGGAAATCAAATGCAAAAGGGGCCGCCCTTTTTTTCGTTTTTTTTTCCCACGCAGACTCTTTGGCCGGGGCTAGATGATGAGTCTTTGCGTACGTGTCGCATCGTGCCTTTTCCCCTTAACGTTCCTTGAGCATCCCTCTGCCTTGTGTGTGCCTTCTCGACCTCTCGCCTTTCTTCGTTCCTAGCCCGTTGATCAATTATGATAACCCGTGCCCGGCTCAAAAAGCCTTTGCCCCTTTCCGTGACACCCGCCCCTTGTAGATACCGTGCCTGGCTGACCGGCCACCTCCCAACCAACCGGAATCCTCTCCTTACTTCCTATCCTTGTCGCCTCACAGATGCAGAGAGTGTATAAGAGAAGGCTAGGATAATACAGTATCAAAATGGTGAAATGGTTGCGAATTTCGTGCTCGGGGAAACTATGGAGAGAGACAGATATGGACCAGAAAAAGAGAGAGAGTAAGAAAAAGATGACTATCGAAAACCAGGCTTGAATCGATGTGGCGCATGGAGAATTTTGCGGTGTTTCGCGTGAGCGGAATGGTCTTCCCTCGAGGGGAGCGTGAGCGTCGATAAGAATGGGGTATATGGATGTCTCGACTGAAGTTTCGAATGGGATGGATAATAGTGATGCTGTTGTTTCAAGGTAATAGAGAAAATGTCTCCGCGCCGTCGTCTCTGGCCAGTGTCCACCCCGGTCCTGTATTGATAAGTTATAATTACTTGCCCATATTTCCAACTGTCGTGAGACTGTGGACCGGCGGTGGGAAGACACAGGCGCCCGAGATTATTGTCGCGAAGTCTGAAGCCTCAAGATCCAATCGAGAAAAGCCTCGGGGCTGTCGTGAGACATTGACCGTGTATTCCTGGGGTGTCATATTCCCCATGATAGGTATCGCCATTGTGAAGTGGGCTTTAGTTTTCCCAAAAATCGAAAATCCGGTCCCGGCGAGGGGGATGTGCTCTTTGCAGAACTCTCGTCGGGTCTAGAGATTGGTGAGACCAAAATGAAGGTCGTCGTCCTGTTGTAGATGCCCACGCATACCATGCGTGGGATGGCCTGTTTCCCAATCCAGTCCAGAATCAAAGCAAACAAACAAACAAACGCCTTGAAGAATGACGAATAATATTCTTGCCGAAAAAGGAGATTATACGCGAGCTGATATGATTTTGCTTTGCAAAGTGATTTGCCGAAGCATTAGGCCGGGTGTTCATTGAGTTACGACGGGCTCGGACTTGACCCCTAGCGACATCGAGTGAACGTGTTGCGGTGCCATCTCGGTGTCTCCTTCAGGTATCCGGTCCAAAATGCCTAGGGATTGAGGTACCCCGGATTTCGCAAGCTGATGCTGTTGTAGGCGCAATTTCTCCGTCAACCTGACCATCACCACATACTCCGTTTGGTCCAACAAGGCTCCCCCATTGGTGCTTTGGATGTAACTCAGCAACGTGTCCGCAGCTTTTCGAGCATCCTCCTGTGTCGGTGATGTCGGAGATGACCCGGCTGGAGTCGTGGCTGATCGACCAGCCATGCTACTGTTGCTGCTGCTGTGGTGCAGATGCGGCGATGAAGTGATGGCGGTATCTAGGCCAAAGTGGGGTGCTGCCATTTCGTGAACCGGCGATTCCAAAGCAGAAGAAGGAGCCGTAGACGCCGGGTGATACTTGGGAGTCATGGGCTCGGTTGATGCGGCCTGGTTCATGTACTCCAGATCGAGAGTGGGAAAGGTTTGGCTCCTTGGTCTCTGAAAGTTTGAAGCAGCCCCTCCATGCAGTTGGCGTGACGTATCGTTGGGGAGGAACTGGCCGGCGTTGGGGTCAGGGGAGAATGTAAATGTGGCGGTGGGACTCATCGCACTTCCCGAGAAGGACGAGTTTCCCGCATCGGTTAACGCGCTGTTGAGAGACGTAGTGCTTTGCGAGTTGGTGTGTTTGTAGGCGCCGCTATCACCATATCCGACAAAACCGAGACCGTGAACAGCGTCCTCATCACTTCTGTCGGCCGAAAGTGGAGATGGGTGTCCTGTTGGCGATGCCGGTGAGATGCCGGATGCTCCAAGAGAGGGAGAGCCAGATAGTTTCGCGTGGTCTGTGATGTTCGTTTCCGATGCTCTTCGCAAGAGCTTCCCTGATACCAGAATGTTCCTCTGCTTGAACCTCTCCAACCAAGTGGTGTTGATGGACTTCATCTGGCTGGCCTCAGGTCCGCCGTTGGTGGTACGAGAAAAGTGCTTTGCTTGATCGAGAATCTCATCGTCGCTAGGTGTTAATCCGGCGTGTTGCTGTCTCCTGACCCATGCCGCAACGGCCCGATCGATGTCAGGAAACTTTCCCTTGGTGTGCCGCCTGCCAGCGGGAGATTGACTTCTGTCCGCCTCCGGGTTCAGGTACTTCTCTTTGTTGCGTAGAACCTTGGATACGGTGCTGGTATGTCAAGGTTAGAATTTCAACGCACTCTTCATGCACATGCTTGAACCCACCTTCGTTCAACGCCAAACATGGCGCCGATATCCGTCTGCTTCACGTTGGGATGCTCAGCAGCATACTGACACATTTTCTTCCGGTCGTCGTCGGTCAAGACCCTTCGCTGTTGCGGCTGCGGGCCGTTTGTCAGCCGTGTAGGCCTTGAAGGGGCTGGGGCAACGACGGGTGCCATTCCCAAGGGAGGTGCCGAATAGCTGTTGGGGTTGGTCAACATGCTGGGCCACGTTGGCTGAGACGGGATCATGAGCATCGGTAGCTGGGCATGAGACTGTTGTTGATGAGTCTGCATCGGCTGCACAGGAGCTGGCGGAGGAGGCATTCTGCCGATTGACTCAGACGGTAATCCATGGGTGACTGATGGCATGAACGTGAAGCCTCCGAAATCCGACATGCTGTTCTGATGGCCGTATGGACTCATATCTCCCCAGCTCTCGGCGCCGAAGGTTGTGTGATTGTGACCCATATGGGTGTCTTCGTCCTGGGTGAGGTGGTTGTCCTGGTCCATGGTGGCAGTCCCCACGATGGAGTTGTTCATTGCTTATATAACTGTAAGATGCGTATTCGATCCCCAAAATCCAGTTTGGCAGTACTTAAAACGAGACTGTCTGGCTGGCCTGTTGTCGTAAAGTCCAGGTTCCAGGTTGGTGATTGCGAGGAGGGGTTCCGCCGAAGGCTTCGCCTTGACTGATGGGATGACACTCAGGCCAAGGGTGGGGATTGCTGGTCCCGACAGATGTTGGTGGGTTTGGCTTCAAGAAAGGAAGACACCATGCATGGCAGAGGTGGCCAATTGGTTCCTGAAAGCGCGCTGTGCAGGCGGTCTGCTTTGTAGGTCAAGAAGCCCTGGGCCTCTCAGGGTGACTCGATGCAAGTGCGTTGCAGGCTGCAGAGAGGTGTCGGGGACAACGTCGTCTATGAGTTGGAGGGCCAGCTAGCCGTATGTCTTTCCGTGGGTTCCTTAAACGAGAAGTGCCGGTCTGGTGTGCGGGTTCTGGAGTTGGAGTTTGAGGTCGTGCTCAGAATGCGGGTGCAACACCAACAACCCTTTCCTGTCGCGGCAACCGCCAAGTTGGTTCTCTGCCGTATCAAGAACCCCCAGCGAGTACCCAGAGTCTGTTCTAGAGGGTTTCCTGACCGTATTACGGGTTGAAACTACCTGGATTAACCGGGCTCAGGTTGTTGTGCCGGTCTTTGGCGAGTTGGTCGGGTGCTGGCGAAGACACGCCTCGCAACGATAAACTAAGGATGGGAGGAAAGAGGGATGTTTGAGGGATGATCGACTATTGAAAGAGTGCTGTTCCTGGGGAGAAGGCTTGTCTGTCTATTCGGTCGACCAGTTGAGGGTGATGGCGAACGAGCCTGACAGGACTGGAAAGTCGGATCGGGCCACTCAGAAGGGGTGAATCAGACAGCGGTATGCTGCAAGAATCAGACGCCGCGACGCACAAGGCAAGGCTTGAAGGACAAAGCTAGCAGGTCGAGGTTGGGGTAGGCGGGCTTGTCTAGATAGTAATACTAGGTATCAGGCGCACGGAAGGATGAAGGTTGTGTGGGCGGCGGTGGGCCGCAGTGTACATATGTAGAAGCTCTGCAGGCAAAGCGACGGCGGATGCTTCCCATGCCCATGTAAGTACACTACCGGCAAGGGTCTGGGGTGTGTGTCTCGTCTTCTCCTGGGGGTGTGGTGGGTATGATTGAATCTCAGTAGAGCCGGGGTCTCGACTCGGCCCCTCGGGGTGTGTGGCAGTAAACCAGACCTTACGAAGGATAAGATGAAGTTCTCTACGTACCACAACCGCGTGGTCATTAGGTAGGCGTTGAGAGGCGATGGAGGAAAAGAGTAGACACGCGCAACGTCGGCCAGGTGAAAGTCTGGTTGATGAGCGATGTGTTGATCAAGACAATGAGAATGCAAATGCAACTTGCCCGTCAGAAGAAAGCGCCCGGCAACGAGAGTGGTTGTGATAGGCCTAAGAGAATGGTAAAGCCGCAAAGGTGCGACGTCAGGACTCGAGTACAGCACCGTCTTATGCATGAAGCATCATGATATTGGCAGGGAATGAGACAGAGTAGAATGGAGAATGGTTCCGCGAGGGCAGTAAAGAGATCCCTCGCAACCGGCGGGATTGAATGAGAGAGTCAAAGAGAGAAAAACGGGGACAAGGCAAATGCCGTAAAACTGAGTTCCAGGCAAATGGGGGATGATTGTTGACGTTGACGAGGTTGCGTATCTTCTGCGATGGTGTGAGTGTTTTCATCAATGAAGACATCATAGTCGGCCTAGAATTCATGTCTAGACCACTGACAACCGCCACGGCTAGAGTATTGAGGAGGAGCTAGAAGAAGCCACTGGCTCAGTTTGTCTCCGTTGCCGCATGGGAAGAAACGACGGACCATATGGAAAACGCTGTCGACGGGAATGGGACAAGCCACACACAGACACTAGTTGGGATGCTGATTTGCTTCCGTCTCGTCTCGTCTCGTCTCGTCCTATAGCGCCTTGTCTAGACCTGGCCTCGCGGCTCGCCTCGACTTTGCTGATGTCTTATTATTCCCCCAACGCTGGCTGGTAGGCGAACGGCTACTAGCCACTCGGGGCGAAATATGCTGCCCTCTCTTGCGGCTTGCGGCTGCTTCTGGCCTCTTGAGAGTCGAGATTAGCCATATCCTTGGCCCCTGGGTTGTGGAGCTGAGTCTGTCGGCCTCATGCTAGATGATGACAGCAGATGGGATGGATGGCCCAAAGGTGCGGATTGGGGAGATTCTGTAGGAAAAGCCGAATTTGTAACACCCGAGGAATACCATGGCAGACGACAACGAGCCTGGAGCCGACGGATGGGAAGAAAAAAAAAAAAAAAGGAAAGGTGGAAAACGAGATGTTACAGAAAACGGTTGCTTGGGTGCTCAATAATCAGGAAAAGCCGAGTCGGGGTCGAGAAACGGAAGAATCGCGCGCCAATTAGCTGACATCAGGACCTGCTTTGCGCTGAGATTACCACCCACACGACACGCACACACACACGCACTAGGTAACATGCTCACTGGAGTACTGTGTAGGTAGTGGCCGGAAAAGAGACGACGAGAGGTCTTGGTCCAAAGACGGACGGAGCATTTGCACCCTTGACGAGCTATAGTTGCGTGAGAGGAGAGACTGAGAGCAAGATCGGGTTAGTAGGAGACGGGGCCTAGGCGAGAAGAGCGGGTTCGTTGCCTTGCTCGCTCGCCGTAGTAAGGTAGGTATTCATACATGGTGTGACGGTCGGTTCCTCTCCTCTCTTCTGCCCTTGCCTCTGCTTCCGCGATGGGTACGAAGTACCGGTAGGTACTGGCGAGTGTTGCCCCGACAAGGGGTTAGATTGAGAAGAGGGGGATATAGATGAACGGTGCGGCGGCTTGCGTGGGGATATTGCCAGGACAAGGCGGAACGTTGAGGTATCCCTACGGAGTAGTGTGAGCGATGGTGGATGGAGGGATCATCCCAATATGACAAGTGAGTAAGTAGAACGAGACGAGACGAGGCAAAAAACGAGACATGGAGAAGTAAATGAGAAAGGGTGTTAGTCTGGCATTCGTAGATGAAGCCGCCGTTTCTATTTCTTAGTATCTAGCTGTTCCCCAGGGTGAAAAGGGTATGGAAGCTAAGGAAAGCGTGCAGAGGTAGCTGCCGAAGGCTGGGCAGTAACGCATTTCCTGACGGTTCTATTGTCAACTGAAGACAGCTTACCTAAAGCCTGTCAAGGTACGTGGTTGAAGTCTGGAATGGAACATTGAGGTATCTGACATGTAACGGTACTTGCATTCCTCGCTTCGGTTCCATACCAGTGCCATGTTTCTCGGAGAAGTGGTCTTGGATAAGGTGTCTGCCGTGCCTGCCTCAGCACGCGGATGATTCAGACCTGCCCGTCTTTTGGAGTCGACCTGAGATGAACGAACGGGCGGCATGGAAGGAAACGACTTGGACGGATACGGACGCCAAAAAGAAAGGAAGGAAACAACGTCGTCCCATCTTGGGCAGTGGACCGGCGGGCAAGCGTTGACTGGCTCACCCGTCCATTCCCTGCTCCACCACAAGCCCTAAGGACGCACGGGGCAGGGATATCTGAGCAGGGGGAAGGAGACTCTCACTCAAGAGAGAGCAGGAGCAACATGTGCACTGTGAGCTCTGCAATCCTTGCTTCCTTCCCATCTCAAGCTGCATCCCGTCAAGAGACAACCTCCTCCACTGTTCCAGGGTGGCAGGAAGACCTTGACCTTCCGCCTTCTTAACCTCACGGCGGACCCACTTCAAGCATACGGGTCCACCTTTTACCGCCATGGTCCGTACCTTCCCCGAATGAACGAGCTTCAAAGCTCAAACAGTGGAGGGCAAGAGATGGACAGAAACACTTGGTGACCGGGGGACCTGCCTGCCCTGAGCGGAGAGCAAAGGAGAAAATAAAAAAAAGGAAGTAGCAAGTGGTTAACCACCAAGGTCCCGTCCCGTTCTTGCCTTCCATTTCCATGATACCCCGGCCAGCTTATGAGGGGTCGTCTTTTGCTGCTGTTGCTTCTCATAGGGCCATCGCTGCCCAATGCTCCTTCATTGCGACTCATGAAGCTCCATGCCTTCAATTTCATGGATGCTCGCCTGGCTCTCTTTCTCCTGCTTCTCCAAGTACACTCTTCCCATTTTGTCAACAAGCATCTTCTACTCCGTCCTCCGTATGAATACCTTACTCAGACATCGTCGCAGGGGCATTTACAGCGAGCCAGTAGCAGTCTCATTTGCACTTCAAAGACCCTGACTGGATCGGGGCTCCAACTTTCTTACCTTCCCGCTGCCTTAGTCCCTCGGCACCTTACACTTTCATTCGACCGCTCGGCCGCCTGCCTCCACGTCTCCAGCCGCTCCCACCAAGCTATCCGTATGTACACTATCCATCCCAACCAAGCTACCTTTGGACGATGGACGAATACAATGTGAACGACCTGCCAGAAACACATCCACTCAACGGCCTCATCATCTGACACTCCCGCTACGGATACCCATCCTGATTCCTGACCGACACTTCGTTATAACCTCGATTCGCCATTCCTCCATGGATACGAGTCCAAGAGCCTGCGATGCGCGAATACTTTACCAAGAGGCGCCTTCCGTGCCACATTGACCTCCTATCGCACCTTGTTCCCACCACGGCCTATTAGCTCAGAGCTGTATAGATGGTATTCTCTCTCACCGATTCAATTTGCGCCTAACTCGGCACGCCGCACGCCAACCGCGAAACTTGCCTTTCCCCTCTTGCTCTCGCCCTTCTCCAAATCTAGTCCCCCAACTCGCAAACGCCTCGCGGATACATCGCCCCGACCCTACCACGCCGTACAAGTAACAAGCCTGCTTGGTTGTCTCTGGTCCGTCAAAGCTGTCAAGCGATCGACTGATGCTACGAGAAATGGCCCGCCGGCGACCTGACCCATCCCTGTCTGGCGTTGTCAGGGGAGGGGGGCAACCCCGACGTCCCACCCTTCTCTGAGCCGTTCAAAGTACTGTACGGATACAAGGCCATTGACCGTCTAGGGAGGGGGTGTGGTTTGATAGACGTAGAACCTGTTGCGGATATCCTGTCGTTCACTCGCGGACTGCTATCGCCTTTCGAGCAACCCTCAGGCCCTTGTCAGCAAGTATCAAAATAGCGTGCCATTTTGTCAGCCTCGGTCTGTTCGAATCAAGTCAACCGGGCGTTGCCAGCATAAACGTCTGCGGCAGTTTATGGCGATCAATGCATTCTACCACAGGGGCCTCTTCAGTCTGGTCTGATTACTTCAAACCACCTCCCGCCAAAATCCATTTGCGAACACTCAAATCCCACCAGAATTCCGACGTCAAACAGGCCAAGGTCTGCTGAACGCTTTGATCTCTAATTTCAAGTTTGATATGCGACGTCAATGGCAGTCTGTCAAGCCTTGCTGCTGCCCGATGTTGGACTAAGAACTACCCGAACCACTCTGACGCACCCGCCACGACATCGCCAAAGCCGTTCCCGACAGCTTTCCGTAGAAGATACAAGGACTCCTCGCGACGCAATCCAACATTCATGGAATTGGCATCCACCACCGTCACACTCATCGTGGAGCGTCGCTCAACAGCCAACGCCCCTCGTTGGACGGCCAGGCAATCGCGATGGGCGCCTCCCCTTCTTCCAACGCTGAACGCAATGCTCTCTCTATTAATCATAGCTTGTTGTACTCGGTTAGATCGCCGGTCCATGCCGTCCATCTTGTGGCCCATCTCCCATTCAATTGAGCTGCCGCGGTCATGCGGTTGGAGATTTGAGTCGATACAGTTTGGATAGATCTGGCTAGCTCATCATAGGCCGGACCTTTACATTCATTTTACAACCAATGGGTCAAGAACAGGGGATACTCGCCCATATCCGGTCCACTCTTGTGAGGCATTGAACTCCATTGATCTCTGGGTAGCTCCAGCTCCATGACCACCTTTGCAGTCGTCACAAGACTTGATACGGCAGTCAGAAGACAAGCACAAGCGCCATTTCGGTCTAGGGAACCAGAGTTGAAGAAGGATTGCTGACCAACAGCAGCGCTCAAATCGTTTTCGGTATTCCCATTGGACATAAATTCCGGATTCGTCACCAGCTTCGGGCTGGTCATTGGATGGAAAAGATTTCTTTCGCATGAGGCGGTCCTAGCGAGGCCACTGAGAGACCCGGACTGATTCTCAGTTGGTCAGATGGTCACGTACGGATACAAAGACTTGCTAAACCGTGGGTCCATCTACGAAAGGCTTCGTTAAACGGATGGTCTGGCCAAGCCTCGACGCAATGGCGCGCAAATGTGAATACCTACCTCAACGGAGAGGAGAGTATGGCCGGAAGGTACAACTATGATTGGGGCATGATCCAGGTTGCGATCCAGGGTCGACCAGCATCCACCCGCGGTGGCCCGCAACGTGCGCCGTTCTCAATTTGAAGCGGGCCCTGCCGACGGTATCCTAGGCCAGGCTGAATTGATACCACAGCATCCCCGACTCAACCCTCACCCGAAGCAGTATCTGATCGCTCTAACCGTAGCTTCGCATCAGTCATGAGAATGGGCTCTCATTTCACGACAACGTTGGGCAATCAACATGCATAATGATGATGGGCGGGCCGGGGAATAGACTAAACAGGAAAGAAGGCTGATTCGGAGACCCATCTACTCCATCTTTCCCTTGGCATCTTCCCGCCGCTAGGTAGTGTAAGGGTTTTCCATGAGTTCATGACTGACGCGTCTTAGCCAGGCTGACGATATCACTAGGTATTGAAGCCATGCTAGTACGACGACGAGAGCAGTCTGCCCATCAACTTTATTTCAGAAGCTTTCGGATACGAGGGAAAATCTCAGGCTCTGGTACTCGCCTCGTCAGTGGCTGTCAGCCGTGGCTAATCACGTTTAGCTGCTCTACCTGGTCGAAGTAGCAGGAATTCACAACCAAGCCATTGTTTCAAGCCATGAGAAGCTCGGGCTTTGGGAATTTAGCCAGACACGAGGACTTTCATTTGACACAGCGGATGACCGCATCCACGTTCTCATGTCTCGAGGAACATGATGGGCAAGATGCCAATTAGTCATTGCCCTCCTCGACGCCTGCTTCAGCGCCTGGTCCATTGGTAGACTACCTCCGATCAAGGCTGCATTTGGTCTTTCTGAAAGTACCACCTACGCCTGCACGCACGAGACGTCCTCTACCAACTCTGCCCTTTGGAGCAGCAATCTAGGAGGAGTCTAGGAGATGAGAGCTGCGTCAGTGCTCGGGTGGAGCGCAGCTTGCTTGTTCCCGAGCCCTCCCCCAAAACCCGCTGGAACTGACTGGGCTGGTCGACTCATGTCGCCTTGGAGCGAGCAGGGGACCTGGGCAGCACGAGCAACATTGCAGCGCAGCATCCGCCGCCGCCGCCGTCTGTGTTGCCCCTGCGCCTATTTACCCTTCCCTGCAGCCGTTCTCCCGTGGTCTGTGTCCTATCGCCCGCCGTTCGCCTCATCTGTATCTGATGCAAGGTACGGATACACTCATCTGCTCGCAAGCAATCTCGAGTCGAACTCGAGACGAAAGGGCCAAGATCGCTGGATGGATGTCGACTGCTACCATACTCCGCAATCGACCTTTCCTTGCTTCGCATATCGCGGACTCGGACCCGGGACCCCTCGTCCAAGCTCCTCCCATCATCCTCCGAGGATAAGATGAGATGAGATCACGGCTCGCTGCGAAGGCCGCGGCCGACCCACCACCAACTAGCACGTCCCGCCCAGCAGTAGCAAACAAAAATCGGGACTTGCGAGAGGAAGGGGAGATAAAAGAGACCGCGAGACATGGGCGGTAAAGCAAGCCCTGTGAAAGGCAGGCGGAAGAGGAGGATTCGCATCTGACTGGTGGTGAAGCCCTCCATCCCCCCTCTTTTATTTTCGTTCTACTGAGGAAAACCAGGTCCGTGGCTGCTGTCATTCCGCCGGGCACGTTTCTCGTCGGGGAATTGCAGTGAAGTGCATCGCGCCAGTAGGTAGTGCCGAGTCCGTCTCGAGACAAGCGTCAGCAGCAACGGGATGAGAGGACAGAAGAAAAGGCGGAGTTATGAAGAGCAGCATTGCAGAGAGCAGAGAAAGGGTGTCGTCTTAGCTCTGCTTTAAGCGCCGACGTTGCCCTCGATCCAGGGAGTCCCCCGTCTGGCTCACCCACACACCCCTCCTCTGCCTGTCACCCCATGCCCTGTAGGAGGAGTGAGGCAGAAGACGAAGTGTGTGTGTGTCTGCGGATATGTGTGTGTGTGTGTATGTTGGTAGAGGTGTGTGCGCGCGGAAGCTGCATGGTCTCGTCCACGCTACTCATTGCTCTAGTTCCTTTCTCTGTCTCTCTTCCACCACCTCTTCCTTTCCCATTCGCACGCGGAGCAAAGTAGTGCAAGCTGGCCAAGGGGATACACGCCCGGTACGGACACATGCGTTGAGCCTTCTTGCAGAAAGAAGAATATGCAACCCACGCTTCTCTTGGGAGGCATCTGCGGTCGCAGGACAAGAGGCCCTCGGCTATGCAGGTTCGCCCACGATTTGGGCTCCGTGACTTATTCTCCCATTGAGTTGCTGCTGCTGGGTGAACTCCAGATGGTGGCGCGTGTGGGGTAGGGACGGGGCGGGGATGGGGGCAGCTTTCCAACGACAGTCTATCTATATCCGTACTCCATCCAGAATCTCGCTTTTCGCCCCCTTCGACGACGACATTTTGAAGGGCAGCCACGCGAAAGCGGACGGCGCAAGATGATGGCGGTGCCGTGCACGCACGCACGAGCGCGAGGCTGGCACGGCTGGCTAACGAAAAAGAAGCCACGCTCCTCCGTATCCACACGGGTTGGAGACTGGCAAGAGAGCCCTTCTCTTTTTTTTTCCCCCTTAGGCGGCACGGCGGGCTTGTCCTGTCAGGCACGCGCCGCCCGGCAGCCAGCCTTTAGTGCCCGACGGCTTCGCGGCGAGGATGGGAACCACGGATCACTCGAACTGTTATGGACGGGATGGGCAGTCAAGTGTCTAGGTAGTGTGGGCTTTGGCTTCACTACCGTACCGTGGGAGTCTGGACCCTAACGCGCGAACTGGACCGGTCCATCCGTTCCCAATCCAACCCAAATTCGTTACAATGATCGCATACAATGGTACAATGTTTGTTTCCTAGTTGAAGGATACCCCAGGTGGAGATGGGAAAAACGATTTGAACGCAACAAAGATGAAGATGAACATTGTTTTTTTTCTCTCTCTCTGCTGCCAGAAGCCGTTTTGATTGAGAACAAATCACTTTTTTTTGTTGCAAGCCTGAACTCCCACCACCCCTTTTCCCTCCCTTCCTTTTCATCTCTGTATCTTCGTCTCTCCTCTGTAATGCAAAAAGCAGCATGGTGATACCGTGTAAACGCTTGCCTGGACTGCAGAAACCAACGTCGCCCTTGATCCCCGTCAAACACACATCCTCCCATCCATCCTTCCATCCCTCCCCAGCTCCCGTCTCCCATCGAAATCTCGGCGGCAAGAAAACAAGATAGAGAGCAGGGAAGATGCCTCGACGCCGCCCATCAAAGGGGGGAGCTTTAACCTCCCCCTCCCCCCCTCCCCCCCCCCCCCCCCCCCCCCCCCCCCCCCCCACCCCCCCCCCCCCCCCCCCCCGCCTCGGCGGGAAGAAAAAAAAAGAGGGGGCGGGGAAGCCCCGCCGCCGCCCCTAAAAGGGGGGGGCTTTAACCCCCCCCCCCCCCCCCCCCCCCCCCCCCCACCCGCCACGAAATGTCTGCTTGCGGCCAACACACATTCCCACATCCCATGCTCGGTAAGGAAAAGTAGGTAGCGTACCAAGACTGCAAAAACCCCACACACTCTTTTACTCGCCCAGCTCAGCCTTGTTCCTTTGGGAAAAGGAGAGAGAGTCGCAACCAAACAGTGCCATTGTGTTTCCCGGCCTTGGCTTAGAGCTTACGCGCGTAAGATGCAGTAGGGGTCGGCCGGTTCCTTTCGTTTCAATGTTCGCTTTTGAAAGGAGGTAGGGTAGCGTGCTTCTCCTTTTTCTTTTCTTTTGAGTTTGCACACGATGCCATGGAATCGGGACTCGAGTAAGATGGTAACTTGGAGGGAAGGGGGCGTGGAGGGGGGAGGATGGCGGAGGAAAGAGGCAAGTGGCTTGAATTTTGTGTTCCCTTCGCCAAAATGGGGGGTTTGTGGACGAGGAGGACCCCGAAGGCGGGCTGAAAGTCTGGGTCTGGGCTGGGCTGGGCTTGTTTCTCCTTGGCCAGGCAAGGCATTTTGAGGCGGCGTGGGGAGAAGCATGACGACAAACGGCCGCCATGCGCCGCCGAGTTTTAGCTCGTCGCCGCGTTCGTCAGCGCTTGACGATTGTGACTGCGAGTAGTTTGGAGATGTTAGTGCCATTGTTTTGCTTTTCCTTAACCGAACTTCACTTGACTTGAGGCACGCTTCCTTTCCTCGCCGGCTCTTGTAGAGTAGTTCGCGGGGGCAAATGAAGGTTTTGAGATGATGATGATGACGACGACGGCGACGATGACGACGACCAGGGAAACTAAGGATTGGTGGGGGGAATCCTCGACACAAGATGAAAACGTACCGATATCCTCGTCGGCTAGCTCATGAGATAGACCGACGCGCTGAGGCTGATGCTTTACGGACTTGCCGTACACAATGGCGGTCTTGAACTGTTCGAGGATACTCCTGTGAATTTGGTTACACTAGACGGAAACACGAACCGGTTAGCTAAGCGTAGCGAGCAAGAGCAAGCCGCAGCGATATGCGCTTCCGTCCGTCCAACTTTCGCGCGCCCCTTTGTCGCAGGGGAGAGAAAAGAAGGTTCACCCTACGACACGGGTTCGCTCGGGACGAGACGCAATGTCACGCGGAGGACCGGCTACTCACGAAATCTTCGACCGTGCACCTGTTTGAGCGGAGCACGACGGGCTGAGAGTAATCTGGCAGTTTGCCCTTTGGCTTCGTATAAACGCGAACCAGCTTGAGCTTATCCCACCTATACGCCAAGAAAAGAAAATCAAAAACGTTAGCTTCTCTGGTCTCGTGAGTGCAATTTTAGGGGTAGCGGGTTCATCCTTGTCGTGGACGACGATCGTGTCGCTCCGGGAGGCGAAAACCGGCCGAAGGTCCGACGGCTAACGAGGAAATGAAGGCAAGGGGGAAGACAAAGTTAGAAAATCCTTACATTGCCTCCATCAGCTCATCAATGTTCCAGCCCTGCTCCGAACTGATCGGCACGGCGTTCGGGATACGGTAGAGCAAGTCGAGCTCCTCGATACTGATGGCGTCAATCTTGTTGAGGACGTAGATGACGGGGATGTAGTTTCTGCTCCTCGCCTCGAGGACGTCAATGAGGTCGTCAACGGTGGCGTCGCAGCGAATGGCAATGTCGGCCGAGTTGATACGGTACTCGTTCATAACGGCCTTGATCTCGTCGTGATCAATGTGGGTGAGGGGCACGGTGCTCGTGATGTTGAGGCCGCCCTTTTCCTTCTTCTTGAAGGTGATGTTTGGCGGCGACTTGTTGATGCGGATGCCGAAGCCTTCGAGTTCCGTCTCGATGACACGCTTATCCGTCAGGGGCTTGTTGACGTCCAGGACGATGAAGATGAGATGGCACGTCTTTGCGACGGCGATGACCTGGCGACCACGACCGCGGCCGTCCTTGGCTCCTTCAATGATACCCGGCAAATCAATGATTTGCAGCGGCGCACCTGAGGAACGCAACAGAATGTCAGCGTTTTCGACCTTTCACTTCCTCGTTCCTTTTCTCTTGCCATATCGTCGTCCCGAACCACATAAAATCTGTCAAAACGTACCATTGTAAGTGACCTGACCCGGAACGGACGTCAATGTCGTGAACTCGTACGCCGCGGCCTCGGAGTGCTGGCCCGTCAACTTGCTCATCAAGGTACTCTTTCCCACGGACGGGAAGCCAATGAAGCCGATACTCGCGACACCCGTACGCGCAACGTCGAAGCCGGCACCGCCGCCGCCACCACCACCCGAGGGTGTCAAGAGCTCACGCTTGAGCTTGGCGAGCTTGGCTTTCAGTTGTCCCAAATGAAAGGACGTGGCCTTGTTCTTTTGGGTCTTGGCCATCTATTTGAGGGAAGAGAAACCATTCCGTCAGCTTGCTGATTTGCGCGTCGTATTCTTGTCTAATATATCTGTGTAGAGGGTGGAGGGGGATTTTTTCCTGATGTCGTCGGATCGAAGATTTGGGTTTCTCGGGGGCGGATGCCTGTCTGTCGCCAACGTCACGAACGCATGTTCCCTCGTTCTGGTCATAGACAGAGACAGCCTTCGAGTTTTCTCGACATCGTCGACGACGGAAAAGGGGGCGGGACGAGGGTTGCCCTCGGTTTGAAGGTGAAGGGGAAGGAGGGGTTGGACACGTACTTCGGCCTCGATATCTTTGATCTACATGAACAAAAGTGTTAGTCAAGATGGTGTCCTCGCGAATAGATAAGGGAGAAAGGATGGAAAATCCAATCTAGCCGGCTATGAAGGTCTCGGCGAGAAACAGTACCTTGTCAACTGTGGTCGCCATGATTGCGGTGTTTCGTCACTCGAGACGTTCCTGCGCTGTATGGAGGGGTTCGATTTATGGATGGCTAGCTTTTCCGATTGCGACGTCGACGTCCAAGCCGCGGGCAGAAGAGAAAGCGAATAGAAAGTGTGCCGTGGCTCGCAGAGTTTGTGGGGGTATCAAATAAGTAACGTTCGTCGTCGTCCAACTTCTGTCTCGCTGCCCAGGTTTGGGTTGATGGTTCTGGCAGTTGGTGATTCTGGTTGTGCACCTGGTGGTGGATTTTGGGGTGCAAAATGGCGGGGACATTGGCACCTTGTGCGAAAAGGCTAAGGTACTGCACATGAAATTTCAGCGGGGCATGGTGGGAATGCACCGCCTTCATTGGCTGCACAGGTTTTTTGAACGCAGTGATGTCAGAAACCTGAATCGTTCAATCAAAAGTCTTTCATATCTTAGGTAAGAAACGCCAGCACTTGGTTTGGTGATTGATGATGCGCAACAATTCTTGAAGATATTGAAAAAGGCACGAAGAAATGACCAGGACTGACAGCATTGTGAATGTGTTATTTTCGTCGTCTACCTTCCCTAACCCTGTGTCCCATCCCAACTAGTAATGCTTCCCAGGCTCCCAAGCTCTTGATTCTCGGCACTCGTCCAGATCTAATCATGGCCATCCAATCCGTTGTTCATCAACTGACCACACACAAGAGCTGACTCTTGCGCTTCATGAACTATGAAAGTTCCATTTGTCGATATAGTGTCTTATCACCCAACAGGGCCTAAAGAGTAAATACCATGGTGTTGCTGTCCACAAATTGGCGTGAGTGACACGCCTTGAGCATCCTCCAGCCCCATTTCGAAGTCAAGCAACTGCCCCTATCGTAAGGATCGCAAGGCCAGCTAAAGGGCAGATAGGTAGCTGGGTCTATCTCTGATGATGCACAGCGGTGCCTTGGTACGTTCCATCGGCACTCGGTGCGTAAAGATCCGGGGATTGCTGTGGCAATGTGTACATGTGTATATTAAATATTGGTTCGTTCGATCTACTTGTGATCCAACTCAACTCAGTTGGTGCTTGGCGCCGATACGCCGTTAACGCCATTAGGAACAAGTCTCGGCTCGGGCAACACGGGCGCTGTAGCGGAGGCTGCCGGCTGGGTATCATTGACGGTCTCGACCATTGCCTCTGTGGCATTCGACTGGCTCCGTGGCGACCAATGTCCGCCGTTGGGCATCGTCGGCGTTTTCGTGCCATTCAAAAGGAAGTCAAGCCCTTGTTCTTTGCACACGCGGGCATAATCGGGGTCGCCAGGGAAAACCTGCTGCAATCCCTTTCGAGGGACCCGCTTCTCGGGAAACGGTGTGCTGCTTGTAGCAGACAAACCAGGCATCTGCTCCTCGACCATGACACCGTTGATATAATATTTGTTCCTCGGCGCAAATCCCAAGAATCGATCAGCATCGGGGTCCTGTTTCCATTTCTGCGGGACTTGCCATCCGTAGAGTTGGCCTTCATTGTCTGGTAGTTCGCGATACTCAACGCTCATCTTTAGGTCCCGAAGATGCGGAACGTCCTGAGCAATCGACATCAAATCCGACACCTGTATTCCGAGTCAGCCCAACCACACATTATCATCACCGGACAAAATTAAGACGCACCTTGACGAAGAACATGTCCATCTTCAAGAACTTCTCACGGGCCTCGCCACGGAGTTTTTCCTTTGAGCGGAAGCTCATCTTGAAGGGATCCTCGCCCTCTCCGTAATAATCTGAAAGGCCAGTCCCAAGTTCGTAGAAGTTCTCCTTAAGCAAGGCATACCAATCCGACTCGAGTCTCCAGATAACCTTTTTAGCGAGGTCGGACACGGAAACATGTTCCCAAGCCGCATCTAATTTTCCGTCAGTAATGATCAACGCGGAAAGATTTTGTGAGCACTTACATTTTGACAAGGAGAGGTCCTTCTCCCCGAGGAGTAGCGCAACATGGGTGTTTAGCACCCACTGTTCTCTACCGTTTGCCGTGCCATTTGCTTGCGGCTGAATAGTGTCGAACCGCACGCCTTGCATATGCTTGAATTTGGCGGCGTATTCCGAAGTCTTGGGGTTCGGGCAAGCGTCGAGCCAGCGCAACAGAGGAGGCAGCTTCGCCACGCGCACGCGTTCTTGCTCCTCGAGGATACGGCGCTGCTCGGCCTCTTTAGCAGCTCGCTTGCGCTCCAACTCCTCGCGTTCAAGTCGCTCCTTGCGCTCACGCTCTTGCCGTTCCTCCTCTTCGCGAACTCGCTTGGCTTCCTCGGCAGCTTCGCGCTCGATGCGTTCCTTGCGGAGTCTCTCCTTTTCTTCTCGCTGCTTGCGAGCTTCCTCCTCTTTCCTCTTCGTTTCTTCCTCCTCACGTCGCTTCTTCTTCTCCTCCTCCTCGCGGAGCCTTCGTTCTTCTTCTTCACGCTCGCGTTGCTTCTTCTCTTCGGCCTCGCGCCGCTGCCGTTCTTCTTCCTCCTGGCGTTTCTTTTCGAGTTCGGCCTTGCGCTTACGTTCCTGCTCCTCACGATGTCTTGCTGCTTCCTCCTCCTTCAGGCGTTTCTCCTCAGCCTCGCGCTCACGCTGTTTCTGCTCAGCTTCACGTTTCTTCTGCTCAGCCTCTCGCTTCTTCTCTTCAGCCTCGCGTTCGCGTTGACGAGCCTCCTCTTTTTTGCGGGTTTCTTCGGCCTCAGCTTCACGGCGCTTTCGTTCTTCTTGACGCTTCTCTTCTCTCCTACGCTCCTTCTCTTCGAGACGCCGCTTCTCGTCGTCGCGCTCCTTCTTGATTCGTGGTTCCGCTTCCACTGTGTCCTTTACATCCGACGCATCTGGCATCTCGATGTCAAAATCCTCAGATTTAACGTGGATACTAGACTTATCACTATTGCTCGATTTGCCGGATTCTCGTCTGTGGCCATCGACATCTGCCTTAGCCTTAGTCGGTCTCCGATCGCTGTCGTCGTAGTCTCTCAAGCTGGACTTGGATCGAGGCGGGCCATCACGAGGTGCCCTGTGAGGATCATCGGGTGAAGCGGTCGATTTTGGTCGTCGCTCCTTACCCTCAACATCAAGCCGCCGACGCTTCACGGGTGCCTCGCCTTCATCCTTGTCTCCCGTGCTTGAGTGTGGTGGCGTGACACTAGAACGATGTCGTTTGGACGAATTATCGCCAGACACCGATAGCCGATCTCGAGACTCGTCCCTCTTGAGAGCTTTCGTGCGATCGTGGTACTTCTCCGACAGCGGCTCGCCCTTTGGCTTCTCGGGATGATCGTCAAGTTTTGTTGGGTCGCGGGGGCTCGAAGGATCTTTCAATGATGATGTGGTGGACACCATGCTCGCTCGTCGGTTCTTTTCTCTCTCGCCACGAAGCTCCCCCTTGGATACGAGCTTACGGCGCGGCTTAGCAGCCTCTCCTTCAGAGGACATCGCGGCGACGTCGGACTCGGCTCGTTTCGCTGCTTTAGCAGCCTGCTTCTGCGAAAGTGCGGGTGAAGCCTCTCGGTCTGAAACAGCGATTGTAGGTACTCGGTCTTCTTTACGCGGCCTGCCAGGACCACGCTTCGGTGAGATCTGATCTTCGTGAAATGAATCCGCCCTACGTTTCTCCTTTGGACTTGTGATGGTTCGTCCAGAAGAAAGTTTCTTCCTCTTCTCCGGATCACGGGACGGGCTAGAGAGGTTACGTTTGTGCGCACGCGCTTCATCCTTGAGTTCATTCCGACCTTGGCGCTTTGTCTCGCGATCCTGCTCTCTGTCGCGGTCCTTTTCGCGTTCTTTTTCACGCTCGCGTCTGCCAGGAGATTTTGTCTTCGAAATGTCGCGGTGTGACTTTCTATAGGCATCGTAAGACTCCTTGAGCATGTGCTCCTCGTCTTTCCAGTTCGTTCCCTGTCGACGGCGGGCAATTTCGTGATAGGTCTCGCCTTTGAATCGGCGAGTCGGATCAAAATTCCCCTGGTCCAAGAGTAGTCTGACGACCTTAATATTTTCCTGGCCGATCGCCGCCAACATTGGGGTGGCGAATTCGGGTGGCATGCTCGAAACAGGTGCAGGGTCTGGGTTCGCTCCACCAAGAGCCAGGAGCAGTTGAATCACCACTTCATGGCCTCCACGAGCAGCAGCAACCATGGCTTCTGAGTCATCGCAACCGTCCTTGACTTGCAAAATCCGCGTAACAGTCTCTTCGTCGCCCTTTCCTGCAGCTTGCCGTAACGTCTTGTCGTCAAGTGACATGTACAAGAGATGATTGCTTGTCTTGTTTGCCCTGACGGTGCCGGCTCGCCGACCGCTGGCGTTGGACGCAGATGGTGCAGGTGACCGACGAGGGCTGTCTGGGCCATGAGATGATCTACTGTCGAATTGGTCGGTAGGGTGGTGATCTTCGGATGTACGTCTGCGTTCTCCTTGTCGTGACTTGGCTTCGTTCAATGCGGCTCGGAAATCGTCTGCATTCTCCAAATCGTCGCTAACTCGGTCCAAGGGTTCCTCTCCGCTCAGGTTGGCTTTCCTCGGATTTACCCCCGCATTCAGCAACAGCTTGACCACTCCCAAGTGACCGTTGTCGACAGCGTCTAACAATGGTGTGTCTTTGTCATAGTTGACACAATCCAAATTGCAGCCCGCGTCGATGAGGAGTTTGACGATGTCCTCGTATCCGTTAATCGCAGCAATCTGAAGTGGCGTGTTGCCAGCATAGTCGGCCACATTGAGATCCTCGGGTCGCTCTCCCAGTCTTTGCTTGGCCAGGTCGTACTCGCCTCGGGCACATGCCCTAGCGAGGAAGGTTTGGCCGTGGGCGTCGAGGTGTTTCTTGTGTGGTGCAATCTTGGCCGGCGACATATTTGACTCGGCGGTGGCGGGGGTGGAGAGGTTTCGCAGCTTGGAGCTCCGAGGATGAGGGCTACCACTGGCAGAGGATTCATCCGAGTGATAGTCTGTAGATTGCAGCGGCGGAGGCAGACGTTTCTTCTTGTAACTCAGGCCATTAGACGAGTTTGCGGGAAGTTGGGTCGAGACGCTCCGCCTGTGGGCACGTGGGTGGTGTGGAGAGACGGATCTGGTGCGTGATCCTGAGTGGCCGTCGTGTTCTCTCCTAGACGAAGACGAAGACTTTGGTTCCTTGGGTAGGCGAGCTCGAGCTTCTATGGTGTTGTGATCCGAGATTCGTTGCCGTCGGACCTTTCGATTTTCCGCCTCATCATCCGAGTCTGCCCTGGAAGCTTTGCGTTTGTGGGGAATTCTGTCGATGGACTTTGCCCGGTCTTTCAGGGACAGCTTGGGGGATTTCCTACGGTCAGCGCCCGTATCGGAATCGGAGTGCCCACCAGATCGACGCCTGTGGTGGGGAGGGGATGCAGGAGCCGAGCTGAGGCCGCTGGAACCATCTTTGCTCCTGGCCGATTGATCGTGAAGGCGCTTCTTCTTCAGCCCGAGAGAGGAAGCCGTTTCGGACAGACGGGCAGGATTGGCCGTCTTTTCCTTGTCGCCATCTCTGCTGGCACTCGCATCACGATTTTTCCGGGGAACCAGGGGAACGGGGAGAACCGGGGGTTCCCCATCGCTGCGGTCCTCGTGCTTTACCTTCCTCGCCTTGGAGGGCGAATGGCCATCCTTGCCAGGCAGTACGATGGTCTCGGCATCAGAATCTCGGTCGACAGGAGCATCGTCGGCTACGGGAGGGGCGCGAGATACGATTACGCTAGGCTTGACGTCTTTGGATAGATGAGGCGGGGATTTGATGGAATCGTCCACGTTTTTGGTCGGTTTGCTGTTGGACTCGTGAGACTCGTCAGGTTGGTGATTGCCCGGTCGCTTCTCCGCCGCAGCGACGGGCTTCGACTTGTCGGACCCGGCAGCATTCTGCGCATCCATATCATTTATCTAGAGGTCGAAAAACTGGCCAGCACCATCCTGGCCAAAGGTCGGCCGCGAGAAAGAGGGTTGGAGAGGCGGATTGAATTGAAGACGGCCGGTAGACTAATTCTCAGTCGCTCGAGGTGACCCCCCTAAGAGAAAGTGGCCAGGTCAGTCACGGGGGGGTGCGCGCGCGAGAAAGGCGTTGGGCGTGGGTGTCGGACGGGGAGGAAAATGCTGCGTATTGGATATCGGATCACGTCGAGTATGAAAGGAACAGAAAAACGACTAAGGAAGCGCCTGGCCGGGACAGAATAATGCGGGCGAGATGGACGGAGGCGGGCGTTGGTAGAGAATGCGGGAAAAGAGACTGTTGGTGACGCTTGATGCTTCGATTTGGCTGAAAGGTGGAAATGGGGCCGCGAGCGAGTCTTCAGAGTCAAAAAGTCTGATCGCCACCTCTTTGATTGGGCCCGACCAGGGGGGAGGGGACTTGCTCGAGAATACGGGACACGGAACAGCCACAACCAGCAAAGGAGACAGGAGACAGGAGACCTGACAGAGAAAGCAGCAGTAGCAGCCGGGCATCAGACAAGCAGGCACACAGCACACAGCACGCAGCCCTGAGGCAAGCAGCAGGCTATGGAAAGTGAGGTGTGCAGCAGGCACCTGGTGGTAGCGGCACTGGCAGTGGCAGCCTGACGACTGAGGTGGCCACATCAGCCAGCAGTCGGCACTAGGTACGTACTGGGGTCGAATTCGACAAGCGGTACTTGGGATCCCACCGGAGTTTTGCAGTATCTACAAGTACCCGGCGTCGACGAAAAGTACGCTGCCTCCTTGGGTGGCAGACCAAACGACCTAGGATTCAACCTGGACGTTAGCCCCGGCACCCACCTTGCTTCAGAAAGATAGGGTGAGATTGAGATAGCAACGCCGTCATGTTTCTCTTCGCAAGCTGCATCGCTGGCTGCACGTTGTCGCTAGGCCACCTGACCCTGGACACACCAACCTGCAGAAATCTCCCATGGTTCCAATGCAAAACGAGTAGCTCGTCCATCCAAGGCTTTTTTCTGTGGTTTGCTAGTCCAAAAACTCGTCTTTCTCCCGCTGGTGGAAAACCTCGAATCTGCCCGGTGCGTGTTCTTGGTGCGACTCGAATGGTACGTATCGAAGCCTCCAAATTCCCCATGCCCCACCTCGGCCAATCCTAGCCCCCTCCAGAGTCGCAGCAGGCTCCTCTTCCCCCTCCCCGGCCGTCGCATCTTGAATTCAAATGGCGAATCATGAGCGACATTCAAAACGGAGAGCTCATGAAGCGGGACCAGACCAGCCAATCACCCACTGTGGCGGATAGCACCACTACCACTGGGAACGGACACCTTACCGTCAGTCACACGCTGCCTGTGACTAATCGACCTGCCGTTTCCCGATTAGACCTAGTGTACTCTAAGCAGGTGTCCGTTCTCGCCTTTTCTTGTTATTAGTGCAATACCTCCCATCCTTGACTGCTTGAGGCAACTGGCGACCTCAGGTTTGGCGTGTCTGACAACCACAAGCAGGCGCGCTCAAGTCTTAGGTCGGAGACTGGAGTTGGACGTCTTCTTGCCCTGTCGCTTCCATCCATCCATGATCCAGCTCCCGTCCTTGCTTCTCCACCCAACCTTGCCGTCCTCGTCGCTTCCGTCGTTGCCTGGATCCTCCCAGCTGGACGCAGAACCGTTTGACTCTTGGCCTCTTATGCCGCTTTGCAGCCGGAGCTTGGATCTTACGTCGACGACCTTTGCGCACCTCGTGCCAACTTGCGACAAGCTTCGGCGACCTAGGTTTCCCGACCCCTTCAACCAACATCACGTCACTTCGTTTGGGATCCCCATCCATAAAGTTGGGCGCAGCCCCAGATCACACCACCTGTGTCCCGACTATCAAACGTCTGCGACCACACAGCTGCGAGGCGAAGCCAGCAATATGCCTTTGGCAGCCGTGAACTTACCTGCCTCCCTCGACGACGTCAGAGTCAAGAAGCTTCCGCCGTCCTCTTACTACATTGCGGACTTCATATCAGAGGAGGAGGAACGCTTAATCTTACAAAAGGTACGGAAACTTATTTCGACGACGTCCGTCGAGCCAACAGCTGTGGCTGACTTGCCCTTGAAACCAACAGATAGCTGAGGCGCCGAAACCCCGCTGGAAGCAACTGACTCATCGACGTCTCCAAACATGGCCGTCCGATCTCGTCAACAACAAGCTGATCGATGCTCCCTTGCCACAGTGGTTGCAAGAGCCTGTGATCTCGCGAATTCTTTCCTTACCTCTTGCCGCCGATTCTGATTCGTCCAATCTCTTCGCTAGCAGTCCTCACAAACGACCGAACCACGTGCTGATAAACGAGTATCCTTCGGGAGTAGGAATCATGCCGCATAAGTTGAGTACATGGTAGGTGTTCACGTGAAGAGCTTTGAATCTCATGCTGGCTATAGGACGGGGCTGCCTATCATCCAGTTGTGTGTACTGTCAGTCTTGGAGCAAGTCTGTGTCTGAACCTATACCAAACCAAGGAGGATGGTGCCATGGACCCAGAGCCTGTGGGACGCATTCTTCAGGAGCCCAGGAGTCTTCTCATCACCACCGACGACCTCTATACCGATTACCTCCACGGCATAGCCGATGTCGAGGAGGACGTTGAGCTATCTGCCGAGACGATCGTGAATTGGGACCTTTTGCGTTCGCAGGATGACTTTTCTGCTGGCCGAAGCGCACGCGCGACCAGGACGAGTCTGACATACCGGGACGTCATGCAGGTGTCGAAACTCGGGGCCAAGTTTGGCTTGTTTGGAAAGAAGTGATATTCGAGGCGCAAGTGTGTCTAAAAGACAAAGGGTATCATCCTCCATTTACTGGCGACCTTCTCAGCACCAAACTTCTGCGCGTACCACTGCTTGGTCCCATCTGCCGTTGTGCCTAAATTGGCGACAATGAACCACAAAGCACCCATGAGGGTGCGGTTTACCATGTAGCCCTTTGGTGCGGCTATCATGGCAAGGCCCAAATAGATCAGGCATTCGCAAGTGTAATGAGGGCAGATGAGATACCGAAAAAGGCCCTCCTCCGGCAATGAATACTTCTTGAGGCTGGCCAAGTGTTTGTGGCATTTATGCTGATTAGACCATCCGTAGAGGTACGCGACGGTCCCAGCGGCGACCCCAGGTGACAGAAGGCCTTCCAAGTTTGGCCTTGATTCTTGCCTCAAGGCGGCTGGGAAAGGTGAGCGTGTATCTGAAAGTGGAAAATGACGGTCCTCACCTGAGCCGTCAACCCAGACGGATACACTCATGCAGAGATAGAAACCCAATCCAAGCAGCCAATGAACGAACCACATCCTAGAAGACCCCGGTCTCATCACAAAGAGACACTCGTACAATCTCCTCGTGCCTTGCAGCGCCATCAATGTCCAGACGAGCACTGTCTGCTGGAAGCTCACAACCGGGCCGCCCGAAGCCGCCTGCTGGCCAGAGATGATGGCCATGACTGAACCGCTTTGAAAATACTGCCATGCCCAGAAAGCCGAACCTGCAACGGACGCGACGTAGAAGTGCATGAACCACGCGTGTGGGATTTGACCAAACGAAGTCACAGCTTTGGCGACTTGCGTGAAGAAGTCCAATCCATTGGGACCAGTGGGCTCCTTCGTTCGGTCGTCGGTGTCGGTGGTAGTAGCCGGCGAGCGGGCGCCGTAGTCGAGAAGAAGACGCTGGGTCGTCTTTGGCACTACCTGGATGGCCAACACTACTGCTGTTGAGAGCCCGAAGAATATCTGGCACCAATGGGCCGGCGACAAGGTTGAGAGAGCATCCATCATCGTCGTCGGTGTAAGGGAGGCCATGGCCGTGGCCGGTATATGATGAGCGGTTGTTGTAAGCTGTGGTTGAGGTTAGAACAGGGGTTACTTGTTGTACAGTGTTGCGGGATTATTTGATACGGTCCAGTATGACGAGCCGGATCAATCGGATCAACTCCCAGCCGCTCCCGATGACATATGCGGGCGTATAGCAGCGGCTCGACCCTCGAGACTCAAGGTGCCTCGGGAAACTTGTTCGAGGGCGCCATTCACAGGGTCACATCCAAGAACAACCCCTATTGGACTTTTCCAGAGATGCATGCCACATGCAGGCTGAGGGGGGAGATCAGCACACTGCGTCCTCCCGCCCGCTCCGCCCGGCCAAAGTGAGGCTTACAACGCATTCCCGTCTTTCTTGTTGCTTGTTAAAAAGTGCAAGGCGGCCCGTTCGAGGCACAGTCACATCTTTTGGGGGCCGGCGGCTCTGCAGGCTGCGAGCCCAGCTGCAACACCGCGGCAGGCTGTAGTCTTCTCTCCTGTCTGCCTACCTGGAAGCTGCCTCGTTGTAACCCGGCTTCTAGGTCTCGAAGCGCGTGGATGTGGCTTGCCGTGTTGACTGGTTGGAATCGGGAAATGTTTGTTTTTGAATCGGGAAATATAGTGTCTGGTAACTACTGAGGTGGTCTCCGGTGACACTGATTCTCAACCTGTCTCTTCGCCTTCAAGGCATCGGGCTCCAGGCTTTCTTTTTGTTGGATAGTCGGGTAAGAAGGATTAGATGTTTGATGGGGGAAAGTGGAAGTATGATTTGTACAGGGCATGCGTAAGTTCCATTCCATAGTGTGCATGCGTGTTCGCTGTGAAGAAGGTCGGCGATAGCCTGATCATGGCTTACATCTGATGTGGGTGGGCGTTGGTGCTGGTCCGCCTGGTTCGCCTGGTGTGGCTGGCGCTGATTGTATGAATCAAGTGGGAAGCGTGGTTCGCCCGCCTCCTTGGAATTTGCGTATATAAGGGATTTCCCGCTCCCCAGAAATCCAGTCCATCCCCCATCTCCTCATCACGAAGCATCGAATCACAATTGTCCCGTCCTTCTCCTCTTTGGTGTTGGTACCATTCACTTTGATACTTGGCCCATCTGCGCACATCTCAAGACTGCATCTAGCCATTGCGTTTCGCGACCTACACCGTGACGGCGAACGATATTTCCCAGTCCGGGCACGCTTCTAGTCTCTGCCGCATCTCTACCCGGTCTCTCATCTTCCGTGTGAAGCTCGTAGGGTATTGCTCTCTGCTCACGAGGCTACCGTATCGTGACCAGCGTGATGAGGTGGCAATCGCCCTTTGATACGTGATCTTACCTGTTATTGTGCTTTAGCGAGCTCCTCCCGAATAGATAAGGAATGTAGCCAGTTGATCTACTGCAGTATACAGGTAGTGGGTCTGATTACTACTTCGAAGAGCTTTGGCTGAATGTATGATGGCCCGGACCTGGGTATGGAATAGTAGAAAAGGGGCGGGCGGGGGATTTTGGGGCTTGGGGTTTGGACGGTCATACGCAATTGACGGGGTTGGTTCGGTTGAATCGGAACTATAACCTTGTGTAGTAAAGTAATTGGGACAAGGAGATGATGGCCTGACTATGTGACAGTGTAACTACAGTCAAACTTGCTTCGTAGACCTTGGAGAAGAGTGGCATAGAAGCTCATGATGCAGCCATTGAAGGATTTTCGGCGGATGCGTCAATCTTAGGAGACGGCCCTCTTGTTCGTCTGTTATCACACAGGACATAGGAGGTGGATAACTTCGTCTAGTAACATGATTCATCACCGCTTCTGTTCGAATTGTAGGGGGATAAAGCCAAGGCACTTACACAGACAAGTGAGTAATGAGAGGACCAGAGACCTGGAATTCCTTGGCCAGTTCTATTAAACTCGGCCCTCGTCAGTTTCTGTTCAATTTGTCAAAACCACGTATCTGGGGAACATTCTCACGAGAGTCTTCGAGCCATCCGTAACTTTGGGTAACATGAATGATGCCTCTGCCCACAAGCACAATCTACAAAACCTCAGTCCTAGGTGACCACTCGTCCAGATGGCAAATTTCATTTGGAAAGGCGCTGCCAAATCTCTAGACAAGAAGGGTAGGAACATGTTTAGATAAGTCGAACTGCTAACCTTGCTGCTACTTTCAGAGTCCCCGATTTGGTTTTCTAGTAGTGCTAATGATGATGAGCCTGGGACATGGAGAGGAGGTCATTTACATACTAACGCCTAAAGTCACGACTAAATCGGGATAAAAAACTCTTTTTTCTTGCCCGTATATCAATACTCGTGAACTCCGAGATGTGAAATCCGCGATCTTTTTTGCTTGTCGACGTTTGTTTACAAACATATAGTATACTCACTTTCTATCACTAGAGATGCTGCCAACAGGAGGGAAATCAGAACACTTTTATCAACACTCTAGGCCGTGAACATTGCTAGATTTTTCTCTGCCTCGTGGAGCTCGTCCGTTTCTACTATTCGTATTCACAGAAGAAAAGCAAGGGGCGTCCTAAACTCATCTTCCTCTTCACTTTGGACCAGTTTTTGGAACCAAGGTGTGAACATGAGAGTAAACTATATTGAAAAAGCAAAAAGTTTTAAAACTTATGACGAAAGGGCTCAGAGTCACGTCGCTCACAAGGGCGCCGAGTGGATTGGGTAAGTAGAAGGGATTCCTGTACACATTTGCGAGTACTTTGAAGTCGAAACCGCATTCTCAATAAGGCATTCATGATGCTTCATTGCCCAAATGAATTGATTAAATCCGTCTCGAAGTCTTGGAAACCCTCAAAGATCACCCGGAACTCCATATATGGTCTAGTCTCCCAATTCTATACTCAGCCAATACCCACATGAGCCATCTCACAACCCCTTAAAGCACCCTCTCATCCATCCCATAACCTTCTTCAACAACCGTCTACTACCTTTATTCTCGCTCCCCCCACGAACCACCTCAACCTCGACCTTGCCACGAGTCAACCCGAGACCCCCATCCTCGAAAGCCCAAGCCCGCAAGCGTTGCAAGTCCCACGCGTCCCTCTCCCCGTCCACGACCCTCCCCAGCGCGCCATCATCAAAGGCAATGCCCCTCCAAAGCAGTACCCCCAGGACCTGAGCCCTCTTCGCCCGGCGAATGACCTCCTCGTCACCCACCACGCGTCCGACCTCGTCCCAGAAGAGTGCGCGGAGGGAGGCTGCTTCGGGATAGTACTCGAATCTCGTTGATGTCGTCGTCATCGTCGTAGTCGTAATCGTTGCCGTCGTAGTAGCAGCACTCCCACCAGCAACAAAGTCAACATCGCTACTCCCACCAACGACAACATCCTCCCCCAACACCTCCTCGAGCCCGTACATACCCACCCCGAACGGCAGCCACTCCAGCTCGGCCCAGTCAATCAACCCAACCAGCCCGCCAGCCCTCTCCTCCCTCCCCCACCCCAGTTTTCGCCTCACCCACGCCTCGCCGCCCTCGTCCTCTGCCTCCTCGCGCGGCGGATGAACCATGATATTATCGGGCACGAGGTCCCCATGCGTAACAACCCAAGGCAACCTCTCGATACCCCCAAGATCCCTCCTGACATCTCTCACAACGTCCCTCAACTCACAAGGCAACCCCTTTCCCATAATCTCCAACCGCCACGCCAAACTCCCTCCCACACGCCCTCTGCCGTCCGCACCCCCGTGTCCGCGTCCCTCCCCGAAATCCTCCCGCCTCCCCCTCCACGAATCCGCAAAGACAACAGCCAGATCCGCAACAAGCCTCCTTCTCGACGCTCTCGGATCCGTCTCCAAACCCGCAGATATCCTCCGGAAGCCCGTCAATGATACACCGCCGACCCTCTCCAGGAGATACGCACACAACTCCCCGTCCTTCTTCCCCTTTCCGCCACGAGTTGCCGTCGTATCCAGCCCCTCTAACACACCAAGCCCCTCCACACCCGGCACGACCCCATCCCCAAGTACACCCCTAGCCTCGACACACATCTCGACATCAACACCGTGCCTCCGAGGTCGGAACTGAACGAGTCTTCCGCCACCACCACTACTGCCGCCGCTCTTCCAACTCGTACCGCTCTCGCTCTGGCTCTGACTCTCGACGCTCCCCCCTCCCCCGGCCTCAACACCGCTATCCCGCCGCCGTCCCGCCGCTCCACCGGGAAGCGGCCTCAGGAGCAGCGTATAAGAGCAGTACCCCTGAAACGGCGCCCTCTCGACCTCGCACCCGGGGAACATTGCCTGCGCGAACTCGTGCGCTGCCGCGATGGCGGAGGGGTGGAGTCGATTCCTCGCCAGGAACGCCGCGACTTTGCCGTCGTCGTCTCTGGTCTCGGTGTCCTTGGTCTCGATGTCTTTGCCGTCGGTGGTACCTTGCCCATCCGCGTCCCGGGCCCCTGACCCCGGAACTGGGTTGATCTCTGCCGCATCGCATAGAATCGACGGTATCATCGAAGCAAACCCTCCATGGCCTTGTCTCGAAGCTTTCGCGACGGCGAGATTGTCGTCATCTCTGCGGGGTCGGGTATCAATCGACATTAGTAAGGTAGATTATCTCTTCTTCTTTTTATCGGGGTTTCTTTCAAGGCGGTTTCCAAATTGCCATTATACAATAAACATTACAATTGACACTCATGAGAAACCCGTGGGAAGAGTTGATGGATGGAAGCAGCGTTTATCAAATCTCCATCTCTCACCTGAGTGAAGTGAGCTGAGCTGAGTAGGTAGTGCGTGTGGGGTCCCAATCGAGTTCACATGACGGCACCATCAGCAGGTTTTCCCGCCTGCGTTTTCTCGGTCAGCGTTCGCGCATGTGGTTTTTCTGCAGCAGATGGCTTTTCGGGGAAAGGGCAGCATGAATTTGGGGGGGGGGGGGGATGAACAACTCCGACCACACCCACTCCGCCCACAGGATGTGCCCGCGTGGGGTGGTGTCTTGCAGATGACTACCCGTCATCTAGTCCGGAAATAATCATCACACTTGGTCTTGAGGTGAGCACTCCGGAACAGTCAACACTACCTCTCATAGAAGAAAACGCATGGGGAAGATTGGATAAGATTATTTTTTTGAATTTTTTGAATGTTTGTATTATTACCTGACGGTAAATTGAGAAGTGAATGAAGAAAAAAAAAAAGAAGAAAAAAAAAGCCCAGGGTTTCTAGAGGACAAATGAAGTCTTTTCCCTAGCCCTTTTTGATGAAAACATCCCGTGTTTATGCCCGTTTCCTTTACTCCATGCGAAGGGTATAAATCGATGCGCGAACCCTATGGCCCACGGCATGCATGCTTCTGTTTCGTCGGTGCACTCGGCTCCTCCATCTTACACGCGGCATCATCTTGTCCAGAGTGCGGTGCGTCGGCAAGGAAACTCCTTAGCGGAAAGGGGGGAAGCAGGCGGAAGCGATACCGGCTTTTTTGGACGCCAGCTTTGATTGACTTCCGCCGGCGCCGCCCTAACCCATGCGGGTTTCCCGACGCCACGATGTGCGGCAGATCGTCTTGCCCTGTCCCGTAGCTCCGTGGCTGTTGGACGGCGTCGACCGCGGCTCCGGTGGTTGATACAACCAGAAGCCTTCCCGATACACCCCAACACCCTCACAGGCTGACCCGGCTTTGCCTGCGCCCGGTTCTATATGATATTCGGCCGTTACTGATATTCGTTACACGCGCAGTATGAAATGCGCAGCTCGCCAATCCATGGGAGCCAGTTTATTTGCGGGCTCTGCGGTCGAGCTCGACCTTGCTGTACCACGCAGCACCAATCATGGTGAGGATCATGCCGGAGCCGTTGAAGAGGTGGACTTCGACGCCAAAGGCGATGATGCCGAGGCCAACCGTCAGGCATTGCTTCAGGTTACCGCAGATGCTCATCGTCAGGGCACCGGCGACCTTGTTCGTCTGGAAAGAGGCAACGTTGAGGGCGAATGCGAGGATTCCGTTGCCGAGGAGAGCGATAAGGGTGGCGAGGCTGATGTTACCCTCCACGCGCATGGTGTTGAGGTTTCCGAGCTCGCCGGCGGCGATGGCGCAGGCCAAAGATTGCATAGCCGCAAAGGGCGACATGCGCAGCAGGACCTCCATAGCGGGGAGGGCCAGGGGGCCGGTCATAATGCGGTTGGTAGCGACGGTCTGTTAACATGTTCGTTAGTAACTGTAAAATGCATTGATAGTAGCACTGTAAATGGGACGAAGGTTTGCTGGCCGAGTTTCAGAGGACGCAGAGGGCGGAGATGGCGGACCCAATTGGAGTCGCCGGGACCACTCTCCGCAAACTCGACAAAGCGTTGTATTTCGGATGATGGACGGGAGATGAGCAAACCCAAAATAACGTACCTTGACCGCAGCAAGCACCACGCCCGCAAAGGTGAGCAGGAAGCCCAGGTCGGTGAAAGTGTACTCGCCAATGGTGGTCAGAGCAGCACCAATCATGATGGGAACCAGCGTCAGGTAGGTCATGTTCTCGTAAGTGCGACCAAAGACAACGCGGTAAATGAGAACCGTGAACACGGGGACGGTAGTTCGGAGGACCTGGTAGAATGGCACGGAGACCATGGCACTGCGCAGTGAATTAGCATGATTGCTCGTCAAGTTATTCGGGTTCCGCCCCTTCCGGCGGCGGCGGAGGTGCGGGCGGAATGCGCACCATCATGCGGCGCAACACAGAACAGGCCCAAAGAGGAAGGATTTTGGTTACTTACAGTGACAGGTTCGACACGGCGATGTTGGTGGTGAAAAGCAAGCTGAAGGCGAGGAGAATGAGGTTTTCGCGGCGTCCCAGATGGGACATGGTGAAGTAGCCGCATTGCAGCAAGCAGTAGCAACCCAAACTCGCGCACGTGGCGTGAAGTGAGGTGAGAAGCCACGGGAAGGGGAACTAGAATGAAAGTTAGAGGAAGCTCATCGAAAAGGGTGCTTTTTTCCCCATCATTTCATCGCTGCTCATTCGTTTTCTCAACGATATTGATGAGAATTCGGAGCTCACGCATGCAATGATAGAGGCAATGTACATACCGCTCCGAGAATCAACTTGTTGTAGAGGGTCAAAACCAAGCTGAACATGAAATAGGCGCTCAACCAGCCAAACTTGACCTGAGGTGAGATGGTGTACTCGACGGGGTTGCGGACTCTGTCGGCGTTGGCTTGTTGTTCGGTGGCTGCAGTGCTGTTGGCTTCGAGATCGTAGCTCTCTTCGATTCGCTTCTCATCGCCGTTGAGGAGGCCGTGGCCCTCCTCGCTCCGTCGAGCCTCGTTCTTGAGGTTGCTGGATTCCGCCATTGCTTCCAAAAAGGGTTCGTCGTCGGAACGGTAGGGTGTGGGAAGTGGTGGGTTTTTGGCGTTTGGGTCGTTGTTAGAAAAGAGGTTGAGCCTTTTGGGGTTTCCACGTTTTCGTCGCAAGGTGTTGGAATCCTCTTTCGTTTATTTGTTTAGAGACCGTGTGTTCGTCCACAAGTTCCCTGTCGCTTAGGGGGGTTTAAGTCGAGAAAGCTGACGACTGTCCTGGTTTCACGACGTAGATCGGTCCCGAGCGGGCGGGGGGGATTTGGGCGGCAAACGGGCGTGCGTCAGGTAGTCGAGCTTAAAAAATATCGGACTAAAAAGCGACGAATGGAGGAACGGCTGCGGACGATGCGGACAAAGTGTAAATAAAAGAGAAAAAAGGGCCAAACGAGAGGCAGAGCGATCGAAGGAGTGTGTGGTTGACAATATGAGTGAAGGAAGAAAGAATAAGAGAAAATAGGGACCTGGATAGATGGAGGGAGGTAGATGAGGTGTGAGGTGTGGTAATTGGGGGGGCGGATAGTAGAGACGGGAGGTACAAGGCACAAGGCAAGGGCGTTTGCTCAGTGGAACAGGCTGTAGATGAACCCAAGACTTCGGATCGCGGGCTTTGCGAGGCGTCAGCTAAATCCGATGCAGCAATGTATTCAGAAAGGGTCTGGGAACAGGGGGGCAGGGCAGGATTAAGGTAAGTTTTTAGAAAAGGGAACGACAGGAACCGGAAGGGTTGAAAGGACGTGTGGAGATAAAAGGAATGGGGGAGTGAAGTGAGTGGTGAGACGGGCACACGGCAAGACAGATAGCCCAGGTGAAGGATGGACGGGAGTGAGGGTGGGAATAGGAGTGGGAAGCACGGTACGGAGACTGACTATCTCAGAGAGAGTGAACACACGGGATTGAGGACAGGCACAGGGTGGAGAGGGGAGGGAGGGATGGATCATGGCAGAGGAGACATGACCCACCGGGGTGGAAGGACAAGAAGAGGAAGCAGAGGATGCCGAGATACTCAAACGGGCATCTTTCTCGCTTCCGCGCTTGGCATCAATGACGTTTCGGCTGGCGGCATTGCTCACTGCCAGTCCTCCTTTTTTCGAGCCCCCTTCTTGTTCATTTGCCGTTACGGTGTACAAGAGATGAAGTACGGATTCCAGACTGCCAGACTCTCACTCGGAATACTTTCCAACAATAAACATTAGATGCATCCTCCAATGGTGATTGAATGAGAATGACATGAGTGAGTGAATGATTGAGCGAATGAGTAAGTGGACTGAGTGAGCGAGCTGGTGACTTACAACCATCTCCCGGCCCCGGCACACGATAAATTACACACGTACCTGGGCTGGTCTGGCTAACCCAAGGGAGCTTCCTCAAACAGTAAGGGTACTTCGAGGCTCGGGGATCAGGAGAGCACACCACATCGAGACAGCAAGAAAAAAAAAAAAAAAGGAAAAAGCCAGAAACAAGACTTGATCCTCCGCCACTATCCGTACGTAGAGTAGCAGTGCAGGTGCGCAGTAAGGGGTCTCTCAGATCTGTCTGGGTTTCTCCCGAGTCTATTGAATGGAAACGAAACCCGGCATCACGGCTTCTCATCTCATACACTTTGGCTTTATCGCTTTATCGCCCCCGCCCTTATATGAGAGAGCTTACGACGTGTCTACCACAGTAAAGGGAGCGAAAGCAGGACTCAGCCACGGCCACGGGCGATACGGCATCTTCTGTCACGAGGCGATACTCAATAGTGGACAGAAGGCGTCGTGGACACGCTCACGTACGCAACGCTTTTTCTCACACTTCATACAACAGAACTCAAAAGCCTGAATGTCCAATCCGCCTATCAAACCTAGGCTTGCGCGTTTGGGGATAATTACATCGGCAAAATCTGGCCGGTTCGGCTTGCTCTAGTCTCGATGCGACCCCATCGTTCTCGAACGGCCTCTCGTAGTCGATCGCGCTGTCGCTGTCGTTTTGGTGCTAACGCTGGCGCTGGTGGTGCTGGGCCGCCGCCGGCGTCGTGTGTGTGATGTACATTGTGCGTGAAATCTGCCCGCCCGTTTGAGCTAAACGGCAGCTAGTAGCCGGGCTCTCTCACCAGACTCCAGTGCAGTGTCCTACCTACCGGCCGGCTCACCGTGACGCCGCTTCGTTTTACAGCGTGCTGGCGGCTGCTCTACATAAAGTAGAGCGGATGTCGCCGTGTTTCCCATTCGGGATCCTCTGCTTTCACGGGTTAATTACCTATACAATGGGGTGAGTGCGCTCTCACTCACTTTGGATGAGGTGGTGGTGGTGGTTTAGATGAGGGGGGACAGGGCTTCGGGGTGCAGCTCTCCATCCTCGATCAGTGGCTGCCAGGTCATCATCGTCATCTATCCTCATTTCTAGTCTGGAGACTGGCGGGGGTGGTTGGAGGGTCTCGCGGGTCTGGGAAAGAGTGAAAGTCACTCAACCTGTGGTAGGTACCGTACGGATAGAGCTCTGTGACTGGTGGGCGGGATGAACAAGCCCGACGGGCCAAATATGCGGTGGGATGTACTTTCGTACAGTGCGGTGGCGGGTGGGATTTTGCGTCCGAAGTTGAGCTTTGTCTTGGGAAGAAAAGAGCGCCCCTCATAACCACCCTTGGCAGCCGCGTAAGCCTGGGGCCCTGATTCATCCTGGTGCGGCCGGACGGCAAGGGAAGGGGGAAGGGGGAACCACAAGAATCCTATGGCCAAGTACCTAGCGAAACGGGGCCAGTTAATAAAGGAGAGGAGCCAGATACAGTGTAATTGCGGGATGAGAGACCGGGGATGTGGTTCAATTGGAGGAAGGGCAGCTATTATCTCTGGCAGACCGGGGGGACGGTAGGTACCTACTGGAGTAGGGAACTTGGGAGAACATCAACAAGAAGGGGTGGGATGGAAAAGGCAAATACCTGCCACCAGGTTGGCCAATTGCGTGGGACTGTGCCCCGCCGGGGTTCGGCGGGATCAATCATGAAGAAACCTGGATAAAGTGGAATGGAAGCATTTTTTTGGAGCACACCTACCTTAGCTGGCGAGCAAGCTCGAGTTAGCTAAGGTGAGTCTGGGAGCATCAGTGATCACTGGCAAAAGCTGGATCAGTCCATCAAGCTCTAGAACACGTTTAATTGCGTTTAGGCGGCGGGTCTTGTTGATGTCTCAAAGTCTGGTTTTTATCTATGTGGGATCACTTGGAGAAATTCCACAGAGTGATTGATTCCAGTTGAGCGGCCGCTGCTGCTGGTGCATGATTGGCAATCCGCATCTTGTCGCGTTGTTATCAATTCTTGATCTAAAAAGCCTCAGACCCTACGTAACTTACTTAGGTATTCCCGTAAAGCTACCTAAGCTACAAGGCTTGCGCATGCCCGAGCTTTCTAAACAGACTTTGGAGACTGACTCTCCGAGACTCCAGCTGTCGTCCCTTCTTCATATCAAGAAAAAAGCCAAAAACAAAAAAGCAGGCGGAAAAGTGGGGGTAAAGCGACTCCAGTGCTCTGTGTGCTCGGTACGAATACTCAGGTATACATACGTTCCTTAGCGCGTGGGTAAGAGAGTCATTATCACTGGCCGATCTCATTTAAATGCGGCTCTAGGCAGGGTCCAGCATCCAAGGAGGAAAATCTAGCTTGATGAGATGCGAGCGAGCGAGCCGAAAGGTTGAATACTCCGTAATGATGTAGGGGCTGTCGGAGAAGTCTGAAGAGCAGTAGTTACCGAAGGCAATCTATCTGGATACTTCGTTTTCTGTCTGCGGCTGCTCACAGGTTTCGGCCCATTGATATCATCAGTAAGTACCCTACCGTGTGTTCTGTCATGGCACGGGAGGTTTATTTGGCAGGTCTCACTCTAGCTTTAGGTAAGGGACAAGTGTTAGGCAGGGCTCCAGCAGAAAGACGTGCGCGTGGCAGCATGGCGATGCCTGTCTCATGTTTCTCTTACTCTCTTGTCTGTGGCCCTGCAGCTGCTGCACGGAGGGGGAGGAGGAGGCTGCCCTGCACATGCTGTGTTCGGATCATTGAGTTGGCTGATCAGCTGGGCGCAATTTGATTTGCTGCAGTGTGCTGACAAGAAAGAGAAGCCGATGAATCCGAAGTCTGGCGATGCCCAGCCTTTTTTCCTTCATATTTTGGGTTTGGTTCCCTCCCTTGGCTTTTTTAGGGGAGGGAGGAGCGGAACGGTGGAAGCTCGGTGGAGAGGGTGATGGTTTATGACAGCAAATAAGGGACGGCTACAGAGCCAAGCCGCGCGGTGCTGCAAGCAAACCAAAGGAAAACCGAGCGGGAAGCAGCCTTGACACTTCAAAGACATTGGATGCGACTGGCCGAGGAGAGATGCAGGGCGGGAAATGAGGACCAAGAAGCAAGGCTCAGTAGCAGGTCGTAGGTACCCAACTGCGTATGGTCGAGCCAAGCATGGCACCAGCACCAGCTCCAGCACAAGCAGCACGTCGAACCAAGACACTGGGGCTCATGACAGCAATTGCAGCAGAGAACACTGAGGTGGAGGAGGATTGTGGCTGCGCCGTGGGAGTGGAAAAGGGGAACGGACGGGATGCGGTGGAGACAGTGTGACCTCAGGATGGCGGCGGGAACACTTCCAGTTCGATGTAAAAAAGTACGTATCGTGGGCCATTATGTCATCTTTCTATTTTCTTCGTTGTGAGGTCACTGACGGAAGGTGCAACTGCGCAGAATCGCAGATTAACATGGCCCCGCTTACCTCAGCACGCAATTCGCATCTTATCTCTTTCCCATTGGAAACCCACAGTTTCGCTTCTTGCGCCAGGTAGATTCACACAATGAAACCATCGTGGAGATACAAATGCCGCTCGCAATTTACAGCCTCTATTCCAGATCATCAACGTCCAGCCAGGACAGAGTAGGTATCCATCCACGATGCGGCGCACAACGTGCAATGTATCGACCCAGAGAGAAATAAGAGCATAACACGTAAGGTACCGACAATACCTGTTTACGATAGGTACTCCAAGACCCCAAGACTCTCCAAGCACTAAGGGAGCACAACGGACGAATCGACGAGGACGGTGGCGTCTGCAACGGTCGGTAGCCCATCTCAGACAACATGGAAATTCAGCCACTCTGCCGCGGCCTCTCTTGGCGGGAGCTGTGTTACACACTTAGTTACCGTGCTAAAACTGGTCAACTGGCAACGGCTCTTCCGGGACAGCCACACTTGACGGCGGGAGTTACTGTGTAGTGGACAGTGCGCCCTCCCTTTCGCGGCTTGCCCCAAGTGCTCAACTCCAGCTCTATGAAAAAGTCGCGAGTCTTTCTGGCAATAGAACATGTTGCTTGCTCCCTGTCGACTGCCGTGCGTAAGGCAAGCGGCGATGCAAGGTAGGAGAATAAAGCAATGCGCCAAGCCAAAGGCCACCAGGGACGAGGGTTGTCTGTCACTGTGTCTGAGTCTGACTCTAACGAAGAGCAGTACGGGGTATTCCCGTGTACGACTTTGGAAAACTTCTGTGCGTATTTGCAGGTAGCACAAACAGCTGCAGACTGCTGAGCTAAGGCAGGCAGTCAGTCAATCAGTCAATCAAGTCCCGCCATGCTGGCTGCAGACAAGACAAGAGGCAGCACGGCTAAGGTCTCAACCGTCACCGATGCGGCACCGATGCGGCGATACCAAGCATCCAAGCCGGACGACACGGCAAGTCTGATATCTTGGGTCATCACCCACCTCACCCACCGAACCACCAACATCAGACCGTCACCGTCAGCCGGGCCCTGAGCTAGCCAATGCCATCCGGCCCTTGTCAGCGCCCCCCCTCCGTGCCTCCCCATGGCTTGATATTCCGATGGTCCCAAGATCCTTGGGTGCCCACGACTGGACCCAGTAGGCTATTTCCTAACACGCGTACTGGCGTACCGACGTACACAGAACAATGACAAGCCTAGCCCATGCCATGCGACACCGCGACGTCCACCGCTAAAGTGTGTGTGAGTGTCTGGGCGGGACGGCAACTTTGAGACGTCTGTGTGCGTGTCCCTCTCCTCGCATCGCTCAGGACGCCAGGGACTCCCTCTGTCTATCAACTCTTCAAAACATGTGTGCCATGAGAAAGGAGATTGATGTGCCGGTCAAACTGATTAACACGTACCCGACCTGATGAACCAAATAGCACCTGGAACTTCCATGGGGAGTGTTGAAAGGCGGACGGTGAGATGACCTCTCCCTCTCCGCCAGTCCCGGCGTCCCGCCCGCTACGCCACGCTGGACATTGCCTCCCCCTAATTGCTATCCGAGGAAGGTACCTCGCATTAGTACCTTTCCTCGCACCTGCACCGCACCTTCACCAGCGGCTCCCTGCTCCTTCCGCACCTCACATGGGGCTGCGTGGCTGCTTCCCGCTCCGACGCCCTCCTCTCTTAGTGCCGCCCACCCATCCCTTCCTTCCTGCCATGCGCTGAACAAGAGGTACATCGTAAGGTAATCATTTGGGACACCGCCCGCACCGCCGCATCAGCAGCAGCAGCAGCAGCAGCAGCAGCAGCAGCAACAATAACAATCCAATATCCGTACCTGCCCTGACTACCGTTACCTTATGGATACTTTGATACCTGATGTGCAGTGGTCATCAACCACCAAAAAGTACCTTGGTCTTAGCTCAATCTTGGCTCCTCCGAGTCGTCGTCACTCCGGGTCTGTCCTTCCTTCTTCCCTAATCCTCCCTTTTATTCCGTCCTGTATTATGACAATTCTTCTTTTTTGACCTCTTCCTTCCCCCTCGAGACTCCCGCTCGTCCAATCCAATCTTGGGCGAATCATCCCGTGCAGCTGATCCACTTAGCCAGACCCTGCTTCCAATTTCCTTTCCGCCGCTGCTTCCCCGGACTCGAAAGGACTATCGACGTTCTCGGAGTCTAGTCCACTACCCGTATCTGTCCCAAGGATCCAGAGGTACCTGAACTGGAATTCACCAACTCAAACTTCAGTGCGGCTCAAGTCACAGCCGTATCGGTCGACAGCCTGTGTCTCTCTCCATCTCTCTTCCGCGTCGACACATGACCACCCACACGCCTGTCTTTACCGAGAAGAGCAGCACACCAAGACAAAAGTAGACGATACCGAGACCAAGGGGTTCGACCACGAGGGTGGGAAGAAAGGAGCATTCTCAGCGGCAACGGGCGTCTCCTGTTCCTCTGGCCTGACAGCTCTTGGAAATACTGACTTTGGCACTTGGCCTTGGCAATTCCTGGCCCTCAACCTGAACCCAAGGGGAAAAAAACTCCCCGCCCATCTCCATCCGCCATCTCCATCCGCCATCTGTCACCTAGCATTTCTTGCCACTGTCGACCTCTTCCACTCATTTCTTTCCCTTCTCTTTCTTTTACCCTCCAACCCCTTAACAACGACGACGATCCTCGAGTCCTGGGAGTGTGCATATTCTTCTCTACTTTCCCTTCTTACTCTCGTTACTGCCGGCCCTTAGGTGTTCATTTGGTTCGTTACCGTCTTTCTAATACCCCAAGTTGCACGCTCGACCTCTTCTCTCTCTCGTGGATATCGCTTCAGCGCCGCCGTCGCAAACCAACATTGCACTGCACTGCACTAGCCCGCTTGCCCGCTTGTCAACCCCCCAAAATCGCCCAACCTGGATCTCAAGCCAATCCGGCAGCTAAATGAAACCCGAGTCGCACCCATGTTGATGGCTCTGAAAGGCCGCAGACTCGTTCTGCTGGCCGCTTTCGTCATCGTTTCGGCGCTTCTCATCTTCTCACAGTCCCTCTACCCGGAGAACCTGAGCTGGGTAAGCTTCTTTCCTTCTTTTTTGTTTCCTGTCGTTACTTCAAACTTCTTGTCGTTTTTTGATCGCCGTCGCAAGCCCCCCGTCTACTGGGGCAGTTTTTCCCCCAGGAGAGGAAGAATGCGCACCCACGTGCCGACTTGGGCTGAAACTTCGACCGAACTCCTCGATGCGGGACTCTGAGACACCCGTCGTAGCTGTTTGCGCTTGACATTTGTACTGACAATGGCCTCCTCCCACAGTCCGACATCTCAGCTTCTCTCCCCACCGGAAGTAAATCCTCCGCGCCATCCACCAAGGGGGCCAAACCCGCCCGCGCAGGCACCGGCCGTTTCCATTTCCTGATCGCCGCCAGCGCCCCGAACTTGCAGTTCTGCCGCGCCCTCGTTTCGTCTACCGCCAACCGCTTCGGCGCGCCAGTCATTGCAGGATGGAACGGCACCGGCGAAAACGATGCTGCCCTGTCCCACTTGGCCAAGATCCGCGTCGTCACCAAGTACCTCGAAGACTTGCCCGAAGCCAGCAACGACGATCTCTTCATGATGATTGATGGCTATGACGTCCTTCTCCAGTTTGGCCCCGATGTCTTGATTGAGAGATATTTCAAGGCAGCGGCCAAGGAAGACGAGCGAATCATCCAGCAGCTGGGACCCGAGAGGGCCCAGAGTCTGGCTGGTCCGATGGGCCGACATATCTTCTTCGGCGCGGACAAGGTCTGCTGGCCCGTGGACTGGCGGCGTCCGGCTTGCTGGGCGGTTCCTCCGGTGCCAAACATGGACGGCCACGAGTTCGGCCCTCTCACGAATACTGGCGAGGATATGGCCTTCAACCACCCCCGATGGCTCAACAGCGGCACCATTATTGGTCCCATCAAGGAGGTCCGCGAGATGTTCCGAGCCACTCTCGACCTAATAAACGAAGTGTACGACCCGGAATACGAGTTCAGAGAGAGCGACCAGTTCTACATGAGCGACGTCTGGGGGTTGCAGGAGCTTGAGAGAATACAGATGCAAAAGGAGGAAAATCCTGATGCCGCTGTCATGCTGCCTCCGGAAGACGGCTGGGTTCCCGAGTTGGAGCCCGCGTACAGCTACAACTTCCACATCGCCATGGACTATTGGAGTCTGATGTTCCAGACATGGGCTGGCTACGGCGAGTGGGTGAACTGGCGCAAATTTGACCGCCCCCTGTACTCGGTCGAAATCTCACAAAACTATCGCAACAGTTCCACCTTTGTGCCTTGGAGCTTGCATATGCAAGCGGACGGCATGAAGTCGCTCAAGCGCATCTTCAACACAACCGAGGACGAAACGATGGGCGCGACGGTGAACGAGCTGATCCGCAAGTCCGAGTTCGGCGCCAACATTGTGACCAAGCAGACGTTTCCGCTGCTGCACGTCACCGGAGAGAAGGGAGCCTTGGACGTGTTCTGGCCTCGCATGTGGTTCTTCCCCTACGGCCGCTCTCTGATCCGTTCCGCTATCAACTGGTTCCAGCAGGAGGAACATTATATGCCTGAGCTGATTGACGGCCGAGTGTGGTATCCCGCACACCCATATCCCAAGGACATTCGGGAGAACGATGGCGGTGCCTGGTCAGACACTGCCAACGACAATGGGACCGTGTATTGGCTGGGATTCGACCAGCTGTGCGCAGAGCACCACGGTATTTTGTTTGGGGAAGATTAAGTAAGGGTTCTCCGCGAAGGCGGAAGGGAGGGTTTTCTCGCGCGTTACTTGGTTTGAGCATAATTGAGCACCTTGGGTTTACGAGGTCTGGAAAATACAGTGCAGGTTCAAAGGGAACCACCTGCATTAGATTCGCAGCATGAGAGCTGCTTGCAGTCAGTACTGGAACAGGAGTATCCGTACTACAACAAAATCAAACGGCCCGGTTTGCATGTTGCGCTGAGCATACTACGATGCAATACCCACCATGTTTGTGTGCCTGATTTCTTTTATTCACATATCTTAGCGATGTCTGATGTCGTGTTTGAGTACGTAAACCATAGCGACCAGAAAGCAATAGACAGACCGCCGTCAGAACGACGGGCGGCAAGATTAAGACATGCCAACTTTGACATCAGCTCAATGTGTTTTGATGGATCATCCGGTGACTGGACGTGTCTAGAACAACAGTCTTGGCTGTCTCGGGCTTGCTCCGACAAGGTGAAGTCAAGTTTGACTCTTCCTTTCCCTGCTTCCGCTGCCGCGCCACTGTTCGGACTTGATGTAGGGCTGGGGATTGAAAATAACACTATTGAGCGGCAATCTTTCGCAGTAGCTGAATGAGGGCAGGTAGGTACATGACTATCCCGGGATGATGAGATGGCGCGTTTCTAATTTTTCGATAATTAAGGTTTTCTCGAGTCTCCTTGCAGGTAGTAGCTGAGGTTCTTTATTTATTTATTTTGGCCTTGTGTCCTTTCCTTCCGAATTTGGACGGTATTGGGGTCACTTTCTTGGCGTGATTGGTTGGAGCCTGGTGTGTTGCGGCTGATGGCGTTGGAAAGTTTCTTAGGTGGCGGCGGTGGTTCGGAGGCTTGCCAAGACGAACCGGGTCGCGGCCAATCCCACCCTTGGGGTATTTGGTCGGATTTGGTAGGCATTACCCTTTGGAGGTTGAGACTTTGGCGTCCTTTGAGAATCTAGCTACCTGAGAGGTCTCGTGATGTGACGGGTTTAGGCTGCGACGCATCAAAGGGAGTGGTTGATTGTGAGACAGGTTTTGTAGTGAGGCTGGATTTGGGATGAGTTAAGCATGAATGTACGCAAAAGAAGGAAAGAAAGATGGGCGGCCAAAAAAGAAACGCTCGAGATGCAGACTTAAAAAGAGGGAAAAAAACGAAAGTGGTTCAGGTGAACCAGCCTCGACTGCCCAGAGGCGGATTCGAACCGCCGTCAACACGGATCGCTGTATAGAAGAACCACAACGTATCATCCTAACCAACTAGACGATCTGGGCGAGTTGATGAAGGCATTGGAGGGGAGAATGGCCCCAGGTAAGCATCGTGGTGGGTTACGGGTGGGTTTTGCGTGTGATTGTGGGGGCCAGTGGTGGGTAGTTGGGTGCTAGTGGATGTGTTCTACGTCGTGAGAAATTTGGCGGCCTTCGTGCGGGAGATTTTGGAGGTTAGGGATTTGGGAAGGGAGAGGAAAGAAGGCGGATGTGGATTGGATGAGAGACTAGGTAAGGTTCATTGCTGGAGGGGTAAGTAAGACGGGAGTCATTCGAGATGTTTGGGCTGCAGGGTACAGTCAGACGGGATACGGGTGTGGCGGAGGCTTTTTGGAAGTGGTTGATTACTGACTGTTTTGCGTGAGCACTTGCGCTGGTGCGTATTTTCGTTGATTCGGTTACTCGAAAGACGGAACGTTTTTCCTGTAGAAAACAGAGTGCTTGGTAGAGTTCTCTGGCTGATGTTGTTCAAGGCTGGATGGTTCATCCCATCATGACTACTCGGAATGCCCGCTCCCGCATTTCGTCGGCATAGTCTAATGCGGCTCCAAAGTCTGATCTTGAGGCAGGGTCTCACGACGGGTATTCGCAGTGTGCGCTGTTGACGATCACGAGGTTCATGAGGGTTGGTCTAGGACAGCAGGGAGTGGTTCTGAAATCTGAGGTGAGATGCGGGACTGGGCGATCCCGATCGTAGGGCTGGGCTGGTTGGATGGATGGGTGGACGGATGTTGATGGGTATGGTCTTACAACTGATGCTTGATGCAGTCATTTTTGGCGGGGTATGCACGGCGGCTTTCCCGTGAAGCTAAGGTTGTGGAAGATTGAGAGTTGCCGAATGGTGAGTGGCAGACCGTTTATGTGGTGCCTTTTAACTCTGATTCTGTCATTGTTGTCGTCACTTGTCTAGTCAGTTTAACATAATGCCCATCCCACGACATATGTCTAGTCCGAATTGGTGCAACTGTATTTGTATGTCAGTAAACTACCTAGTAACAATACCAATAAAGTTCCATAACCCGGTTGACATATTTTGTTACGAAACTCCCGGGATCGAGAGCCTCAAAACGGTTGCCTTAGTACCTTTCCCAAGACGTCTGCAGTCAATTGGTTCGCCTGCTCGTCGCCTCTGGTGGAAATGAACCTCCCAGTCACCTGCCCCAAGAGGCAAGAGACCGTCGCTCTCCCCTGTGCCGTCTCTTCCTTGCCAATGCCCAGACGCCTCTCTTCAATGGCTCAGCGAGATGCAGATGTGCGGCACTGCCCGCCTGCTCATTTCCATAAGCTCTTTAGCGATTGAAGAAGCTGACCTATGGCAGGCGACTCGAATGATACTGCAAATTCCTAAAATTGTCCGTTGTGGAGGCTCTGTCATTCAATTGACGACGGATTTGTTCCTCTATTACTACCCTGAGCTCACACTCGTTCCTCTCAGCCATTCTTTGAGAGCAGGTGACTGGTAATGTCATCGAGGCTGAGCGCCTCCACGGCAAGTGACTCCAAGACTCGTCTTTGTCGTTCAAGTTCTTGAACGGAGATGCCCAATAGATGCCTTTTCTCTTACCGCAACTCTGTGTCACCCATCACAAGAAGCCACCGAAAATTGAGTCCTCAATGATGGGAAGGCGGCCCCCGCCAAGCGAGTCCTGCCCTGTGCAACCACCCACCCCCACGATCCACCCAAATGATGACAAGAACACCACATTTGCGCTTTCCCGCTTACATTGCATAGGTACTAAATACCTTCCCAAGGGTAGGTACACTGCTCAAACACGATGTAAGCCGCAAGGCGACCAATCAAGGCGGCAAGAACCATCCAATGCCGCAAAGGTAGGTATTCGATGCTACAAACTCTTATTCTGGTGCCTGGACTGTTTCTTGCCCCGCCTCTCTTCTGCAATGCTGTGCCCCCGGGCTCTTGCTCAACAAACAGCCACAAGAGTCATCCCTCACCGCAACGCCTGCCTGGTCCTTCCCTATTACCTATTCTGTGCTCCCAATGTCAGACTTCAGCCTCGTTCTTGGCTGTTTTCCCTCCCACCCTTCTCGCGCAAGTGGGCAACTGTGGTGGATGGAAGCGAGCGATGCGAGAGAAGGGCGCGCCTGCGCGCTTCCAGGTTCCTTCCTCTTGCTCTTGTTCATGTCTCTCTCTCTGGAATGCCCGGATCTCACTCGCGAATGCCTCCCGACAGCTCCTCATAGGGTAGCCTTACGGATTCCCTAGCTCCGTTTTCTCATGCCTCTTCTGTGCCTCCCGCATGCCTTGTTCGGTACTTTGCACTTCCCACAGTTCGCCCCCCCCCTGTTGTTATAAAGAAGGGAGCATCCGCTTCTGCATCCTGGGAAGGTAAAGATCGCAAGTCTCACGATATCCACTCAACGTTCAAAGAAACCCAGGCTCAACCAAAACACACGGCAACTGATCCGGATCCCCCCTTGACTCCCGTTTCTCCCTTCTACTCTGATTTGACGTCCATCCCTCCGTTCACCGCCTCATCTCCATTAGTTCTTCTGCTCCCATCGCCTCTCGTTACCTACACCTAGAACCTACGAGACAACGCCGTCCTCCTCCCTCTTCTTGCTGACAGGTCACTGCTCGCCATGGTCGCCCCAGCCGCTAACATGAGCTACTCTCCAAAGAGACTGATCGTGTGCTGCGACGGCACCTGGATGAATTCGTATGTCACTAAATCAATTTCCCCAGCTTGGTATCACTGATCTTGTTTGCTGACTGAAACCCCATAGAGAGAGTGCATACGTTAAGCCCACGCTCCTCAAGCCCAAGGGGTCGCTGCAGATTCCCTCAAATGTGACTCGCATCTCGAGGTGTTTTCGCCGGAGGTGCAGTGATGGTCGAATGCAAGTCATCGAGTACGAGTCTGGCGTCGGCACGGGCAGCAATACCCTCGACACCCTTACTGGCGGTGCTTTCGGCCTTGGTCTCGGAGAGGTACGTGACTCCTTTCCCATCTGATTAGGGGGGTTGAACAAGTACTAATATACACGACAGCGAGTTCGCAACATTTACAGCTTTCTGTGCGCCAACTACTGTGACGGCGACGAGATCATCCTTGTCGGCTTCTCTCGTGGCGCTTACATTGTTCGTTCCGTCGCTGGCATGATTTCTGACCTGGGACTCTTGACCCGTGAGGGTGTCGAGCACTTTTGGCCCATCTTTAAAGACATGGAGAACTGGAACAACCACCGCTACCGCGACGAGTTCCCCACGATGCCGTTCGACAACAAACCCAAGGGTGATGGGGCGGCGGAGGTGTACAGGGCCAGGCTAGAAAAGGTAAATCCGACGTTCCCTGTGATGAAGAGTACTAGATGCTAACCTGCATAGCTCGGCATGACCCGTGTCAAACAGAATGAGGGCCAAGGGGATATTATCAAGGTCAAAGCAGTTGGTAAGGAACCCCCAACCCTAGTGTAACTCCACAACTGACACCAAAAACAGCCGTCTGGGACACTGTCGGTAGCCTGGGCATCCCTCAAATTGCCTGGTTGAACAAGCTCGGGATCTACGCGTCGAACCGCGAGTTCAGATTCTGGGACACGAGCCTGTCTGACAGAGTCGAACACGCATTCCAGGCTCTGGCTCTCGACGAGACGCGCTATTCCTTCCAGCCAGCTGTCTGGGAACGTCTTAAGGCTAATAGGCATACGACTGATCTTCGACAAGTCTGGTTCCCGGGAAACCACTCAAACTGCGGTGGCGGCTGGAACGATCAGGGAATTTCTAACATCACTCTTGCCTGTAAGTCTACCTCCATGATGTATCTGATCAATACTTAACATTGCGATCCAGGGATGATGGATCAGCTGGCATCCATTGGTGTCGAGTTTAACCATCTCGCACTCGAACGCTGCGTGCAGCAGTCCACTTCTTTTTACAGGGCCCAAATCAAGGACAAAAGCATCAAGTGGGCAATGGATCCCGTCTACGGCCAGAACCACCCTCTCCGGCCTTGGGGTCTCGGCTCTATTCAGAAGACCTCGAACCTTCTCTACACCTTGGCCGGAAAGATCATTCGCTCGCCTGGCTTGTACAAACAAGTCAATGCTCATACGGATGCTCGAACCGCTACTTTCCTCACGGACACGAACGAGCGCATCCATTCATCGGTCCGTATCCGTCTGGCTTGCAAGGGCCTGGGGTTGAATGACCTAGGAGAGTGGGACAACCCGGCTATGAAGAAGAATTGGCGGCTTGTGTACTCGAATGCGGCTTATGAAGACCCGGTTCCGCACCATCCAGTCTGGGAACCTAAGTCGGATCAGCAAGAGTGTATGAAGCATCCTGCCGACGCCGACTCTGATGGTCGCTGGGTTTGGGAGTACTGTGGCCCTCAGGAGAATGCTCCTACTAGTCCCAAAGGGAGGACCTTGGTGGAGGAGCCCCTCGGGCCGTACGAGCGTCATCTGTTGAAGTTGACCGGTGGTGACCCCAATGTATATCAGTATGTGGCATCAAAGGAGGGCACTAAGCACGCTCTGGAAGCAGAGAGCAGCTAGTGCTAGGTGTTGTAGCATGGTCCGGAGCTGAGATACCCCCTTCCCTCGTAGCATAGCTTTGGAGTTTGGCTGTTTTTCTCAATATGGTACTAGATTAATAGATTTGCATTGTATTATCTGTCTCGTGTTGTCAGTGCGAGCCCTCGCTCCTGACACCACTGCAGGGAAATGATGATTCTACGAGAAACCCACGACACTCACGTCTCTTCATTGGTCAGTAAGACGGTCTTATAGAACATGTCGGACCCTTATTGGATGGCACTGCCCGCTTCCGACGCCAGCTTCCGATCAGGAAGTCTTGTTGCCCAGGTATCATGCGATGCTGACCAAGCTACGGGAAGTGACCCCCACCCACTCTCAGCCTCCAAGCGGCCGGCGATCCGAAAACGAGCACGAGGTCAAGATGCAAAAGCGGTTCATCCATGGCAAGGATGTTTCCTAATTGGGGAATTTCTTTATCATGGTCGCAGGAACGACAACGACGACTATGTTCACCGCAGCGGCTATCGTTACTCATACAGTATTGAACCCGCTACCTAGTCTGGCTCACTCATTCACTTTGGCTTTTGCCGATCAGAGGTTGTCGGGAGTTTACTTACATGGGGCTCAACAACGCTCGAAATACTGTATAGTGCACTTATAGAATGTTCGGCGGCGTGTATTGGAATAAGCTTATTGTTTAAATTTTGAATGGCCCCGGTGCGTCATGTAATGTGAATTCAAACTAGTCCCTGGCATCAACTTTCGCCCTCTTCCGTTCTTGCACGATATCTCGGCAGAGTTCATCTTCATCAGGGAACTTGGCCTGACTGCCACGGCCGTGGCCACGGCCGTGGCATGTGTCAGCCCATACTTCCGATTACGGAGACAGGGCAAAGCAGATATTCTTTCCAACAAACACTAGAAAATGCGGCGTGGTCGATGTAGTGAGGGGAGAAGACGCTAGAGAGAAGCAGACTAATACCTTACGGCGACATTATTTCATGAGGTGGGGTCGGCCGGGGCTGGAGGTCCCCACTGGGTTTGTAAGTCTACCGCGCGCGTCGGCTCTTTTATTCACCACCTTTTCTGGAGTAGACACTGCTTGTGACCGCGATGCTTACCAACATTGAGATTTTCTTGAAGTCGTCGCGATCTGGGTCGAGCCAGAACATGCAGGTTCTGCGACGTTGAGCCTTGAAGGCGGCATAGGCTGGGTGATTTGAATTATTCAGCAGAGGAGTGGTCTGAACAGAGATGCCGTGGGAGAATCAATGCTGTTGACCGGCCCGTAGTCTCGTTGTAGACTTACACGGCAAGATGTTTCCAAGCAATAGCTGTGTTGTTCAACTTTGATATATATAGCGGATGTCGCATCCCTCATAGTATGACTTCTCATCAGAGCAAAATCATCCTCATCATCCTCAGCTTCCCTCCACGACTTGGATTATACTTACACACTTCACCCCCTCATCATTGACTTAGACCAATCCCTCTCGCCATCATGATCGGCTTAACTCTTCTGACCGCCACCAGCCTCGCCACCATAGCCGCAGCATACGACACAACGTTCGGCTTCAATGGCGCCCCCATCATCGAAACCCGCACCCTCGACGAGATCCACCAAGCCGCCCTCGCCGAGGGCGGCATCGTCACAGCCTGGCACGGAGGCGACGAGACGAACCAGCAAGACGGCCTCAAGCGGGCCTTTGAGTCCCGGTTCCCCGGGATGACGCTCAACATCACCGTCGACGTGTCCAAATTCCACGACGGGAACATTGACCGCCAGCTCGCCCTCTCCGCTCTCGGCGGTGCCGGCGCGCTGTACGTCGACACGGCGATCCTGCAGACCTTGCACGATTACCCGCGCTGGGACCTCGAGGGCGCACTGCTGCACTACCAGCCCGTCAACTTTGACAAGATCCACCCCGCATTCCGGGACGTTCGCGGCGCGTGGTACGGGGTTTCGATTTTTGCGTGGACGTTCATCTGGAATGCGGAACGGGAGGAGGATGGCCCGCAAGAGTTTGCGGATTTCTTGGAGCCGAGGTTTAAGGATCGGCTTGTTCTTACGTATCCTAACGATGATGATGCGGTGTTGTATGCGTTTGATCTGATGTGAGTACAGCTACTTCTTCCGGGCTTTCCCCCCTAAACCAAAAGCCAAGTCTTTTGTCCAGACAGATCGTAGCTGAGACTTAGCTGACACTCTCTTTCAACAGCATGCAACAGTTCGGCTACGAATGGTTTGAAAAGCTCCTCGCGCAGAACCCGCGCTGGGTCCGCGGTACCGGGACGCCCGTCACCCTCCTCACCTCGCCCAACACGACTCTCTCCGCCACTTTCACCGCGGGCATCGGCCTCGCTCCCCCGGCGCCGCTGAACGTGTCCATACCCACTAATGGCACCTTTGTGACGTGGGCGCAGAGGGCGGCTATCTTCAGGGACGCGCCGCATCCGGAGGGCGCGAAGTTGCTTCACAACTTTATGCTGAGCGACGAGTATCAGTCGGCGGCGACGGCCGCGGGGTTGTGGAGTGTGAGGAAGGATGTGGCGCCGCCGGCGGGGTATCCCGGGATCATGGATGTCGAGACGACGAATTCGGTTGAGTTTGAGAGGTTTATGGGGGACCGGGTGCGTGTTGAGCGGTTGAAGCTGTTTTTTGAGGATAAGATTGGGACGGCGCAGGGGTTGAGTCCTCTTATTGATGATTTGTGATTCCTCCCCTAGGAGTTGGGTTTTCAGGAGCTGTGGCTTTGGAGACGATAGGTATTGAATTAGAGTTGAGAAAAATTGGTTGATAGAGTCGAAGTGGAGTGTCATCGAGGCGATGACATCGGCTCGACATTGTTATTGACTGCCTTAGGTTCAGCATTGATGAGGCCTAGAAGTTCTCAGTATCTTACCATCGGCAGATGATCTTGACCAAAGTAGGAGAATTTACTGAAAACGGTGATATTTTCAGGCGTCTACATTTCCTCGCACCTTGGGCTCAGCCGTGTGATCTAGTGACTTTGACATTGTCATCGCTCATCCAAGACATCTTTCCGGAGCCTTTACAAGTCCTCTCGCCGTTGTCTCGACCAACTAAGCATAGAAAGAAACTCAACTGTCCTCTTTTTCTCGATGCCCCCGAGGCTGGCGGAATTCCGCTACCGAACCCGCAGGGTACACCCTTGCCCGTACATGCTGCAGCCCGAAATAAGCGGGACGGGTCCTCCCGCGTGGTTCATCCCGTCGAGTTTAAGTTGCATCAAAGGATCAGCTGAATCAGCGCCCACTCCTGAGAGTCCCCACGATTACGGGCTCCTAGGGACGAGACTGGAAGGTAGAATTGTCTAGCAGAGTGTACCAAGGAAGTCCTTACTAAGAAGCCAGTCGGAATTCCATTAGTCTAGGCATCAACTTTTGGTTCAATGTCTGTCTGCTTTACAGAATGGAGTCGATGGTTTCGTAATGGCAGCTAGCAGCCTCAAATCTCGAGAGCAGGATTTGTATATAACCTCAGCTTCGGGCGGTTGTAGCACCTACCATCCAGCCCTTAGCCATCCAGTTCAAGCAAGCTTCCTATTGCCCATCATCAACTCCTCCATCCCTTACAAACGACTATCGAACAAACCTGCTCCTCCACCACGCAAAAAATGTACACCCCATCCATCCTCACGCTCCTCGCAGCAGCAGCCCTCCATCTGGCGACCCCCGTTTCAGCAAACTATGAATCCGGCAAAGCAGTGCAGATCAACTTCTACTCCAACTCCGGCTGCTCCGCCTACACCAGCGAGACGGCGGCGTGGTGGACCCGCTCCCCGCGCGCGGCCGAGTACGTCAACGGCGGGAGCGCGGGCGACTGCTTCTCGCTCGGTATGCCGGGCGCCAGCGGGAGTCTCAACGTCGCCGGCGCGTGGCGGGGTAACGGGGCCCAGACGAGCGGCGGGTGCGATCTGTATGACGGATACAACTGCGGTGGCGCCAAGGGGCGGATTGGGTTTAATAGCGGCTCGGGAGGCTGCGTTGCTTCTAGGAGCTCGAATGGATTGTTGTGGAAGAGCGCTTACTGCGGTGCCGCTTAAGTGTGGTGGGAGTGGAAAGGTGGGGAGGCGCGAAGGCTGATGCGTCTTGTTTGGATCTCATCAGATGTTGAGATGTTTGGTCGGAATACTCGATTCGTCGTGGGAGCGTAGCGAGACTTGCTCGCAAGCGTATGTTGACGGGGTAGTGTGGTCTTTGTCCACGCCACGAACGCTTCATGGCAAGGATAATATTTGAAGCAAGCAAACATTTGAACTATGAAAGCCGCGTACTTTTTGGAGCCAATTCAGTCCCTGCGATCAAGAAATCCATACTTGTAGAGTTCAGAGCGAACACCTGCTGAGAAGACCCTTGTCTACGGGGAGACTGTCTTCTCATGGCCTGGCCGGGACGACGCCCTCTCGCCCATCTACGTCCGTCCACTCCTGAAGCGCATCAAAGAGCCTCCCCCACTTCCCACCAGACCACTCATTCCTCAACGCCTCCCACTCAGGCAAACACCCTCTCATAAATTGTAACCAGCCACCGACAATAAAGTCCGCATACACGGGGTTCTCGCGCCCGTCCATAAATGGACCCGCTCCCCCGGCAGGAAAACAGGGACCGAGCTTAGCCTCCAAGTTCGTCTCGAAATCCGCCAGCATCTTCTTCCTTACCTCCGAACCGGGTGAGATCTCGAGGTCCCCCCACTTCTTGCCTGGGAACCGGTCCAGGAACGACTGCCTGTCGGCCTCGGCGGTGCGCGGGTCGAGGGGCATGTAGAAGCCGCCGAGCGGGGCGCCGTACTGGCTGAAGACTTGGTCTACGAAAGCATTGAAGACGCGGTGCAGAGATACCGTGCTGCTGCCGTTTTCTCCGTCCTGGAGGAGTTGGTGCTTTTTGTCGGCGAGGTAGGTTCTTTGCAGGTGCAGCGCGATGTCGAATGAGTCGCCCACCAGGATTTCCTTCTTCTCTCCCGAGCTGGAGGAAGAGGCGAGGGGGTCGCGGATGATTGGCAGGGTGGGGAAGTCAGTGCCATCGTCGTGTTTGCGGTTGGCGGGGAGTTGGAGTGAGTTGCGTGTCTCGGCGACGGCGTTGAGGGGAACCCAGGTTGTGCGGTAGGGGACTTTGGCGAAGTTGAGCGCGAAGCTATAGAATGTAAGCCGGTTTGAAGTCTTTCTCCCCGCGAGTGAAGTGCGGGGGCGGGGGTGTTTTACGTACCGTGTCTTCCACGGGTTCGGTGCCATTGGATAGGCTTTTGGATCGAGGATGATGTCGTAGAACGTGATTTTGGGCTTGTTCGAGGCGTCCATGGCGGGCGAAGCTGAGTTGAGGTGCTGATTGTCGGACTGTGTTAATGTGGCGTTCATGTGATTCTTAATGTCTGGAGGATACTGAGTAATTGTGATGGTCAGGAGTGAAGAGAAGTCAATGGCTATTTCTACTCCTCACAATGAGTTCAGATACGCGCACGCACACACTACTAGCGTTTGGAATGTTCATCTGGCACGATGCAGGCAAGACACCCTGTATACGGGTGATCTGCACCTGGAAACGCATAGCCGCGATGAATCATATGCTATATAGGCCCTAGCGGCCGCGACGGCGTACCCCGATAGGTTAGCCCCGGTGCCCCGCTCGCAAGTGTAAGACAGATAAAGCCACGGCCCGCAAGGCGGGGCAGTGTATCCGGAGATCGGTTGAGCGAGCTAATGCCGTAAGACGGAGCGAATTATGGGGCTGCCGGTGCTTTGCCCCTGCGTACATCGGATCCTTCCCGGAAGTGAGGTGATTACTGATCCCGGTCTAAGAAATACATATACGCACTGCAGCCTTTGACTCGATTCGGCAATTGGATGGCTTGACACCGTGAGATACCTTGACTGCCTCGTCGACTCGGAAGTACCGTGCTCGACGGCACGTGTGTTCGTATTCTCCAGAGAGTGAAATGGCCCATTCCGCGTCGGGTTAGCAATGACATGTAATGTTCGGTGAAGGGCTCGGTGAAGTATTTGGATGTTGAAGAGTGTGTAAGCAGAAACAACAGATCAGTAATCATGAGGGGAGAGCACGCCCTATTCTCAGCTCGGTGAGGCATGCGCAAATGCGCACGATACTCTTAGGTGATCAAGGCAGTTAGCTGCAATGCCAATGGGATGTCTTTTCCTTCAACTCGTCTACAGCAGCCAAGCGCGGGATTGTCTCATTCCAGAGTCATGGCGGTGGGATACCGGAGGAAACCAGCAGCCTGTGTCGCCTTCTCACATATTATCATGGGAGATGACTGCTTACCCTTCCTACAGGAGTATCGGTCGCCTTCAAACCATCATTATCGGCAATCCTCAGACTTGCTCCCGCCCTTACAAGCAATTCGAAGATATCCTCCCGGCCGTTCTGGCCTGCGACATGTAGAGCCGTCCAGCCATGAAACCCTCTCCGATCCAGCCGAGCACCGCCGCGTATCAACTCCGCGATAGCTTCAACATGGCCGTACCTCGTCGCAATCATGAGCGGCGTCCACCCAAGACGGCTCTCCACGTCCGGGTTCGCGGATTCGGCCAAAAGGATCCGAATGCAATCACTCCCGCAGCCATGGCGGGCCGCCACATGCAGTGCCGCTTCGCCCTGCGCGTTGAACTCGTCGGTGGGTACGCCGAGCTTGACGACGGACTCTAGCATATCGTGTGAGCAGCTTTTTGTCAGCCGATGGATGTAGGATGGCGATTCGAATGGCTTCTTTGGAGACTCTTGGAGCTCTGACGCGATGAGCTTGAGGATGTGGGGGAGGCAGAAGGCTGCGTATGTGCGGCTTACTAGGCGCAGGCTGCAGAGGTCGTGCTTGCTTAGATGCTATAGCGTGTTAGTCGTTTTGCTTTCAGGGATCACTAATCTCGAGGACCTTGAGTATATCGTGGAGAATCTCTGACGGAAGACTGTCAGGTGAGAAGACGCCCATCTTGAACGGCTATCGTGAACGTCTTCCCATTACTTTCTCGTTGATAGCTGTGCTCGTCTCATGATGGGAAACCAGTGCATATAAGTACCTGTGCTCGGTGCTGTGTGCTAATCTTCACCTTGATTGATAATCAGCAAACTTTGCACTATGGAAAGACAACCATACAGCGCTGGATCTCGAGGACATATGGTTTGACCTAAAAGGGAAAAATAGAGTCTGGCCTGACCGGCTTTCGGCAGTCCACATAATGGGTTTGGCCGTGTTTCCTGGCTGGTCTTAGCACAATACCGTCGAATCTATCGTCAAATCCCCACTTCATCAGGCTCCAGTTGATCTAACCTCGCTGCAACTAAGGTAGGTCCAGTGGCCTTCAGTTACGTTGGAGGTCTATCGAGAGCTTGGAATGCAATTATGAGGAGCAAGGAACCCTTCTTATGTTCCGTTGTCATGACAGGAAACTTACCACGCAAGTGTCTTGGGGAGCACCGCCCTCGCTCCCGCCCTTGAGGGGCAGCGGCGGTCATTCTCGGCCGGCCGGTCGGCCCCACTAACACGGCACCCAACCCCTGCTCAGGCTGGAAAACGCAGACCCAACAGGCAGGTGTACAGGGCAACTCAATTGGCCAATGAGACCAGTGGGAAGTAGCTTCGCTCCAGCTTCATTTACTCTTCCAGGCCGGCACGTCGCTTGAGCTGTGAATTCGGGTCCACCTAACTTATCCGAATTTCTATGCTAATGAATAAAGCAAATGAGATGAGCATCTTCAAGGTCTCTTTGGGCGGAACTTTGTTTGCCTGCAGCTCTAGTGGCACTGTGCAGCCAGAAGTGCAGCCACGTCCAGCTTCCACAACTTGCAGCTGCCTCTATGAACTGCTTCACCATCATCAACAACCACATACGACCATACCCATTGGAAAACTCGGGATCCCGTCCGCTCTCCCATAGATAAGCCAATGAGGGCCGGATTAGTAGTTGGGTCGGTGACGACCAGCGAATACCTGGTGTTGTATGTTTTTGAAGTTTTGGTGGGCTAAAGTGGATTCACGATGTCTTCCTTGTGGTTGCGGCCGGGCTCACTAACACGCGGGACGTTGTTGAGCCGCAAACACGGACACTTGGTTATAGCCGCAACTGCAGAAACTTCCACTGCCCGTGGGCGGCCCGCGGCATTGCCCCGTTCATTTATCAGACACAGGTGTGAGGTGAACTCTATCTTTGCACAGATAGTTGGGCATCGTATGTTGCCCCGTTACAACGTCATTCGAGGCGGTATAGAATGCCAAAAGGTCCAATTTCCAATATTGAGAGCTTCATACTATCATAACTTTTATATAAAAGGAAGAGGATATCTATAGAGTGATTAACGACCCGAGAGAGTACTCCGTAGACACCATCACACAGCGGAAACCTCCTGACGCGGTGACTCCACACTGAGACCGCGAGTGAACCACCGCGGGAGTCATACTATGACCCTCATTCTCCGTGGGGGCTTGCAAGACCGATTGGCCAGCCTGCCGTATTCAGGGTCAGCATGAAGCACTGTAGTCTGGTGATGCTCAACGACGTACAATGACTCGCTTGTCGCCGCGTGGGATGACCCGTTCGTCTCATTCGTACTGACTCGCCAGTACGGAGAAGAATAGCGGATCATGAATCAAAAGTCCATGGGGATTATGACCAACAGTGTAAAGCCAGTATGAGGCCAGAACTCACGACCAGCCAATCTATTAGACTCGCCAACAGAAACTGGGGATCGGAGGTACGCGAACGCCAACATACATTTGACCGGGTAGGTCCTTCAGCTTCCAGGTATAAGTAGTAGCGCTCGAGCTCTGTAGATGTGATTGTAACTACCCGCTAACCACATCGAGTCGATCTTGCAATAATATCACATTCAATCCTTTTTCTACACACAAATCAGTCATCATGAAGTTCACCCAGGCATTCGTTATTGCTTCCATGTCCCTCGGCGTCATGGCGGGCTGCCGCTCCGCCCCCGAGGTCTGCAAGTCAGACGTCGGTCCTATCTCGCGAGGCCTCACCAAGGGTTGGGTCTGTGATCTTCCTGAGGACTTGCCCTGCCAGACGACTTGTGAGATCACTGGCGAGAGGCAGCGATCTGAGCCCGGCACCGTTGGTATGGAGACGATGAAGTGCTGCAAGCCCCAGCCCGGCTGTAAGTTTCCCTTGATGCTGAGAACTGGTAGCTTTGATACTGATATATTTGCGATAGGTTGAGCATGTTCTCCGCATGTACTAGATGCTTGATGGGCGGAGTGTGGAGATGGTGCAGTCTCCCTCAGAGGAAGCCTGGATGGTTTTGCGCGGTAGCGAAGTTTTCATAGGCTGTTGGTGGATAAAGTCACCGACTAATACGGTCTCAGTGTCGAGAATGAGAGCAGGGAACTTGGTGAGACACTGTCTGTGAAAAGAGCTATGATGAACAGTCTCCGGTCTGTCAAGTACATACCGTTCAAGATTAGAGACACGAAGAAGAATAAAAAGGCTTATAAACATAGAGCGTGGGAACTACAAGCGGACATCAGCAACTGCTACAGTTCAGATCTCAACCATCACCACAAATTTCTCACCGGCTAGGGAGCTCATAACAATTGGACATACAGATACATGTACAAAAAGAAAAATAAATCACTCAAAGTCCAATATATAGTCACAAGAGCATGACATCACAGATGCTTTTCCCCTGCTGTATGCGTCCCACGCTAAGCTGTTATGCATCTATCCCAGAACATTACATGCCTGCAACTTTTTCCCCTCTCACAAGATACTCGATCATTCCTGTTTCGGAGAAATAAATTTCCCAGTCCTGAAGCAGCTGGCTCATAACTCCCGGCTCTGAGGCGGCCAGGTCTTTAGTTTCGCCTGGGTCCCTATCAATGTCATAAAGCTCCCATGCGCCGGTGCCATGAGGTGGAGGCAACATCACAGCCTTGTAATTGCCTCTCCGTATCGCTCTCATGCCGAAAAGCTCCCATCCGGCAACGTCCTCACCCTCGCCGTATACCTCGGACGTCTTGGAGCTAAGCATCGGGACCCAAGACTTCCCTCGTGGAGCGACCACTTCACGACCGCGGAAAGTAGTACCGGGATGCGACACGCCTGCCAGATCCAACATCGTAGGTAGGATATCCATGACGTTTGTGTAGGAGTGGCTGATGCCTCCCTCCTTCCTCACAAGGGGAGGATACCGCACGATACATGGGCACCGTATGCCGCCTTCAGTGGTAAAACCTTTGAAGCCTCGCGAAGGTGCTGTGGCAGCAAGAGCCCATTGCGGCCCATACATGATGAAGGAGTTGGCATTTCCCATGTTCTCATATGAGTTATCATAAAATTGGCGAAGTGTCTCCCGGATGCCCAGTGAGCCCATGATGGGCATGGATTCCATGGTGGAACCCTCGGCACCGTTATCAGACATAAAGACGATGAATGTGTTGTCGAGCTCGCCACTGGCCTCGAGATGATCGATGACACGTCCGATATTGTCGTCGAGCTTGTCCACCATGGCCGCATAGATTTCCATGGCTCGGGCTGCCGTGGCTTTATCCTGTTCACCCTTTTCACTCCATTCAACAGCACCAGGTACGTCTACTGGTGCCGGAATGACGTCCTTCGGGACCAGATGCAGTTTCTGAAGCTGACGCAGACGTCGATCTCGGAGAGCTTTCGGTCCGTCATCATACAACCCACGGTATTTGGCAATTTTCTCCTGTGGTGCTTGTAGCGGCCAGTGTGGTGCAGTGTATGCTAAATATCCGAAGAAGGGCTTCTGTTTATCCTCTCCTGTGCGCTCATCTAAAAAGCCGAGCAGGCGATCGGTGAAGTAGTCACTCGAGTAAAAGTTCTCGGGCAAGTCTTTGCTGCGATCGATGAACTTGTCGTTCTCCATCCAGAAGCCAGAGCTCTTGATGAAAGGGGGAAGTCTCGCATCAAGTTGCGGCTCGTAATTGTGGTGATTCCCAGCGCCCGGGAGAAAAGAAAGACACTTGGTGAAACCGCGGCTAGACGGCGAGGTTTCGGCAGTCATGCCCAAATGCCACTTCCCCGAGCACAGAGTGAAGTAGCCGGCATCCTGAAGTATCTCAGGCAAAGCAGCAACGCGAAAGTTGAGATAGCCTTCGTATCCTGGGTGGCCATCGTATTTTTGTCGCGAACCCATCATGAACTCGGCCATCTGGCCCAGTCCAGCAATGTGGTTATCCGTGCCAGAGAGAAGCATGGATCTTGTAGGCGAGCATGCCGGGGCCGTATGGAAGTTTGTCATACGCAGACCATCCTTGGCAAGACGCTGCAGAGCCGGCGTGGATATTTCGGAGCCGTATGGCTCTGTATCGCTAAACCCCAGATCGTCAGCGACGATGACGAGAAAGTTGGGTCGTTTGGATGTTTGCATGGCTGAAAGTCAGCAGAAAGTATGCGAAAAAAAGTATTATTTATCGCGAGAAGCTGAAGTTGTCAAAGAGGCTTGAAAGATCAAATACCACAGCTGTAGCCGCTTCATTACAGATTATCATGGGTTTTGGACTAGACGAAACGCATAGATGCTTCACTGCTCGGCGGGTCTCAGGGTCAGGTAGAGGCCCGAGCCGGTGCCGCTGCGGGAATACCGGATCTGCGGGGTTACTCCCAGCACGTACCACTCTAAGACTCTTCTAGCAACGAAGTTCAGAACTTCAGAGCTTGCGCTCGGAATTCCCGAGCACAACAACAATATACTTGTTCAACGGCTGTCAGTGATGTTTGACCCTGACACTCAAGCACCGGGACGAATAAAGTAGGTGGACAATGTGGAAACCACCAGCCTCCTCGAAATCCGGGGTATTATGCGGGGGAAACCCGAGTCCTAGACTCACTTGAAGCGCTCCTGGATGATCTTATCGACATCGTAAAGAAGCTTCAGGCTAATAACGATGAAGAAGAACGCCGTTGTATGGTCTTGGAAATTCCCTGCCAGCGGAATTTGAGCCTCAGTGCATGGACATAATTTGATCACACGAGCGTACCAAAGATTGCTTAATCGTGACTTGAGGTACGTCATATACGTCGAACTTTCCCACAATCGAGGACATCTGGGGAAATACCTAGCGCCCGGCAGACAAAGCACTGTAACGATGATGTCTTCCAATGAGAGCGGTCGATGAACGCCACAAACGTCCACAGCCTACCTGCTTTGGTGGGATACAAGGACTTGAAGTACCTTACCTCAGGGGGTAGGTGGGAAAGGTACGAACGACGACGTTGCGTTTTACCAAGCAGGCCAACCAAAATCTTTGTCCACGATTCTGGACAAGTTAACCCCTTTCTTCTGCTAACTTGTGTTCGGGTTGGTACAAAAAGTCGGCGGCCCGCCTGAGATCGTTCCTATGTTGTCATCGCCTTACAACTTCATTTATTAGATTTCCTAAGCATTGTGGGTGATAAAAAGGGTTTTCTCAGTGTACGACATGCCTCCATCCCCTCCTTGCGGTAGCGGTGATGACAACGGCGCGGTGATACCAACGACAGCGGGACTTCCTGTGGAACCGACTTGCCCCGACAAAGAAGTTGAGGCTTCAGCCCCCCGCAATCCCATAGCGGAGACCCATGCAACGGGAGTACCATCGCACCAAAGTTCCTCGCCTGGGTGGTTGATTGCGTTCAAGAACGACTACAATCGCTCAGATGATTTTCTTGTCAATGGAGGAAACACACATGATCCAAGAAAATCGTACCTAGCACGCTTGAGAGAGAGAATCAAAAATCTAGACAATGCTTTCACAAAAAACTCGGCAGATCGGGCGAATTGGCTTCAGAGATTTCCAAAATTAAGCACCGAGCACAACGGAAAGTTTACCACCAAAGTGTTAGTTGCCTCTCACCCTTGCGCAACAGTGGGACGCTAACTTATTCGTTCAGTCCATGGGCAGCGTTCTTTGAGCAAGCGCGAGCGCAAACGACTTCGGAAAGATCTGAACGACGGATAGAATCCGGATCTTCAGCTGCAGACTCGACTCTTCAAACAGGGTCGATATTCGACAAAGTCAGCCAGCAGTCCATCTCAGATACGACAGCCAGCACGTTCTCTGAAGACCATACCCTTGGCCAGTTTCAAGAAGGACACCAAAAGCCCTGCAGCATAGATGGCGAGCACAGTGATGACTCCTCCGAAAACAACTTTGGGCAAGACGACCAATATTCACTGGAGATTTCTATTCGAAGGGTGCTAGCTGCCAGCCCAAAGTATGCCGACGCCGTAGTCGACGTCCTTCAACGTCGACTTCAAGATTTCATACCGCGTAGCCATGATTCTTCGGAGGTATCAACACTGCTTACGGGCATTCTATGCACCTTGGGAAACCATGCGAAATATGAAGCGGTCGATGGAGGGAGTTCCTCAAAAGGAAAGCGCTCGACTGGGCTAGGGAAGCAAAGCTCAGCAACACCTGCCAGTGCTACCATTCCGGCCCACCTATCACCGCTTTTGCAACTCAAGAGGGACAAGGATGAAGATGAAGATGAAGATAAGAAACGAGAGGTGCCGCCGGCCAAAAGGGCTCGGCGCGACGAGCCAGGCAAACACTTGCTTTGTCCCTACTTCATCGGGTATCGGAACTTGGTGGGTGGAGCTTGTCGAGCGCCGACCTCGTTCAGGACATTCAGTGATCTGAAGTAAGTTGATGCATTGTCCCAAAGAGCAACAGGCATTCTAAATTAATTAGGAACCATTTGCGCTCGATGCACTTCGGGGGCTCTCGGGACGAACTGCACATGGACGAGGACGATTGGAAAGCTATCGAAGAAGTACTTAAGGAAGCCAGCCAAATGAGGCCCAAGAAAGGCACCGACGCTTCCTATAAGAAGCATTTGGGCACTTTTCAGAAAGTCTGGGGCGTTCTGTTTCCGAACCGTGACCCTTGGGCCCAGTCTCCTTGTAAGTCCTTGCGTCGGCTATCTAAGGCTCTACCCGGCCGCTTTTTTCTGTAAACTAACACCTTTTAAGTCTGCGAGGACTATGAGGATCTCATTGCAGAAGAAGCAGTCTGTGAGAACCACGAGGACTTCATTACAGAAAAGATTGAATTGCTGTCCCGTTCCATATTCGACCCTGAGGCCCAGCAAGCTTTCGAACGCCGCGAAGTCTCCAGCCCGACTGAGTTTCGCGCATCTCGTGACATGGTTGGCGAGATGCTGAAGAGACTCTGGGAAATCGTCGCAGTTCACAGGCCCGAAGTCGCAGACCAATTTCACGACATATTCGATTCGACCACTACAGGCATGATGGGTGACCAACGGATCGGGTCTCAGAACATATCTGTCGATGAGGATCCCGGCCTCTCAAGAGCCGCCGCAGATACACAGGAGCCGGGGCCATCACACCCACCGCAGGTGACATTCAAATTACCCCTTTATGGGAGAGAAGATTTCTCTCATCCAGGCTCAACTTCTGTAGCCTCTCATGAGACATTGGTTCAGCCAGACTCAGCAATCCCCCATTCCAAGGGCGGAAAGAACTTCTGTGACCAGGAACCTCGAGAGACGGACCCGCCGCACATAGAGCGGGACTCTTCGCAAACCTTTGGCAATTATCACCCGCAAGAAGACTCTGCGGGGACCCCATCGTCTCAGATACCGAAACCTTCGTTGGCTCAGGAGCCTACGACTTCTTTTCTAGATGAGACGAAGGAATACCCGATGCCAAGTGGCTTTGACTGGGACATGTGGCAGCGGGAAGAATCCGCGAGTACCTTGGTCGATTGGGACTCGTTTCTTCCACCTCAATTGAACGAATATACTGAAGAACCATGACAGCAGTTATACAATATGGCTGGAGCACACATACAGAGGCACGGCTTTGTGGGGTTCGATACTTGTGCAACACGATGTTGTCAAAAAGGTTACTGCTGCTTGGCGTTCGGGGGATGGCAAATTGCAGAAGATTATTCTAGTAATAGAAATCACGAAGACATTTTTGTAAGAGCAATGCTTTTAATAACACCAATGAGATTCAAGACTGATTTCATGCCTGTCAAAGCGGATGGTTGGCAGTCAAGATAAGGTGCCGGTCAGTGTATAGGTGCCCCTGCGATCTACCACCACCATATTCCCATCAACTATGCTTCTAGGAGTAAACTTCTGAAGAATATACCGGAAAATATACAGTTGATAACTTCTAAGTATATCAAGAAGTGGGAAACAACGGGATGCGAGTAGTAATTAACTTAGAGGTAGGGGGAAATGATATGCAGTCAGTCAGTCATTCATCGCATCGGCTGTGGTGATGCTGGTGAAACTACAGCTTGGGATGATTATGATTAGTCAGCATTCTTCAAGGAATTCAACTGTGCCCGCAGCCCAACACACACCTTTTTCATGACGGCCCATTAATCCAATCTTACTGCTTGCTTGTACTGCCGAAGATAATCGAAACAATGTGTTATGGTTGCCGCAGACTCGGCTTCGCGAGACCCTCGCCCCCGCCTGACCCAGTGCACGACCGGGAGGACGAGGAGCCGCTGCCGCAGCCAATAGACTTCGACAGACCGGCGCCTCGAAAGAAGCTCCAACCGAAGCCCAAGACCATCGTTCACTCAGCGCCTAGCCATGACGGTATTCCGGCTTTCGTGGCATACTCGGTCCCCGCAGACACTCCGGAGGATGCCGACCTGACGCCCTTGCGCCCACCGTACGCCTACGTCTTTTACGACACTTCCCCTGGCGCGCTTAATCCGGGACGCGCCGAGGACCTGGCCCGCTCCATATTCGACGGCACCGAGGACAACCGCAGTTCTTGCGGGCTGCCGGACAGAGTCGAGGTCTTTGCTATGCCCCTCCCAGCTCTGCCCGGAACAGGGAGCCCGTATTCTGCCGAGGACGTGGGGCTTGACCTCGTTCTTTCACAAGAGAGCCCCTGGTATGCACGTCTCGCCGCACGCGCGTCGCGAGACCCCCAGGACGCACACTGTCTCCAGCATGCCGCCGCTTGCATAAATCATCATGAGCGGGAATTCCAGAACCGCCTGGTCATTGCGGACAGGGCGGAGGCGGTTTCGTGGTATCTCCCAGAAGGTCTAAGCGACGCCGAGTTCACCCGTCAGATTGTGGTTGTCGATAGGCTTGAGGATAAACCCAAGAACCCACCCGGACCTACCCGTTGGCAGGAAACGCTCGCCTGGACACACTCTCTTCCAAGCGAGCAAAGAAACCCGGATAGGAATAGGGCGGAGAGGGCTGATAGCAGCCCGTACGGAAGAGTGTTGCTGGTCGACTGGCGGCCTCGCGACCAGGACGGGGACGACGAGGACGATGAAGCACTGCCACTCAACTGGGATAAGATCGCGTTTGAAATGCTGGGGAAGTCGGTGTTAATTTCCTCCCGATACGGAGTAAGAACCTTCTATGAGCATTTCCTTCCCGACGGCGTATTCGATTTTGAAAGAGAGAAGGCTCGTGAACGAGGAGCAGACGATAGGGTGGACTTGCCGATGTAGACTAGACCCTTTGCTCGCCTTTATCAGTCGGGCAGTGTCGACAGCCTACACCTCACTGACGTTAGCAGAGACTGTCACGCTTCTTCAAACTAGACTAGTCGGGAAGATTATAGAATTTCGAGGGAAAAAAACACGCCTTAGGTGGTTACTGAAGCTAGTTGGCAGGGGGGGAGATCGATGGTCCCTCCTACTCCGTCCACCAGCCACGCCCGACGTGGTTCCGACGTTTTTGGGCGCGGACATGGCTGAGCATTTGGTCGTTCTTGACGCAACGTCTGGCGTGTATCGCTCATTCAACTTTCTTTTGCCCAGGGAAGAATCTCTAATAGTTTCGTCAGTAAGCCCTGTGCATCGGACAGAAACCTGACCATAGTGGCGGAAGCCATTCAATTCTTTCCGTCGAGCGAAACTGAGCTAACCAAAGACCCGACTTGAATCCAGACGTCTCCCAATGTTTTCAAGTCCCCTAATCAACTCGTGTTGGTAGAGGCCAATGTAGGCTTCTTCCTAACAATCTTTCCTGCCTTGCCCGTCGTATCTAGCTCAAAGCTCTGCGCAATATCTGTTCCTATAATCACGCCATCGGTATGACTCATTCCATCAAAGATCTCATCAATCTCCTCTAGAGTTCTGCCCTTTGTGTCAACGAACAACCAACTCGCAGTAGCCAAGATTGCGAGGTTCCACCCGCCGTTGATGGCAAAGTACCGCCAGCCAATCTTCTCCATAGCTATCGGCGCCGTGTAGAGATTGAGAAAGCTGAAAGCATAGCCAATGGCCTGAGCAATTGCCACACCCTTAGACCGCTGTGAGTATTTCAAGATCTCGGGTGGATATGTATAGGCAAGGAGCATCCTTCAATCGTGTTAGCTTGATCTGCATCGTCTTCGAGGCTATAACGAGGCTTACCAGCTGAAAGACACGGCCAAAAGAAATAAGCCCACAACAGCGATGGCGCCAATGGCATATCGATGGTCGTCGGGATGTTGGTCTGCAAGGTACGAAAGGCCGGAAAGAATAGCAAAGAGGACGACAGTTGCAGCTGTGCCAAAGACTAGACATATACTGTGAATCACACGCGTCACACGGATCAAAGTAGCAAAACTTACTAAGAGCCTTACGAGTGCCGATCTTGTCAATGACGAAGACGCCGGCAAGGCTGCAAAAGGCGTTCCATAACAGTAGGCCCATGTTCACCTGGATGATAGTACCGTAATTTCCAATCCCCAGTCCGGCAATTAAGAAGGATGAGAAGTATCTGGGTGCGCATAAGTCGGTGGTGGCTCGCGCATCATTGGAAGCATGTGTAGACTTACAGGATGGCGTTTGCACCTATAATTTGATAGCAAATGTTGATCAGCACGGCGATGATGAATCTTTTCAGATTGGAAGCTTTTCTTAGATGTTAGTCTGAGACCTGGATAGAGGAACAGGGACCCGCTTTACCAGGCGCGATGAGTTCTTTCCAGCCACCGTCGTGTTGCTCTTCATGTTCCAAAGTTCCCATGATCTCCTGAGTCTCTGCGATCACCAAGGGATGTTGGCGATCTCCGTTGGCATGCAGACGAGCGAGAATTTCGATAGCCTAAAAAGTTTTAGACACAAAGGTTCGGCGCATATCACATGCAGCTACCTACTTCTTCAGTACGGCCCTTATGGAAGAGCCATCGTGGGCTCTCGTCGACGAATGGTAGAAGGCATAGAGCAAGGACGGATGGCACTGCTTCTCCCTTTATACAAAAAGTCAGCTATGGTCTGAGTCGTCATCAAGAGTCACTCACAAGCATGATTCCACGCCATGCCCAGTTCGACTGCTTATCCCATATCCCTAAAAAGATGCACGTAGTGAAAAAGGCGGTAAATGGCGCGGAGACTAGCACGGCGTTGGCCAGCATTGATTTATACCTGGGCGCTCCCAGCTCCATAATCCACATGGGCGGCACAGAACCATTGATCAAAGTAGCAAAGCCGATGAGAAAGCGACCGCAGACGAGTTGTGCAACTGAGGAACATGTGTGTAAGTGAAGGTCCTGGTGAGAGAGAAGCCGACGTGTCGCACTCACCTTTAGTTGCGGATGCTTCTAATATGACGCCTATGATGATGCTCGTAGCGCCTAGCCCAAGACCAGCCTTACGCCCCCAGCGATCGACGAGGTGGCCAACAACGGGAGCGCCAATGATGCACCCGGCGCTGATGATGGCAGCATTGAGACCGACCATATCACTATCGAGTTCAAAATCTGTTTCAGTTTGTCAACTAAGGTGGCTCGTTTTATGCCAGATGTGATGTTAGTCAACCCACGTTGTCGGTACGGCACGACGGCGTTCAGGTTGTTGATCATGGCGGCATCGTAGGAGATAATGCAAATGCTGAAAACTGCCTCGCAAAAGATCAGCGCATACGAAAGAGTACTGCCCAGTTTCAGCGAAGCCATATTTGCGCAACTTGTTTCGAATGACTGTGTCTCAACGATTTCGATAAAAATTCCGATGAAGCACTGACATTGCCTGGGTTTGCAGAGATGTAGCAAGTGTAGATAGCCTCAACTAATGTGGGGTGGAGACGACACCCGACATGGGCTCTTTTTATAGCCATAGCTTCAACGGTTTTGGAGTAGAGCACAGCTTGCCTCTTTCGACCCCCCCCTCGACTCAGCTAGATAAGCATAGTATACGGCAGAGCCTGGCATTAATGTCCAGGGTCAAGGAAGAGGAAGCCGTAGCTATTCCCAAGTTATCGCAACTTTTTGAGTGGCTTGCCCGCAGAAGACAAGTAAATCTGAGCACACCTGGCAGCTTATCAGCGAGAGAAGTGCCTACGGTCCAGCTTGAGCCAATCAGGGAACCGTGGTTGACGTTAACCGTGGTTGACGTTTATCAATTCCATCGGTGTATTTTCCCCGGATTTCCCGAACTTCCCCAGGCGCTGAAACTGGCCGGGCACTGCCAATCATCTATGAGTATCGCTTTATACCATGCTTTGCTATCACACTCATCTTCGACAGACTGTTCCCGATTGCTCGGATTGAATAATGATAACCTATGATAGGACGGCTATTGAGTGCATCAGTTCCGAATCCGCGAGAAAGCAGCATTGGGGTTGTTTGGCATCGAATGCCTGATGGCAGAAAACTGGGTTTCCATGAGCGAAGCATGAGGCCGGTCTGTAACGCATTGACAAATGAGTGACCTATCCGGACCATTGCAAACCCGAGATAACGATTGGCAACAACCGGCATGCATCCCCAAAAGGGAGGGAGAAGGTCTCTGTTCCTCTCAGAACGCCACATATACTATGCTAGCTCGAGGTATCTCAGATTCTCATGGCTGGCCGTAGTCAGTAGAGATAACGACAATATCGACGCCGATATGGCAGATTAATGATCACATGAGTTTCGTGAAGGCAACTTGACTAATCTAACTACGAGAGCCAGGCGTATCTGATCACAGAGTGGTGTGGCCGATTCCTTACATGAAGACAGGATTCGGGCGGGCATTCGGGCGTCGGGCATGGGGCCGAGGTCTGTCTTGCTGTATGTCTGGAAAGTTTCGGTTAGTAAGCGTTCGATGATTGATTATAGTGAATCATGGCATAACAGTGTCGCAGCCAAATCCAGTTCGGTCCTCATGGTTGATTGAGTTGCTTACGAAGAACGCTGTATATTGCGAAGAAGCAACCCCACCCCCCTTTCCCAATTGCTCACTGGAAAGTTCGCCCGGAAACACTATTTACACGATTACTGGAAGTTTTCTATAGCTACTTTACTATTGACGTCGTACTTGCGCAGCTCGTCTTCAGCTTTCAAAGCAGCAGCTTGAATGATGCCTTTGGTATTACTAGTCCGGGGCTTAAACTCCACCGTGAATGGCAGCGGCCTTGGGGCTGGGCTATCATTAAATGCAAAAACATCCAGCTCCTTGGAATTTCCCTAAATTGAGTCAAATCATCAGCAACTGATCAATTGACGCATTGCGGCGAATCCGCAGTTCACTCACATGTTCATCGGTAGATCGCATTTTGAATGACCAGAGTAATCCCACGATGGTAAACCAGATACCTTGTTCAGCAAGGGGTTGCCCACTACAAAGGCGTCGACCCCAACCAAATGTGAAGATGCCCTTTTTGCTAGGACTTGGCAGTCGCTCTTCCAAGAACCTCTCAGGTCGTACCTCATCGGGGTAAGGATAGTCTCGTGGATTGCGATGGATGGCCCAGAGGTTTCCAATGATCGAAGTACCTCTGGGAATAAACATGCCCTTGTAGGAATCGTCGTGAACAGGTGCATGAGGGGGACCTCCAAGTGCAATCGCGGCTCGCCAGCGGAATATTTCCGTAAGAAGCGCCTTGCAGTATGGAAGAGAGTCCTCATCTGCCCAAGTAGGGGGTTCGCCTGCTAGGACGCGATCGATTTCCTCCTGTGCCTTCTGCTGAACGCGCGGGAAGGCACACATGGCGAAGATGAAGACGATGATAGTGGTCGTCGTGGTATCTACGCCACCTCCGATCAAATTACCTGTCAGACTGGCGATTTCTTTAGGAGATAACTTGTTGTTGTTCTCCTGGTCCTGGATGAGACGCTTGGAGAAGCTATCCTGTTCAAGTTGAGCCCCTTCGACGGTAAGGGCATAGAAGTATTTTAGCAATTTTTGCCCCTCATCCCATATCATGGAAGGAAACGGGTAGATACGTTTAGGAAGTTTGCTGATCCATGGATAGGCCTCGACTAAATATTGAGCCGGTGCGGAAAAGCCAGCTCCTGTCTGCACGAATGATAACGCAAGCTTAGCAAGATCGTCATCCATCGATCGAACCCTACGGCCCCATCCGATAATGGCGGCAACTGAGCATGCGTATCGCTCAATAGCCGAGACGAACTGCTGGGTCTCCATGATATCACGAATCAATATCTTGGACTCGTTGGCCTGGAATGTTCGGTATCCCCGAACGGCTTGGCTGCCAACTACGGTATGCTGAAAGACCGTCAATAAAAGACAACGCAGGTAGCAACAATATCGATATAGGCAGCTGACCGTGATACGTCGATGTAAACGCCATTTGTCTCCATATACGAGGCTGGTCTGATTGTTTTCTGTTTCGTCAAATGCATCGGCTAGGTAGGAATGTGGACGCGACGAATAGATTTGGGCTCGTTTGTCCATTAGATCCGACGCTGCCCAACAGTCGTTTACAACGATCGTCGGACGGTTTCCCGTCCAAATAGTGATCAGAGGGCTATCATATTCCTTTGACCATTTTTCAAAGATGAGATAGGGCTTCGCTGCGGGCACACGCCCGATGTTTCCAACGATGGGATATGGGAACGGACCGGGTGGCATGCGAGACCTCAAGTACAACACACGACCATAAGAAACGAGAACCCATAACAGGAAAACGATGATGGGTCCTGATATGAAAAAGGCCGCCAGGCGCAAAGGGCTGTCCCAGTTTGCTGGAAGGTAATCCGAGAGGGACATTGTTTGAAGTACTGGAATAAGTCGACAATAGCCTCTTGACGCTCGACTTGATCAATCTCGAGTCTGGGAACGCAAACGAGGTGAGCCTCGCTTTCTTATTTCTGCACTTCATTTCCTCTTCATGAGATACAGACGGGTCAAAATCTCCACGAGAGACGGATGTCAACTTCTGGGTCGGCCGAGGGTTCCGCTGCCCCGGGATGGCTTCTTTTCGGGCTCGGCCGAGACTCCCGTTGCAGTTTCATCACTGTCAGTTTGAGGTCCCTGATCGGAGCCACACGGTTCCGTCTCGATCCAAGTGACATCTGCTACGCGCTCGCCATACCTCGTTTTGCTGCCACCAAGCCCCCACCAAGATCCTCTCGTAAGGTAACTAACTACACAGTAGTATGAACGGAGGAACTTCCTGCCGCTTCGGGCCTGGCAAAGATAGTAAACTAGTAAACTTGCAGAGTGGGGCAGGCGGTACCTGGTGGGACATGTGCCGGGAGGGGCGATGGAGAAAGAGGCATTCCCACTGCTGCCCTATGCTATGTAAATCCTACCCCGCTCCCCACTGTCGTCCACTTTGCCTTTGTGCCTGCCTACTTGCCAGACTCCAGGTCTTCGCTTCTCTTTATCGTATAGACAATTGAATATACGATTTATGCAATACACATGGCTGGTAGATTGCGTGACTACGTACCTGCTCACCTTCAAGTCGAGCTGCATGTGGCTGCAGGTAATGCCGAGAGTCCAGACGACAGAAACGCTGCGCTCCCGCCTCACAGCGTCCGTTGTCATTAGGTTTGGGGGCCAGAACTGTAAATTGAATCCATGAGCTGTCGCAAAGTGGGAACGATGTGGGGAGAAGGTCCTCTGCATGGGATGCTTACACGATAGAAGGGAAGACGGCAGAAGCCATCATCTGAACCCAACCAACCTTCCCTCGTCTCTTCTTCTCTCCGCTTCATCCAACCGCCCAGTGTGTTCTTCCCTCAACCTTGGGTTCACGATGTCGATGGCTCGCTCCAACTTGCCTGCCTGCTCGTCACTTCTCACCTCTTCGTGCCGTCCTTGGTTCCAATATTCCCCACTTCCTCTCCACACATCCCTGTCGACGATGCCCACGCCAATGTGCATCATGCATCGGATTTGAACGCCTTACTCGATCCACTCTTTTCTCGCGCTCAACCCCTGTACCCGGCCCGGCGTCTTCTCGTGCATGGCCACTGGAAGCCGGTTCCTGGTCCTCGCTTTGGTCAAAGTCTGGGCAACCGTGCCGCTCCCGAGGCGTCCATCATCATCATCACGCCAGCCATCTTTGACGACCATTGCGGGGCTCTTACCGAAAGCTGTGCCGCTCTGTTGCCAGGGAAGTCCTTTGCCCGGAGACCTTGCTCTACTGTGTAGAGAAGGATGGGCACCCATGGCATCGGCTTGCCAACTGGCTTACTTTCCAGAAGGTCTGACGCACCTGACCATTGGGAATTCCCTCAGTACTAAAGTTCTCCAGACTCAATTGCCTACCTCTATTCCCTGTTCTGCACGTCGTTGGCTGTCGTTCGGCAACGGCGGGCAGTGCGGGGAGCTGGGAAAAGAAATATTGACTGCGCAAGTGCCCGAAGAGCACGGCGCAGATGAAGCCACTGGCCCCGCGTCCTCAACTCCCCGTCAACCGTCAACACAAGATGGCGGGGCATGCGACAACATTGCGAAGTAGCCAACTTCCTGCTGACTGTCAGCGCTCACCCATGTTCCATGGCGCCACCCCGACGCGGCTTATTCGCACAGATTTAAGAGGCTGGAGCCTTTGTCGCATGCACCATATGATCCGTTTGTCATAGCTTCGATTCTCGATTCCCAATGCTCAATGCTCTTGAGCCGCTCCTTGTCAGTCGCTCCTGCCGACACGCGACTAACACACCCGAGCCATTATGGCGTGCTTTGCTTATCAGATAGCTTCTTCATCGACTCTAAAGTCGCCGGCGTCTCGCACCAGCAAATGCCTGCCCTCCCGGGGCCATGTTCCGGGGCTATCGGTATTAGCTGTTGCTATTCCTGATAGAAACCAACACATCAGACTTCAGTCTAGGGCGGCTGGTCCTAGCTGGGGCGAGTCAGGGGTACCCCGCGGGAAACATTGGGCCACTTGGACGATCACTGGATCGTCCTCTGGCAATGGCGGCACTTGGGGAACTTGTGCCGAGCTTTGGTTATCAACCTACGAGCACGCCAGCTTCACGGGCAACAAGCTGCTTCACGTCTTGGCTGCCAAGGGCACAGTCGGGCAATGGCTCAGCCCGCTCTATTTAACCCGACGATGGTTTTTTTGGAGTATTTCGAAGGGCATGCATCTTCCAAGCAAGGCTAGTAAACGGATGACCGAGGTCTAGTTTGTAAACATTATTTCTCTTGGATTTGCCCGGCGCTGGCCTGGTTACCGCTGTCTTGGCTCTTTTCCAGAATTTTGGCGGCCACACCAAAACAAGTTTTGTGCTCATTCGGAGCCGGCCCCTGGATCTGGTTGGACGCGTTCCTGTACACCAACGACTTGGACTGCATTACTGGTGCGTCTCTTCATTGGATGTTTCCCGCGAGCTGCAGGTCTTGAGCTTGGTGCCACGACATGGACACGAGCCCCCCTCGAGGACACAGCAAGCATCGAGCTACGTCTGTCCGACATTAAGAAACTTATGCGCCGGTCGAGTCCGCCTCATACCCAGCTTCTGACGGCGGAAATTTAATCAAAAGTAGATGCGGCTAGAAAAGAACTGACAGCGCAAGGCTCAACATCTATCAGCAATACGAAGACGCCGCTCCTTGCTGGCGCTCAACTTTGCTGCTACTCGGGTATACTTGATCGGTCAAGTCTCAAGAAAGAACGCGGTTGTGTGAAGCAACTAAGGCACAGATGGTCCAAAGTGAGGGGGTTTCTTCGATCGCCAGCGAACATTTTCGTCACCTCGCGGCCTGCAGTGCTGCCTTGCCCGCCTTTTCGAGCATCTAGTCAGACAGGATTGACGAAAAGCCCTGGAAATGTTGGCATGCCTTGCTCGCAGCCAGTGTCGTGTCAATACGGCTATCATTGGGCCAAGGGATTCCCAAAGCTCACCACATAAGACACCTGGATTATATTAAATGCCCCTCCTTGTGCCGTCATCATCAGTCGGCCACTACCGACACCAGCCGGCTAGGATGTCAAAGCCTGAGCTGACAGCCTTGACAACGGCATCACGGCCGGGGCAACATGGCTAGCCGGGGGATGGCGGTCTGCCTACCTAGTCGTCTTTCTGCAAGCTGCAATGCCATCGGCCCTAGTCAATACTCGCGCTCTTATTCGTTCAAGTCATCACATAAGCTACCCGTCTGACGGCCAAAAGCGACATGGGTGTCGCTGAACCTTGTCGAGCCTCGCCGTCCTCGTCTTTCGTCGTCGTCGTCCAACCTCGTCTCTTGGCTGCAGTTGCACTACGCACACCGGGTGGCGTATGCCTCATCTTCCGATTTCGAGTCAACCATTGCGCCTTTGGCTGTCGTGTCGCCATTCGGCCGAGACGAAGTCGTTCATCCATACACACCACAGGACTTGTCCTACACCAGCGTTCTCACCTATCCCATCGAGCTCTCCTCCAGCCACTCACTGAGCTCCAGGTTCTTCCCAACTGTTAGGCTGCATCTCCAAGATCGTCTTCCCTCGTATCACACACTTGGCGTACTTGTCCTCTACACCCTACCCAAGGTCCTCTTTCATGGATCAGGCCGCGGCCGGTCTGCTGTCCACATGGCCCAAGACTACTGCAAGCCGCAGTGGAGATCGCCAACCTCTGTTGGTCGACAAGCAGAGATGTCATCTCGTCCTTCGCACTCTGCTTCCTCTTTTCCTCGCCCGTCCGCCTGCAGGCAGACCGGGTATGCCGGCCACCTGTTCATGGCCTCAAGATATAAGCTTACCCAGCCATCTCTTCTTTGCTCGAACCTTTCTCTTGTTTCTCCATCCTCTTGCAGCTCTCACCAGCCTCTCTCCATCCCCCAGCCAACCACATATTCGTGATCTTGTGCTATCAAGTAACTCGTTCGTTAAGGTTACTTAAGAGACTCTCGCTCGAATTAAAGCTCTCGCTTCCTCCGCCCATCGTTTCAAGAGTATCTCTCGTTTGAAAAGCTCTCAGTTTCACCTCCACCCGCAGCCATGAAGTTTACTACTGCTCTGCTGGCTCTGGCCGCCACTGCCCTTGCAACCGAGGACCACGACTGGGGTAAGGATAAGACCAAGACTATTGTCACGGAAGTCCTGACCACGCACACGACTGTGTGCCCTGTTGTAAGTAGACCTCGAGCCCTTTTTATGATGCGGCGTGGCTTACATTCCTTGTTAGACAATCACCAAGCCCGGCGAACACACCACTCAGTATGAGACCATCACCACCACGTCCACCGTTGTAGAGAAGCACCCCACGACGATCTATGAGACCCTTCCAGGCGCCACTGAAGTCGTGACGGAAATCGACACTGACTACACCACCTACACGACCTACTGCCCGATTGTAAGTGGTCCCTCCAAGCAAAGCTTCCCAGCCAAAAGCTCCGAGCAAAGGGCATCCTGACTAACACTTCCTACAGACGGAGACGATCGTTGGAGAAGGCACCACTAAGACTGTTGTGTACACCACACTCAGCACCGTCGTCGAAAAGAAGCCGACCAAGATCATCGAGACCGTTCCCGGCCCGACGGCCGTAGTGACGGCCACGGATGTCCAGCTTACAACCCTCACAAGCCTCTGCCCGGTCACGGAGACCTACACCGAGGGCGGCAAGACCTGGACCAAGACGTACACCACCACATCCACCATTGTGACTCACGTTCCTACCAAGGTCTGGCAGACTGAGAAGCTCCCTGACGTCACTAAGACGGAGAAGGACGTCGAGTACACCACCATCACTTCTCTTTGCCCTGTGGTGAGTCTTGAGAACCCCTTCCCTCAGCCAAGACTTCCCGGACCTCCCCGAGCTAACATGATGGCCAGACCGAGACCAAGACTATTGGCGGAGAGACGGTAGTCGTCACTTACACATCTACCTCAACCATCGTCACGGAAGTTCCCACCAAAGTGGACGTCTGGACGACCGTAAAGACCACTCAGCATCTTTCCACAGAAGTCTACGAGACCATTACAAAGCCCGTGACGACTTATCAGACCATCGAGCACGGAGAGACGGTTTGGATCACTGCCACAGGCACCAAAACCATTACCGTCGAGAAGGTCCACACCCTGACGGAAGTCATTGTCGAGACCAAGACGGCACACGTCGAGGTCACCCAGGCCGTGACCGTGGGCGGCGAGAGTGTCGTGACGCAAAAGTCATGGGTCTACATCACCGTGTCGGGAACTGTGTACGCTACGCAGACCCGGCCTGCCAGCACCCTCGTCGTCCCTACAACAAGCGCCGTGATCCTTCCCCCGGTCACGGTGTCGAGCCAGGCTCCAGTGGTTGTGCCTACTGCTGCTGCCGACGCCCGCAGAGCCCCGGCAGCTGCCTTCCTGGCTGGTCTCTTTGGTGCCGTTGCGCTCCTCTAGACATTTGGTCCTGGAAGATGGACCATCTGTTTCCGAACTTTTCTTTCTCTCATTTTACTTCTCTGAGGGCACTAATAACCTCATTTCTACACTGATGCCCGTCTCTTCCGGGACGGTCGGGCCTTTAATAATGGATCACATCCATACGACTTTGACGACAAGCTCAATGCTACGACGGCACGGATATACAGATATACCCCTTACACTCACTGATGATCAACCGGTAAAAGGAAGGACTGGAATGATGGGAAGAAGCACATGGCATCCAGATGACTGGAGTAATGATATCCCAGGAGAATGGTTATGGAGGGTAATTCTATTTGACAGCAAAAAGGTCGCACAAAACTCTCTCAGAAAAGGGGTGTTCAAGGCAACTCCGGTTGCAGCAGACCTCGGGTTCACTTCATGTACATAGACACTTTTGACTTACAGAGGACTTAGGGTTCAAAGGTGGCTATATGAGCCTTATTGATATAATGTAGCACATTGCATTTTCATACTACCTACTGAATACCTGCGTAAGCAAGAAAACATGGTATTCCGCTGATGCGAATGACTGGATGGTGACGACTGCTGGCTTCCCACCCAACCCCCGGACATCGTTGCATTGCTCGCATTGTTTATGTGCTGGCCGTCGATCGGAGCGATGTCACCTCGTGTCGGGGATGCCCAATGTGACCTTTAGCTCTTGGCCCGCGCGAGCGGTGTGGTGCGGTGGTCGTAGTGTGGTTGTCAATTGCGGGAGGGGCTGGTGGTGTGGTGGTGTGTAGTAGGATTGGACGTCATTTTTTGAGTTGGAAATGGTGGCAGGGGAGTGTGAAAGTCTGGGGAAATGGGTTCCCCGGTTTTTCGTCTGCTAGGTAGAATTTGCGGAGCAGTCTCCGCACCTCCGTTCAGTGCCCGGAGAAGCGGGGTCGTTTCTCGGGAGTTCGGTAGCGGGATAACCCGGATGTATGGGTCCGACTCCGGGAACGCCGTCACCACGGGAGAGTACCTGGACAAGTATCTAGCAGCTTTGGGATTCGGCGTCAACAAGCCACAATTTCAGTACTTTTCCCCTTTTTTCTTGGCCACTAGCCGCCAGAGACTCGAAAGGGACACCGTTTCTCAGAGGATGATAATCTACCCGCGGTCAGGATCCGTTTCACCCCCTCTACTTCGCACGGTGACCGCATGCAAGCCAACACTAGACATCGTTCATCTCGGGACAAAAAAAACACACCGAAAAATCAAATCGCGCAACAAACACTCTCAAACGTTGATTCTTCCCTACCTCGACTTCCGATTGTAGCAACACGCCGTTGTCGAGATATGCAAATCATCGGGAAGATCAGCACCCGCGGGCTCCACAGCGTGTCTCACTCCCCACTGCCCTGGACTCGGAGGGACTCAGCCAAGCGGCCTCTTGGAATGCCCCTAACTGCCCGGCACGTCTCCAGCCCGAGATCTGACATCTCGTGCGGAGAAACACCGTTAAGCCTGAAGCGGTAAATCGGGTTTAAGCTAGTATACGTCCGTTCTGGTCGGTGTTGAAGACTCTGAGAACTGTGGCGGGCCATTTCAGGAACGGGACAAGGGGAGAGATGAAGTAGGCTGATACTAATTCGACCGCCCGGTGTAGCATCGAATGAATACATCTCTTAACAGAGTCGTGACAGGCTTCCTCTATGTCTCGCATCTCCGTCTGCCGTCTTTCGAATGCTTGAGCATGCGCGCCGGCGACACAGTAGACGACAGAGGTCGAAGTGGGAGGGACTTGACTGACGGCGGCCAGTCCCGCATTCCAACCAACCTTTATCTCGGGATCTAGTCAAGCTTCCGCCCTAGCCCACGCCAGTGTCGAATGCCAAACACCAAAGTACGACAACCGTTCGGGAATGCTTATGCTTACATCAAGCATAGTTTTTACAGTCGCCGAAAGTGGGTTGGCTCCGGCTCTTAGAGGTTGAGCTTCTACTGCCAAGATGCCACCTACGTCGTCGCGTTGTCCCTCTCGCAAGCCTTAGCCGCGCTGCCTAAACGCTAATCTAGATCATAATTGGGTTCATCTTACGAGACGTTCCCTGAAGCGGGTATCTCTGTGGTCTTCTGCGGGACTAGGAGGAAGGCCAGTCGGAATCTTTGAGTGAAACCGTTGCAGATCTTGGGACCAGGAGATTGAATACCCGAGATGCTCGCTCCGCCGCGGTGCAGGCCTTTGATTTGGGTTGCTGTAAGATATCCACTTTGAAGAATCCGGAAGGGAGAACTTTGAGATGTTGCCTGTTTAGGAGACAAGTTTCTCGGGCTAAAGAAGTTGGATCCGTTGCTGTCTCGGATCTTAAATGTCTCTGATTACACACATACTAGGTGTCTTGGCAACAAATTGATGATGGCTCATCATTGAAGCTCTTTCGCTCAAGCCCGTGATTCTTGACTTTTTTCTGCCAGAATTGCTCCGAATTAGCCTGGAATCAAAAGTTTTCAGCAAGATGAAGAGGTCCGTGAAGTTGCTGATCGTTCCTAATGGAGGAGCTTGGCAAACCTCGTGCCCAAGTTTGCTGGCATGAAAACGGCAGTGTAAGCCATGAGCGCGTCAAGATCTCAGTCGGCAGGAGAGGCACGCAAAATCTGCAGTTAATTGAAATTCAAGTTGAAGATGTATCTCAGGCATCGAGTTATTACCCAGAACCAAATATAAGAAGCTACTCATCTCCCGGCATTATCGCCATTCTCATCACAGCTCTCATCACCATCTCATCTTCTCGACATAGCCCAGCCCATCTTTTCCAAGCTGAACATCCATATTTGCAGCCCTTTCTCCCTTCGGTTCAAATCAGAAAACATGCAATTCTCCATCCTCAAGCTTGCCGTCGCCGCCCTGGCAATTTGCAGCGACTCCGTCCTCGGCCAAACGACCCCAGCCCAAGTGGTCCAGAACATCGATATGGTCACCAAAAAGTCCAACGACCTCATTGCCCCCGCGCAAAAGATTGACCTCGTCAGCGGACCGTTGCTCATCGTCGGCCTGGGTCCTTTCCCGGTAAGTCGGGCCCCGTCTGTTGCCGCATAGGAACTTCGTCAAAATTCCAGAAGCTAACGTCATCTTTCCCATCCGCAGAAAATCATCACCGGCTTCGTAGACATTGTCAGCACCGTCACCACGGCCCTCGCCCAAATGCAGGGCATGCCTCCCGTTCCGGCCGGCCCCCAGTCCGACGCCATCTTTGAGGCGTTCCGCGAGTTCGTGCGCATCCATCAGGTGCTTCTCAACGTGCTTATCGGCAAGGCCGGTCTCTTTTCGACTGTACCCCTTATCGGTGCACCTATTGCTGCCGTCCTCAGACAGGTCGAGAATGTTGTCGATGTGAGCCTCACCCTCCCGCCTGCCCGCCTTTCAAGGATTCTTCATAGTTTCAAAGATTAGAAAAGTGGTGGCTGACCCTCGTACTCCCCAAGTCTGTCGCCTTTGCCCTCATCAGCGCCGTGCAGAGCAGAGCCACCGACCTCCAAGTACAGGCCGGCATGCTCACCGGAACTATCACCACTACCATCGACCGCTACGAGGGCCTCAAACTCAACTAAATGATCTGTCGGTTTGTCTTTGAACGACTAAGGATGGGCTTATTTTGGACCAGGGGGCAGGTCCATTTCACTTCTTGGTGGTGACACAATGGAACGGAGCTTCTAGGTTGGACTCAACCACGGGAGCTTGCGTTCAACGCTACGACAGTCTTATTTTTCTCTACTATTATCTTCTTGTTTAATAAAGCATGCTTTTTTACTCAGAGTGGTTGCTTGAACACCATCCTTAGGAGCGAGATGACTGCATTGTCACTAAGCTAGAGTCTTCTCAAACATCACCTGTGGGCTCCAAAGCAATTAAAAAGCCAATGGTGAACTTTTAAAACGAGACAGACACTGCATACTAAGTCATAAATGTGTGTGTGTGCGGCTACTTATGACAATCCTCTATTGACTTTCCGGTGATAAAGAACAAAAAAAGCACCCATAGCCATATCGTTGTGAAAGCTCAGTCCGAATCAAATAACAACAGACAAGACAGGGAACACGGTCACTTTCCTTCGTTGCTGACTATATCATGGAATGCCTTACGACTGGCAGCATATGTCGCACCAACAGGAAACCCGCCGGGCACTCTCGGGAAGACTGAGCCATCAACAACTCTAAGTCCCTGAACACCATGAACTCGGAACTTTGAGTCAACACAACTGTCCAAGTTTGTCTTGCCCATCCTGCAGCTGCCGGCTGCGTGATGGCTCCAAGTGTTATCCCGGATATGTTGCTCAAGTGAACGGTCTGCCGGGGGATCAATGACCTGGAAGGGCCGGTACGGCTCTCCAGTGACGTTCATGATGGACATGAGATGTTCAATGCCCTCGGAAAGAGCAGCAATGTCGACATCGGCGTCTTCTTGATAGAAGTTCAGGTTGATCTCCGGGGTCTCTCGGGGGTTGGACGATCGAAGTCTCACGGTGCCTGTCGGATTGCCGTTTTGCATCTTCACGACGGCCCAGAAGAAGGATGTAGGCGGCCATGCAACTTCGCTGAACCTGGGATAGTGACCGTCGAACACACCACCGGCCGCACCAAAGATGATGAGGTCGCAGTCTGCGTTTCTGGATTGGTTGCTACGATGCAGCATGAAAATTGGGGCGGCGGCCTCGCCATATGCACCATAGCCGGCTTCCCATTGTGCAAGGCAGGGATCTGTCTCGGGGCTACCAGGCGTGCATTGTGCGAAGGGGCTATTTTCCCACACGATGTTTGACCGAACGTTGATGCCCGCCTCGTAGTTGTCCTGCAGGAACTCCCCCTAAGAGGTTCATTAGCATGAAGAGAAGTCCTATGAGGAGGCCGATGCTTACCACGGCAGGAAGATCAACAACAACTGGGATGCCGAATCTCTCCAACTCTTCTCGAGGTCCGATTCCACTGAGCTTGAGAAGCTGAGGGGTGTTGAATGCACCGCCTGAGACGATGACTTCCTTCTTAGCCCTGACAGTGCGCACTTGGGGCTCGACCGAGGGGTCGTATCGCCGATCGGCCTCATAAAGTCCTTCTCCAACCATGAACTCTACCCCGTAGGCTCTCAAGCCGGCCTCAGCATTCTTCATCAGAATGCGAGTCGCGAGGCTGTGAGTGCTCAAGGTCAACGGGTATCGCTGCGTTCCATCTTCATGTTTCGAAGCGAGAGTATCCGTGATGTAATTCCAGGGGCTGCTTCTGTGGCGGTTCTCGTCAACGTGTAGTGGTATTTGGTACAAGCCCGGGACTTCGTACCGATTGCTATCAGGGCGGTTCAGGTCTCTCTCCATTAGCTCGATGACTTGTTCGGGGTCGGGTGCTTCAATGCCCTCGGTCTGGGAGATGGCATTCTGGACCACACGAAGTACGCCCGGACGATCGACAACGTAAGAAATGTGGTTTCTATTCGTCTATCTCCTGTCAGTCATATAGTCATTGCGGTTGATGAGCTCCTCGTACCGAAATATACCCATCAAAACCATGCCCTGGCGTCCCTTCAGGCGTATAGGTATTTCTCTCAAGCTCGATAAACATTGATCTCATGTTTTCAGGGCCCCAGGACTCATCTCCTGTAACCTCGGCGAAGTGGTTCCAGTCACTGTCGGGTGGAAGAACCACATTCATAGCATTCGCTATAGCAGAACCACCAACCGTAGCTCCTCTGGGATAGTATATGCCAAGTCTGAACCGGTGGTTAATGACTTACCAAGCAACGGTCTAGTGCATGACTTACGGAGTTGCATCCTCGGGGGCATCAATGCCGTACCAGAGTGTGCCATTTGAAAGACGGTAGGTGAAGTAACGATCGCGACGGGCTTGAGTCTCATTCTGGTAGTGAGACACAAAAAACTGCCAAGACATGGCGGGGTCCTCCGAGTTGACATCCGCTCTGTGAAGTATAAGCACATGGCTTTGTATATCGAGCGGTCTGGAAACTCACAAGCCGGGAATTTGTTGAAGAGGATCATCACCCATATTGCCTCCAGCTTCAATGAGAAAGACGGAATGGCCCTCGCGTGCAAGGCTTGCGCTGAGAAATGTTAGCATTAAGAGCGTAGTCGGAGGCGATATCCTTACGCCAGAGTGCCACCTCCAGGTCCTGAGCCAACTACAACATAGTCATATGCTGTATCGTTGAGAGGACTTCCAGCTGCGCTGCCACTGAGGGGTAGAAAGAAGGCGAAAGAAAGAAGCTTCATCATCGTGTCTGAAGAACGTTTGACTGCTGTGTTTGTATCTGCTGTATTGAAGCAATGAATTACACCGGCTAGACAGTGTTCTTTTATGTATCATGATGCCAAGACCTTTGCAACAGTGGTTTTTTGAAGTGTGCAAAGCATCACCGCGAGAAGCATGTATCCAGCATTGGACGCACAACTTAGAAGCGTCGTCATAGTGTCTGCCAAGTTTTGATCATCACCGTCCAGGTCCTCATTGCGCATGCTGTGACAAACGCGAAAATTGGTGGCTGAGGAGGCCAGATCATGAATCCTTCATTGTAGCAGTCTGTCTTGTAGAACAAATACCGGAACTATGGTGAGTTTTCCATCTGCAATGAGTTAGCAGGGTTCCGGTCATGTGAGGCTAAACCCATTGTCGACTCGCTGCTCACCAGCACAGCCTGCAATTTTCTACTGAGCGTTACTTGGCGGAGTTATAGTCGGTCCTTGGCGGACTGGTGAAGTTTAAAAGAACCGATGAGCTTTGGTTGGCGGCCTTGGCGTAGGGCAATCCACTCGGAGATAATGTGGTCAGCTTACACCCTTTATTCCGACACCAACGTGAAAGGACGGCAATAGACCTTGATGTGCAACGCCTTCGTCCGTGTTCCTCTTCGCAAGGTGAAAGCAAAGTCGCGCAACGCTCTTAATTTGCCAGGTCCATCTCTTCACAGACTACGATGGGAACAGCGGGTAGTCTCATCCAATCAATCCCCATCTTAAGCTAGTATTGCTGAGAACACATGAATGCCCCGATAATGAGCAAAGTGAAATGCGACAAGATAGTACCATGCTGTCTATGAGCGCCAATATCATCCGCTCCACGCACTTGATTCAAAGATGGTCCAATATTAGTACGCATTAAGGAGGGCGATGACATTGCGCAAGAAGTTTGTTGACTCCTCGCCTGTCTAAGTTGGACATTAGTATAACAGACCTGCCCTCACTATGAGGTTATACATAGCGCCTTGACATGTTTCTAAGCTGCTTCATCACTTATAGCACCTGAGGACAAGCGCATAGCCCTTAGACAAGCCCGCGGTCGGCCGGCCGAAAAAGCGGGTCGGCCAAAGCCGCGTCCGGTAATACAAGTGGGACTGTTTCGGCGCCGGTTCGTGCGACAGTGAGTGGTGTTCTGGGCGCCGGACAAGCGAAATAGAGAGGAATGACAAACTGATGGAGCTTCTCTCTGTGAAATCAAGACTATTCACACAATCCCGAAATCTAGTCACACCCGCATGTGATGTTTGCGCGAGGGAAGTCCCCATTCATTCAATAGACGCAAACACTTCGGTTTACCCATGGGGCTCTCGGAGCTCTCCTTCCCGTTTCCACTCCTCAAAATCATTCCTCGTTTCTTGCGGCTGAATATGTTTCATTACCCAATGCTTATCATGAGTCTTGTAAGAGCCGGGTCTTCCGTTTAGCCATCATTTCAGCCTCTGGGCATTGCTAGTGAAATGTAGCACAACGCATTATAGCTGTCGTTCGCCATTACCCATTTTGACGGCCGTCCACCTGGCAAAGGTGTGAAACGACACGTGCGGGGTGGACGCGACGAATAGACTTCCTGTGGATATCAACAAGTTTGTTCATCCCACCGGTACACCCGCTCACCGTGCCACTTGAGGTTTCGTCCGTCGATTCTCTCCAATTAAATAATGGGCCGAATCCAAGCTTTCGGGTCTTCCTTGCGGCTTCTCCACCGAGCTTATTTTCTCTCCAAAAGCCTGGGTCTCAAGGAAAATGATCTGCTACGTTACGATAGTGCCAAGTTGCGTATAGTACATAGTTGGAACATGGAAAGGCTACGGAAAACCCGAGAAAAGCAAGTTAAACCCTGTTGAGGGTCGAAGACATAAAGGAACTAAGCCCAGATCTCGTGAAATGTCGATAGACTGCGAGATTGAAACGAACATTGACAACGATAAACTCTCTTTTAATCTCGTAATTCCGGCCGTGTAACGTACTAATAAGCCAACCATGGAGTTCTCACGAAGGGGCTGGTCTCCTCGATCGACGACTATCGGCATTACTTTGCTTACTTTACTTACACTTGTGAATGCGCAACAACCAGTACAAGTCAAGCTGGACGATGGATCATACTCTGGTTTGACAGCGAATGGCGTCAACAAATTCTTGGGCATTCGGTATGCGGCACCACCACAACGCTTTGCACCACCGGCGCCTGCTTCGATGGCGCCTCACAACGACGTAATCAACGCGACAGCCTTCGCTCCATCCTGTATTCAGGCTATACCTGGTGAGTGAACGTCCCCTAACACACATCGGAGCTCGTCTGGGGCTTTACTCCGGTTGATCATGGCATTGACTTTCAAAAGCTGCGATTGCTGCCATGATGCCGTCCGGTCCTGAAAGCGAAGACTGCTTGTTCGTCAATGTCTACGCACCTTCTTCTCCTCCACCCGCCGAAGGAAGAACTGTCATGGTATGGTACTATGGCGGGGGCTTTCAATTTGGTTCTGCCAACACACCGATGTTCGATGGCTCGAGCTTTGCACAGAATCAAGACGTGATCGTCGTGACGCCAAACTACCGGACGAGTGGTGAGTAACCATTGTTGATGAGAGAGAGCACCCTTATGCCTTTGGAGGTGGGCGTTGCTGATTATTTTGACTGCAGTCTTCGGATTCCCAGGCGATGTCGAGGGCATACCTCAGCAAATGCGCAACGTCGGTCTTATGGACCAGAAACTAGCGCTTCAATGGGTTCAGCGTAACATCAAAGCCTTCGGTGGTGACCCAAATAAGGTGACTTTATTCGGAGAGTCAGCTGGTGGCTCATCAGTCGACCTCTTACTACTCACAAGCGGTGCCCAGCCCCCGTTCCGTGCGGTGATCACCGAGTCTGGAACCGCATATCTCGTAACTGGACCCCAAGCAGGCGGAGATATCGTCGGACTCATGACCGGCCTCTTGGGCAGACCAAACATGACGACCCCATTTCAAACTCTTGCAGCTTCGCTCAATTGCGGCAGCCAGAAGCCGCTTGATTGCGTTAGAGCCGCTCCGGTCGACGCCCTTGTGTCCGTACTCTCTAAAGGTCCTTTCAACTTCCCACCTGTAGCCGACGGAGATGCAAACGTACCGACCTCACCTGATGCTACACGGGCTTCCGGCAAGGTTTCCAAGATACCCATGATGATAGGAACGAACCTCAGAGAAGCCGAAATCTTCACGATGGGTCAGCCACCGACCGCTTTGGATGCCTTTGTCGCAGCAACATTTCCTGGCGACGATGCGTTGCAAAAAGCTGTGACTGCCGGATATCCAGTCGGAGCCGGGATGCCTTTCTCAACTCCAAAGGATGCAATTACACAATTCGCTACGGACTTGGATTGGAGCTGCAGCATTGCGCATGAAGCTCGTCTTTCGGCCCAAGCCGGTGTGCCAACTTGGAGATATCTCTTCAACTCCACCTCGTTCCCGCCAACACCCGGAGGTATCTTGTCTCGCCCGGTACACGGCTCTGAGATCAGCTTCGTCTTTGGCAATCTCCCGCCGCCGCCGGCAACACCTGATCAAGCTCTTGCCTTGAGCAAGTTCATGCAGACGGCATGGGCCAACTTTGCCAAGAACCCCGCCAATGGACCTGGAGTGCCTGCGTGGACGCAATTTTCTGGCAAGCCTGGGGCGATGGATCTGGGAAACTTGGGTGGTGTTGTCGGGGACGGAGTATCTATGACAGATTCAAATGTGATCGATAGTCGTTGCAATCTCTTTGATGCGTCATACGCTAGGAAAGTGTAGCAGCATCACAATTGAGCTATAGGTTACTTCATCTCCAAGCGCGAATTCGATCGCTAATCACCCCCAACCTTCACCTTGACTAAGATAACGATAATGTGACTAGGCGCATGAATGCATACGAAAGAAACCAGCTTGTTTGTTAGGCTACTCAACTCCTAATCTAGGCTTTGAGAGAGTTCATCACGGTGGTTTTGAAACCCTCCGGCTCTCTTCCCAAAAGCTCACTCAGCAACGGTGACGCAGCAGCCGCCTCACCCCTACGAAACGCCTCAAAGGCCGAAGCCCACGGCTTCGAGTAGTCAACTCCACGGTAGGTAAAGTTAGGAATTACCTGAGCCTGAGAGGCGAACTCATCATCCGAAACCTGCTTGATTTGGACTGGAACCTTTGCGATCTCGCTGAGGATGCTGACTGTTTCCGACAGGGTCAATGTCTTTGTTCCCGAAAAGAGAATCGTCTGTTGGCGGTAGGGGAAACCGTCAGGGTTTGTGACGTAGCGAGATATGAGCTCAGCTGTTGCTTCCCCCAGCTCTTCTCTCTTGACCCATGCGATACCGGGGCCGGCGCCGTCATGAGGAATCTTGATCTCGTTGACAGGTCGAGCAGGGTCAAAGAACGAGGTATAGAGTGGGTAAGACTCGGTGTAGAGCCCCTCGCGGACGATCGTGAAGTCGAATCCGGGATGCTCTTTACGGCATGCTCGAAGGTATCCCTCAGTGATGAGGTGTGCCTTCATAACGTGAGCTACTGACTCCTGGTTCTTTGCAGATCCAGCAAAGCCCAACGACCCATAAAAGATGTGCTTCACACCACTTGCAATGGCAGTGTCGATGGCAAACTTGTGCCGCTTTGCGTGATCTTCTTAGCTCTCATACATGTTAAAGTCATTCAGATAGTAAAGCCTTACCTCAAACCTGTGTTCAACCTCAACTGATGCATACGAGATCAAAAACAAGGTCTTGATTCCGCGAAAACTGTTCCGAATCGATTCGTCGTCATCGTAATCAGCTTGTCGAACGTCTGATCCCAGCTCTCGTGCATGCGAAAGGTTGTTGGGGTTTCTAGCGATGAGGATCAGGTTTGATGGAGAAAGGCGCTGGAGAATGTGCTTTGCAGTGCCTCCGCCAATACCCCCAGAGGCGGGGAAAATTCCAACTTTGTGTTGCGTCGATGAACTCATTTTTGTTACACGAATTATAGACTGATAATGTAGAATATTGTGGTTATTTTACGAAACTCGAGACAACTTGGACGGTTCATCTCAGATCATTAAGTAGTACTTCCTCTCACTTGAGACGCAGAAACGTCACATTTGCCCCTTGTAATCCGTGGAACACCGGATAACAGTGAAGTGGGTAGTTTCGGTGGATAATTTCAAGCAGTCTCCTTTTCGCTCAAGCTCGACCTTAGAAATCGGCTCATCGCTGAATAATCACTCTGCAGACGAAATTTCTGAGTTGAAGTCCGTGGCGCGACTTGATTACGAGGCCATGAGAACCAAAAAAATCATGAGTTAAAGCATTCGAATGTAAGGCTTTGTTCTAGCCCTAGATTCAAGGCGACATTTTCCTACTCACTCGTTACGAGTTCAGTTCGCAGTGCTCCCCGGACCAGTCACCGGTCGGGGAAATGCCGCCTCCGCCCCTCACACCGGGAAAAGCGGGTCCCTCGACCGTTCGCCTCCGGCCCCCTTGATCCGGCCCCGCGGGATGAAAGAAGGCTAGGATTGGAATGCTAGTCCGAACGAAAGCTTCATTGTTTTTGTGCCGTTTCAATATGGCTATTCGTTTGCGGCGGTCAGTTCTCGTTTTGCTGCCTGTATTTGCTACATCCACTTTGGTTTATGTCGGGTTTTGAGACTCGTACTCGGAATGGGCCTTGATCCTTTAAGCTTAAGTAGGTATCTAGCAAGCGGGCATTCTTCTTTATAGACCTATCCCTCAGCAACTTTGAAGATTCATAGTTGGATCTCTCTGGTGCGCGTTAGTATTCTGTATCATGACGTTGACCATTGGCCTAGGGCTTCGCTGGCACGTAAAACCAAACGTCGGCTTCCCGACGGCTGTCTCGCCACTCATCAGCCGAGGAATGCAACAAAATGATTTCATTAGAGGAAACGCTTCTGATACCGAAGCCTGTGTCTGTATTTCATGTAATCACCGGGCCGAAGAGGGACAAAACCACATATCGCCCCGGCCCGTAGAACTCTCACAGATCCTCAAACGTGACGGCTCCCTCCATTGCTAAAGTTGATCTCCATCATCTCATCCGATAATTCTAAGTGTCCCGATCTTTTCAAATGAGCCGCAATTGATCAAAAGCTTGAGAAATCATCACTCCACTTCTTTTTACTGGTTTTGAAAACGGCCCGTTGAAAGTAGCTATGCTTGTACCTCGACATACATTACTCAACGGTTCTGTCTTGCTGTGTGATACCGAGCATTCGGGTCACACTTCAACTTCGTCTTCTTCATCATCCTTAACCATGCCTACTCTTACGACGCCCTCTTCTGCCTCCCCCACTTCTACCGACTCTTCTACTTCGACTGATTCTTCTACTACCTTAATCCTAACAACGTCCTCTTCTACCTCGTCTTCTTCTACGGACGCACCGACAACAACAAGCTCTTCATCCTCTAGCACTGACACGGCTTCATCTAGCACAGACAGTCTTACTTCCTCAAGTTCAAGCAATTCAAACTCTAGTGGAAGCACCGTCGCTACGCCCACCATATCCAGCTCCAGCTCGTCTACCGCAGACACCAGCAGCACGGCATGTGCTAGTAGCACTAGCTCGTCTACCGGCAGTCTAGGAAGCTCTTCAACGGTCAGCTCTGGAACCTCTCCGGCCAGTTTTCCGGGAAGTTCCTTGACCAGCAGCTCGGCAACTTCATCTTCGAGCAGCACATCTCTGAGTAGCCTGGCCACGAGCCTTCTCAGCATCAGCAGCAGCAGCGCCTCCTTGCTCTCTCTCTCCTCGACCAGTGTACCCACAACCTCGGCTTCTATCCTACCAAGCAACTCCTCAGCCGTCCAAATTTCAACTTCCAGCTCTTTGACCAGCTCTCTCACCACTCTCACTCCGTCGTCGTCATCCTCTTCTGTTGTCGTCTCGCCTACGTTAACTTCCGATACAAGGGGAGTCTACGATCCGTCCATCGGTCTAGCTTTCCCTGGTCCGTCCACCACTCCGTCCACCACTCCGTCCACCACTCCGTCCATCACTCCATCCCCTACTTCATCTGGCCCCCCTTCGACGCCGGCGAGCTCCACAGGAGTTGCTTCCATCTCTTTCGGAGTTCTCTTCAATCTGCAAGTTCTCGCGGGCGCCGTCCCAACCAACCCTGTCTAGACATCGGTTCATGTCTTGCAGGCCCTAGGTTGCATTCTGTCATGGCCTATATTATCTCTCATTGCCCCTCCGGTCACATTCATAACATAATTGAGTTTAATAGAAAATAACCATGTTTAATTAAACTAAGTTGAGATTTCTCCAATATGTTCGAAGACCGTTGGGGGTGTGTTATCAGATTCAACATTCTGTGACCGGTTTCCCATCGCGAAGTTAAAAAAAAGCAAGCATTCATGAATACCATTCCCACACTAAATAGTACCAATTGAAACTTTTCCGTGCTCATCAACTCACTCCATCCTTTTTCCTGCTACACACACTAATATACCCCTCGAGCTGCGTCACAATCGACAGCTTCCCCCCACCCTCTCTTAGATCAACGGTCGAGCTTCTTCCACAGCCATCGGCGGCAGCATACCGAGCTTGCCAAACTCGCGATACGTCGCAAAGATGCCCTCCGCCGTGTCAACGAATCCGTTCCAACCCATCACGCGGGCCTTATTCGGGCTAAGGCGGCCGTAGGCATCTGGCACCACAGCGACGTCCGTGAACATGAACTGGCCCTCGGGGTCCTCGAATGGGTCATTGAGCAGGTTGTGCTTCTTCATAATCTCCTTCCAGGCTTCGTGGTTCTCGGGCTCCTTGGCCCAGGCGACAAAGGACCAGGAGAACTTCAAGCTTGCACGGGGGCCGAAACTAGACACAGAAAAAAGTCAGCTAAGGGCGTCATCCTCACAACGAATCAGAGAGACACGTACCCGATAGGCGGCTTGCCAGGCATTGAAATCGTCTGCATCTTCGACTCATCCAACTCAGGCCTTCCAACCTCTGAAATTCCAAACCACTTCGCAAGCTCAGGCCAGAACAACGCATAGCTAAACGACCCCTGATCACTCGAGTTAAACGCCTCATTCCCGCAATGCTCATTCAAAACAGCCCACTCGGACAGGTACCCGGTAAGGTGCGCATGCGAGTGCGCGTGGTCCTTGAGCCAAGCCGCCATCGTGCCGGGGAACTCGAGCGGCCTGCCGAGGTGAGCCTGCACGGCGGCGTAGACGCCGAGCCCGTAAAACGCATTCATCTGCGCGTTCTCCACGGCGCCGATGATCCAGGAGGGGCGGAAGACGTTCCATTTTGCGCCCGTCCTGGCGCAGTGGTCAAAGAGGGCGTCTTCCTGCGGGTAGTAAAAGTTCGGCTCGCTGGTGACGCGCTGCGCTGATTCCACGAACGGCGAGATGGCCTGGCCGATGTGGCCGCCGTAGTTCTTGGCGCCGGTCTGCAGGACGATGCGTTTGGGGCGGATGGAGGACTTTTCGAGTCCGCCTAGGAAGTTTTGGAGCAAGGCGGCTGGCCAAGAGTGTTAACCAGAGTGGTCTTTCTCCTCGAGCGGGGAAAAGCGCTTGTGTGGAAAACATACAATTGACTTTGACGAGAGCTTCGGCGTTGGACCAAGCCGCGGCGCCGGGCTCAGGTTTGGGTTGAAGGTAGGAGTAGAAAAAGACGTAGTCCGCCGCGACTTGACGCTCCTTTAGACCCTGCGCGATGACGTCCGCGTCCGCCAGAAAGTCGAGCGAGATGTGTTCGATGCGTGCCTGCTGCTCGGCGGAGAAGAAGCTCATCATCTTCTCCGAGAGGGGGCTTCTCGACACTATCCAGACCTTCTTCCATCGCTGCGGTGCGTCGAGGAGGACCCTGAGGGTGTGGAATCCGCTGATGCCATTGGCGCCAGTGATGAGGGCTGTCAAGTCTGTGATATCCGATGGGAAAGTTGGCAAGTTGCGGAAGATGCCTTTGTTCTGAAGAGGGAGGGCCTGAGACATCGCGTCGGTGTATGAATGGTTTGCGTGATTGAAGTTTCCGAAATGTTGATCTGACCTACCGATTACTGGAAATCCATTGCCGATTGGATACACTCAACCTTTACTTATACAAACATTGGACGGTACACTACCGAGGCCCTGAGTTGGAGAAGGTCCCTCGCAAGAGGCGATTGTTTGCCAATTGGTCATGTTCGTCTCACCACCCCACCGGCTGCAAGTGGGTGAAGATGTGTCGACGCATACCTACAGCAGTATCTCTTGCCATTTGACAGGTCACGGCGGGATATGTTTTCCGCAGCTTCGACAGCTTAAGAGACGTTCAACATTATGAAAAGCAAGTGTTCACAGTCGCATCAAAGTCTGAGTTGAATGTATGTCAGCGATCCACATCTAGCAGCTCACTCAGTGTAAGTCATTACGTAGTGTTCTTCCAACGGCGTATTCGCCAGAACGCGGTTCTGACGTTCTAGATCTACATATCGGTGGGGCCTTCGGCCCAACTATCTATCCGGGTGGCCCAGTCTGCGATGCGTAGCGAGAATGCGAGATCCCGTACGGACGAGTTCATCAAGCAACGTCCTCTTGTACGGCCGAGTTTCGTACCAAAATTCCTTGCCGCGGTTCAGACCGAGGCAAGTGGGGTATTCTGCCCACGGCACACGGCCCACGGTCCACCGCCATTCAAAGGCAATCCTTTGGCTAAAGACGGTAAGACCTAAAGGATGGCGCGCCGGGGCTGCAGAACGACGCCTCGCCGCTTGGGACCCCGCAAGCCGGTACCGATAGACGGGCAGCGTCGAGGATCTGTCGACCCAACGGGACTTACCCACCTCCGGCGGGATGAAGTTTGTTGTGGGGACTTAAAGCCGCCGCCTGTCCCGGAGAGAGCCCCAGATGAAGTTGTGATCCAACATCGCGCGTGTGTATCCTTTTCAGCAAATAATCCACAAAGGCTACGCGATATCCCCGTTCGTCCGCCGACTCGCTTCGTAAAGATGAAGATTTACTTCCAGACGGTCGATGTCGTGCATTCAGAAGACTGGAGGATGAACCCTTCAGGGCGAGGTACTCGCCGTCTGCAAAGTGAAGCTCGTTCAAGGTCGAAATCAGACTGTGGCGGTTCTTCACCAACGTCATCAAATGTAATTCCTCCCCTATAGACCACATGTGCTCGGTAGTCATATTCCATTACTCGTCCCCTGACTCCAAGTTGGAGTCCGTTTTGTGCTCAAGCTCTCATGCTCCTTTCCATCTTCACCGCTTCTATCTCATCATTGCATGATTTAACACCACAAATTTCTTTCTAGGGCCGTGCAGTAACAGACAGCCAAGCCTGGGACCGCGAGGTGCTTGTCCAGGTATCTTCACTACAACAGACAAACTTCCACGCGGTGAAGCTACTACCGCGGCACCGCGACCCATCAGAGTGGCACATCTCGGTGAGATCTAGCGGCAAAGACGGTGAGGATGAGGAGACCATCATCGTGGACGACTCGATGCAGAACAAGTTCAACATCAGGTGCAACGCGCTGGTCTACGATCACGAGCACGAGGACTTGATCTCCATGTTGAACATGTCACCGACGACGGTCGCCTGTATGGTGAAAAGGGGATGATGATAGATGGGGGAAGGGGCGTTTTGCAATTACGACATATGGGACACGGTGGGAAGGCAAGCAATAGACCAAAGAGACACAACCTACATTCTTGGTTGTAAGAAGGAAGTAAGACAGCTGATTAATGTACAACGAGAAATCGTTCGTTTTCTTCGTTCTACCTGTGGCACTCGCTCATCCGATGGTCAGCGGTGCTGGGCTGCATCTTCGATCAGGTTCCTCGAGTCTGACCTCGTGACTGGATATGGTACCTGTGAGCACTTCGTTTCAATCATCGCTTTGTATAACCACCCTACCTTTTATCATGATTGGTGACCGCCATGATGGTAGGGAACATCAGCAACTCAAACAACGGGATCTGTCCGGCGCGATCTTGGAACTGGCGACTGCCAGATACGGAACGGATGTGACGAAACACCAAAACTCGATAACGGACCTCTGACACATGAAGTATAAGTAAAGCCTCCCTCCAAGCGTTCCCATGACCCCTCACATCATCATGTACTTGCAACCACGTGCTTCTTGATCCCGACCTTGACACGAATAGCAAGCAAATATGATTTCCAGGCCCTTCCACCACCTAACCATCCTCATAGCATCAGCCGGACCAGTCCTCTCAACCCTCGTGCCCCCAGGCTCCCAACAAGGAACCTACATCGTAACCCTCACCCCAGAAGGCGAAGAACTCCACACCCGAGTCTCCTGTATCCCCGACATCCACGCCGTAGAAGATACACTCTCCCCATTCTCCCAAGCAACACCACCACTTACACCACACCTCCCCCGCCGCGACGCAACATCCTGGCCCTCCGACACGAAACCCCTCTGCTCCGATAGCCCCTGGATCACCACCGCCGCCTTCAACTCCAACCCCAACGGCGCCCGCAACGCCTTTGCAGCGCAGTGCGCCGCCCTCAACGGCAAACGCCTCGGCTACCGCGAGAAAATCTATAGCCACTGGGGCGATGCGGTGGCGTACATGTGTTCGCATGCCGGAAGCGGGGACGTGGGCAACGGGCGGGACGGCGGGAACCCGTGTGTTGTGCAGGAGTGGGTTGATGCCGTCGAGTGGGCTGCCAGGGCTTGCGGGGGCAGGAATGGGGATGGGTATATGGAGTGTGGTGAGTTTCTTCCTCTTCTTCTTTATATTTACCCCCCCCCCCCTCCCAGTCTTTGATGTAGAAAATCTTGCAAGGACGTGTAAAGGTGTATGAGCGCGCTGACTTTTGAAATGGTACAGCCTACCTCACAATTCCTGGATGGAAAAAGGTGAGATGAACCTCCAAATGTTTGGACCCTAACGGGATGGCCGGCTGAACTTGTGCTCCAGGCGTACGGATACACGCACATCAATACTTCCTTCTGTTGAGGGTCTCTTCGAGGAAGTTAAGGTTAAGCACTTGCAAGCTTAAAAAGGTAGGAAAGTCGCGGCACGGCAGAAGTCACGTCGGCATAGCACTCTTCTTTCCAATGCAGATTGTTTAAAGCTGTCGCAATTCAACAGGGAAGATTGCATTAGCGTGTTGAAAGGTCCTCTCAGATCGTGCTGTGGAAACTGTAAACCAACCATAATACGAGTTACTCACGCTCTCACTGGTGCCTTGAGAACTTTGGTCAGCTCAGCAACGATAGCATCGCCAGTCTCCTTGGTGTCAGAGCTACCGGCGAGGTCCAGCTAGACCTTTGCTGAGAACTCCAAAGATCAGTACACCCGCCTCCAGCTCGCTTCCTTGGTCACTCTGCATAATTCCAGTCATCTCACGATATCTTCAGCACTCTCTTTTCTTAGCATCCTCTCGTTTGTTATTCATAATTAAGCCGCAAGGTATGTACTCGGAAATTATATATACTCATCAATAATCCAAGATGACCTGATGACGGATTGCCCCGTTTCTCTTTCTAAACCTTTTCTTTTCCTCACGTGCCGTCATCGACTTTTCGGGGCCGGTCATTATCGTTGTGCTCCAAAATGCACTCACGTATTACCTGAATGATTTGCGGGCTAGCGGGCTCGCCCCGGGCGGTCCCAGCGTCGGGCCATTACCCCGGAGTCGACCGCCTCGCATGTTGGGTGTGTTTGAACAGAAGGCACATATGTACACAGATGGAAGTGTCCGCTTGGATATGTTGATACACGACCCATGGAGCCACATTTCGCAGGACTCACTTGTGGAATGTTAGCATTGCTGAATCATCATAGGTGATAGTCGGCCATCTTTACGAGGCAGGCTGGGGACGGCATCATACCATTGGACCATGTACTCTCCCTGTCTATTCGTGCTGTTCCTGCAGACGCATCGAACGTTGTACGTCGCTTTCGTCGGCGAGGGTAGGCTGGCCTCCGTGAAACCCGTCGGTGACATCATACCCCCGAGGTGATCTTGAAAACTGCCCGACGCAAATCGCTGTGATCGTTGACTGCCAGGTGCCTGATGGCCACGCTTTTGGCGGCTCTCAACGAGCTTCCGTAGCTCGCTTGCTGCGTCCCCCCCCTTTCCCTGTGCCTCGTTCATCACGGTCTCCGCCTCGCTCTCAGCCTCGTGCTGCGAAACCGACGCCCCCAAGCTGCTCGAGCTATGTTCACTAACGCTCCTTCGAGACGAATGGAACATGGAAGCCGACGACGGTCGACGGGGATCTGGTAATGCGAACGAAGTATTTCGGCTGGGAATGATGATTGGTTCGTCGTCTGTCGAAGAGTCGTCATCCTCGGATTCCCAGCTCTTCTCCCTGCGCGGCATTTCCCGTGTCACCGGTAGTCTTCGTACCTCCTCAAGTCGCGGCTCATTCATCACCATGGTGGTCTCGGCCCGCGCCCTGCCTCTCGAATCAATCGTGAACTTCACAGCTGTGCGAGGTCTCGGAGGAGCCGACTCGGGTATCGACGTCAAGCTCGAGAGGCGAGAGTGCTGCTGTTTCAGGGGCGATATCCTGCCAGACGGGCGGCTCGGTGGCCTACTTGGGCCAGCTACGGGACCATTAGCCACCTGAGGCCTCGGCTGTATGGCTGGAGCGAGCTTAGGCAGTGACGGCTTTGCGAGTCCGCGTCTTCCACGATTTTCACTGGCACTTCGTTGCAGTCCATTGAGCCGCCCATTCATTTTGACCGGGGAATTGATAGAAGCATGACCGGATGGCCTTCCTTGACCCAGCTCCTTGGTACTGAGGGAGCGGCGAATATCGCCGTGCATAGGCGCTCTCGATTGTGATTCTGCAGCCGCTGCAAGGGCAAACTGTGCCGATCCTTGTGTGACGGGGATGTTTGCACCCATGTTTGCAGATAGCGGTCGACCGAATAGGACACCAGGATCGACTCCGCCGGGACTCATAATACCGAAGGGGTCCTCCATGGAGGTTGAGAACGAGTTTGTAACCATGGAGATGTCTGCCGAGCTGGACTGGACATTGTTCATGACAGGTTTGGGAGCCAGGGGCCGTGTCCGTTTGATGGGTTGGGCAGTCTCTTGGCTACCTGACGGCGGCAGGGTAGCAGGCTCTTGAAACATTTGCGAGGCATCAAAGGAAGGCATATGGCGATGTCCCGAAGTTTGAAAGACATTAGGACCAAAGGAGAAGTCGATTTCCATGCCCGACATGTCGGCACTCGGATCCCAGAAGCTTGCAGAAGCGTTGGCCGGAGCCGACATGGGATATCCGAACATATCGGTAGCAGTCACAAAGGCCGCCATGTTGGGATGTTGTGGGTTTCCAGAAAAGTCAGGCTGGCCGTAGCCATGGTCATTCTGCATGTTGTCGTCCTGTAGCTTAGGAGCAAGCTTCCGGCCACCCTTGTGGGAAGATGGGGGAGGGGTTGCCGTTTGCCCGTTCAGATCCGCCACGCTCTCCCTGCCTTGTGAACTTTTTACGATATTGTCTTGTGACGCCTGCTCTGGGCTGGCCGAACCGCCTTCCTGGCTGGAAAAGTCTGCTTGCTCGATCGGTGGCCTGGGAGAAGAGGGCAGTCGTCGAGCTGCGGTGACCGGGGGTAGAGGTAGGTTCGTGTTGGGAGAGAAGTGGTTGGCATGTGTTGCTATCTGAGCAGCGAGGCTCTCGGCGGACAGAGGCCTCTTGAGGCTTGCCGAAGCAGGGAAGGTAGTAGCACCTGTGGCAAAGTCGGGAAATGACCCCGGAGAGCCTCGAAGGTTACCTGGAGTTGTGTTGAAGACGGAGTATTCCTCTGCAAAGCGAGGCGTCCAACCGCCAGCGTCGTCAAAGTGACCCTGGGACTGCTTGGGAGTTTCGAAAACGGGGCTCGGGAAAACGGCGGAGGTGGGAGTCTGTTTGGGGGTGGGCGGCTGAGCGTTTGGGTTTCCAAAGCTGTTGTCAGAGTTTCTGGTTAGCAAAATGGTGTTTTGATAGATTGTCCGGCCTGCCAATCTTTGCGACCTGGTTGAGAGGCAGAAACAGAAAGACGAACGTGAACGGGGCGGGTTTGGTAGAATTCTTGCCTGGACGCCAGCTGATCCCCACTCATAGCAATTCTACTGTAGTTCACACAACCCTAACTTGAACATGACATGAACCACCCTAACAAACGGTATTGTGCAAGTCTGAGGATATCGAGGAGTTCAGAGGACAGCCAAAGGAAGACCAGGGGTGCAATCGGCGGCTTGGGGGTCGGGGGAAGCGAAGAACGAGTGCTGTCGATTGGTCGGTTGGTGAATGTGAGGTAGGTAGATAGGTAGGTAGGTAGATAGGTAGGTAGGTAGATATCAGGCGGGGGCGACGTCAGATGCGTATATCATTGATCATTACAGAAGGTCCAAGATGGCAATTTCATGGGGAGAAAACTGATTACACCGAATGGCGAAGAGCTGGCGTGAGCAAGAGGATTGTATGCGTAAGGTGTCGGAGGAACTCGAGCCTGGGGGAGGTTGGGAGTCGAGGGGAAGTTTGTGAAAAGGGAGGTCCGTGAGGTGCGGCGCAGAAAGCGTATCGGGACTCTCTGTAGAGCAGAGCGGTGGGAGCGTGATTACAGAAGCAGATGAAATATCTAGTCGTCAGAATCGTAACACGGCAGATGCGAAGACTGGTCTGCAGCGAAGGGCGCTTCCTGGTTCAAGCAGAAGGCAGAATCCAGAAGAGGCAGCACAAGAAGGGGGAAGAAGAGAGATGGTGAAGAAGTGCTAAGGAGCGTCCAGGAACCAATCGTTCACTTTGTGGGAGGGAGAGGATAGGTAGAGTATGCAAAAGACCAACACCTGGGAAACGAAATGGTCAGGTAAGGTACCTAAGAGCAGCAGCAGCCGCAGCCGATGCAGTAATTAATGGCAAGGTACTGCATAACCAGGTGAGGAAAGGTAACCTCAGGACGGCGCACAATTGTGCCTCAATGCTAGGTACTAGGTACGTAGATATTGGCAGTTGGCAGATGGCAAATGGCAAGCCGCAAGCCAAGGTACCTCAAGGTAGGTAGAGATGGCCTGTTCTCTCTCTCTCTCTCTCTCTTTCTCGTTGGAGTTGGCTATTTTTTATTCCTTAATTCATCTCCGTAGGGATGCAGAAATACACAGAGAGGAACAACCTGGGGTGGAAATGCAAGGAAGTACCTCGAGTTAAGGTCGTGGGTCGGTACGTATCCCTAGCAGTAAGCATATCTCATTGGGCGAGGCTTGACAAGATAGCGGGATGGGAGCACTGTCCAGGAGAGCACAGCGCACTTAGTGAGACTTCGCTGCTCGCCTACAATTTACCATTAAAACTCAGATGCGAAAGTTACAGGCGCTTCGTCCGACTGACTGCCCATGTTGCTGGGAGCTTCCCGGTGGATAGACTGCTAAGTGCTCTGCTATTTCGTAATTAGATTATAGGGCCAATTAGATAAACGAAACAATCTCTGACTACACGTGCCTTACCCTAGATATTCTGTTTCTTTCTCTCTGGCTTCTCTTCCACAGAAGACAAAGACCAAAGGGAAAGCCACATGTGTTGAGTCCAGTCTGACCAGATCGCCACGACGCCCCCTAACGGCGTTGGCTTCCAGGCTAGAAGCTGACCGATGAGGGGAAACTCGGCCAACGCCATGGAGGAAAAGATAGGCCAACGTGGCTTAACAAGGAGGCCGGAAGGGTGTCCTTGGGCACCTGTGCTGACAGCTGTAGCGTTTGGTGATGGGCAAGTACAGATAGCAGAGGTTGTGACTAAGATACTCTGTAGGCTCTGGTCGCCGAGCCAGAGCGCAACTTGTGCCAACTGAAACAGCCCACGGTACCAACTGCAAAGGGGGCTCTTTACCCTGCCTGCAGTCTCTGTTTTCCTTGGTGACCAGATGTGTCGTTGTCGAGATCCTCTTCTCCTTGGACAGACGCCAGCGCCTATCTAGGGTTTCAACGTGGGCAAACACGGGATGAGGGCGGCACACAAGCTTCGACCGGCGTCGTCGTCCTGGGGAGCCAAGCCAGAGAATACAGCGAACCAACGACCTTCGAGGCCCCGTCTAAAGGGAATGGCGCAATCAGATGGCATGAACGGGCTTGCCAGGCACGGGCACAGTGGTGGGTGGTGTGGTGGTCTGCTGAGGTTCGTGCTTGATCTGGGCGGCGGCTAACACAGCTAATGTACTACTGTTAGTGGCTATCGTTCACTGCTGTGTTGCTTCGGCGATGGGAGAGCAGCTCATGTACGGTGTACCTCTCTGTGCACTTTTGTCGACGAGAGATAGGCGATGAACCCCCCTCCAGGTCCTCTGTGTGAGTAGGGAGGCTGAAGAAAGGGCCGGTTCAAGGATGTTCCTGCTCGAAATGGGCATGTCTCGGGGATGGGGAGGAGGGAAATGAGAGCAAAGGCATGCAAATCAGCATCCGTCTAACCACATGGGAATTGCCCTGGCCTGATCTTGGCCTGACTTGCCCCCCCCGATCTGAGCCCTGTAAGCTATACATACTCCCTGGTCTTTCCCGTCTCTCACTCGCTCGGTCTCCGAACCTCGATTCATACATTCCTTGAGAATGGTGACAGTCACCACCTACGTCTCAGCTATCTGTAAGGATAGCTTATTCAAGTTGCTTCCGCATTCTTGCTGCTCTGTTCCAAGAGTTGCTGATGGCAGTTGCTGATGCGGTTGCCGAGACAAGTTAGCCGGTTGCTGGTTGCAACGGGGCTCGGCTGTCCATCGAAGCGAAATGTAGAATGCGATGCGAGGAAGGATCGTCTGCAGAGAGCCCATGCAAGGTACCTGACCAAAGCCAGCCATATCTTTCGCGACTGCACCGTAAGGCGGGGGGGCTACACGGCAAGGCACAAACCTTGGCTAGCCAGCGAGGGAGAAGGAGAGGAGGGAATCTCCAGGACAGTCCTCTCCCGTTCGCTCCTTTGGACAGGGAAGCAGGCACAGCTTGCAGAGCGCCATGCCGATCTTGGCTGTAGTCTCGCTGTAGTCTTACTGCAGGTGTATGGCGGGCAGGCGATGATAGGATGAGCGACATCTGTCAAAAAACGAGCCAACAAGTCTGCAAACTGCAGTAGAAACCTATATGACAGCTGCCAAATACCATTCAATAATGCCCATCCACACAGCGGCGAGTCTGAACCTTGTTGCTCGATGCAGTCATGACGAAATAGTTTCGAATGCAGAAAGTCTCTGCAGCCCTGTGAGCAAGACAATTTTCCCCTCCTTCTCTCTCTCACCGAGCCAATCTTTCTTACAATGTTATGCACATCACGTCAGTCCACCACCAAACCATTCCCACGGATACCTCCCCCCCAGAGATAACCTAGCAACCAGCACTGGTCGAAGTCTCGGAACTTGTGTTTGGCAGGTCATCAGAAACTCCTAGGGCCCCGGCATGTAAGCGGCAAGACTGGTGAGTCAACGCGGCGCTGCGCTACTGAAAACTAGTACTCGTATATCCTCCTGCAAGCCTGCATCAGCACCAGACTACAGGATGTCATCTGTGCGCTGAACGAGAAAAAGGGCGCTCCTCTGGAACTCGATCACGTTGCCGTATCACCAATTATCCGCCCATCGTCTCACCTACAAAACTTTGGCGAGCCGTGAACCGTCACGATGATGATGCCCACACTATTCCCCGACCTGCGCCGTTCCCTCCGCGCTCCGGTTAGAGCCCCACTGTTTCGGGGCCGGACCTCAGCTCGCTTCAGTTACGCCTCGCCAGGGGCGGGGCAGGGAGGTTTTTGGTTCTCTTTGCACGCCTGAAACCTCGCTGGGCAAACCTCGAATCTTTCTCATCTTTCAAACTCCCCAGATCGATCGGTTGGTTAGACAACGCGAGCAAAACCGGGCAGCTTTCCGTCCGATATCCGATGGAGCGATTGAGCTTCGGACCTACGAGCCTCTTTTAGACGTTCCCGCTCCTGCTTCCCCTCGTCCGTCGTCCAGAGTTTCAGACGGTTTGGAACTTGCAAGATGTAGTGCGCATCTGCCGAACGGACCCGGGTCAAGAGGATAGACGGGTTGAGACACTTTCTTTTTGGTGGCTCAACCATCGACATCCAGTAGCGATCTCGTCTCCATCTCAACTCCGAACTATCTGTTCGGTAGCTGAACTCTCTTACGGTTGGTTCCTTTCTATGATGAGTTGATGGCTCTTCTGCCAACTCAGTAGATGACCAAAGACAACCGCCGCCATCGCGGAACAAGTTTGTGCTACTGGGCGGCTACATCTTAGCCCCTTAAGAGTACCCTAACTGGATGGCAATCCGCAACAAACATCACACACCCGATGCTTGAAGTCGGTGACCTCTCTTGTCCACTCTGTTTCGGCCGCCCTCTCCCAGATGCCAACTTCCAGACACGCAGCCCGGCGGTCCATATTCAGTTGACCTAGAAATGTGTCAACGTGTTTGAGAAAGCACGACGTAGAATTTACACGAGATTGCTTGCTTCACGATCGTAACGGTCGCGGCTGCAGAACTGCAGCGTCTCAGGGTTGCTGTTGCCAAGATCACGTTGAGGAATCCTGCTACACGTTTCTCACCTAGTTTCGCCTCGGTCGGCAAATCGTTCTACGCAAGCGCGCAGTCTTGCCTCGTACCCTCTCCCCCGAAAGGCTCCTCGATGGAGGGGTAGACGCAGGTACGGCCTAGCAATGGCCCGGTGCGGCAAAATGAAGCTCCTCACAATTGAATGCGACTTCGCAAGCAAAACTCGCCTCGTCTAACCCAAGCCAATGCTGGTTTCTGTACGAGCGGCAAGGGCTGAATTGGTAATAACGTATTGTGCTTCTTTTTCCTCAGAAAATCGTTCCTGTCTCTGGTTGCCCAAGGCCGTCACGAAGATGCCTCTCTTCTTGAGCTGAGGGACAAACTTCCGAGCGATATTGCCGTGGTCTTGCCTCCCACTGCGCCATGGCAACAGAATTCATCATTTTTTGTTGATGCAAGGCTCGAACGTGGCCGAAGTTGCCAATGTCTGGTCGAGCGAAAGCTTTGCCTGGGTCGTGGCCAGCTGTTGTGCTTTCTGGGCCCTTCGCGGAAGTCAGAACAGCTGTCATCTGCATCTTGGGATATCTACAAGTTCGTCCTCCTGGGCTCGGCGTTGCGCGGCGTCCTCATGGCCAGACTCGACACTATTCCGCGCTGAATAGATTCGGTCTGACAATCGACCTTTGCGGCCATCCCAACAGTGCGATGTGGGACCTCTTCGCGGTCACGTCGTCCTCGCGATACGGCGATACATTATCACCGAGCATGACAGTGTAAGCGTCGGAGAGATGCATGTCCTCGACACAGTCGAAAGGATCTTGCATTTTGGACCACTCCGCGCTGAATAGATTCGGTCTGATGGCCCACGTCAACTCGGCCCAGTCAGGAGTTTCAATAACAAGTAGACCTTCTCATCGGCCATACTATCGCGACGGAAGCGTATCTTAGCGGACACGAGCATCAGGACGCAGAATTGAGGTTAAACAGGCCTACATTGTCAGCGATCATTCATCTTCTGTGAACGCGAGGGGTCTTGCATGAATCACGACCTATGCACTCAATGCGTGATCAATCTCTTGAATCCTACTAACAATCATCAGTCTTTAGACGCCCAGAATGACCGACTGCATCGAGATTATGATCGAATGTTGGGGCATCACGACATCGTAGAAACTCATGATAGGAATTTCAAGTGAGTCAAACACTGGCAAAACGTTCGAGCAAAAAGCAGAGCCTCAGCGCAATAAGGCATGTATGCGATATTGGGGCTTCATCGACAACGCGAAGGAGAGTAATCAAGAGAATAAACAAAAACGTAAGAAAAGCGCGGCATCTTCTCAGCAGAGTTCAAACAGCCCCCCTAGCGATGAACTCAAATCGCAAATCAAGGTTATATCAGAGTTCAGGGGAGGACCAGCTTAGATCGTGACATGAGGAAATATTCGTAAGCAAACGATTGGATGAGATGACTTCCCGGCAGCAATTGTGACCGTGTTCCTGGATGCTACGGAGAAGGGGTCCTCTTCCGAAGTGGCTGGGGACTGAGTTGGTTGAGAAGGGTGTCGTGCTGATAGACGATTGGCTCGTGGTCTCTGCAAGCTGCAAGGGGTTTTAAGTGCTTGCAGTTGAACGTAATTGGTTGGGTCTGGCTTCTTTCGAGCCAACGCCGAACGTCTATGTTCACATTACAACTCCTAGAGTCCATCACTAGCTCCGAGGTAGTCTCCCCCTGCTTGAATCCTCGGGCATCGTGCGATGCGAGAGTTGCAGCGTCGCTAGAGACCTCGCAAGCTGATAGCTGGAGAAGCTTCACTGGGTCTACCTAGGAAGCAGGGGAGGGAATGGACGCAGGAAGCACGACATCGACGTCAAGGCCAAAACCGCCTCGTGAATCGTCAATGACCCCAGCATGTAGCTTGTCCCCCTTTTTGCCCTTCTTCCCGGCAACATCCCACCGTTCCTCTCCCTTCCCCTCCCGCAGCCGACACTGCGTGCAGAAAAGAGAATCCGGATACGACCTCGGACTACGGTAGTTACCTGCCTACCCTCACCGGGCCCGGGACTTTACCACAAACTTGGAACCTCGTCCGGCCGACGGCGGCCAACGGTTGAACCTACGGATACAACTCTCTCCACTTCTTCCTTAAACCCCCCAGTACTCTGCGTCACTTTTTCCCCTTTCTGCAGCTTTTGCCGTGTGTCCCATATGGTAAATATGGATACTCTCGTAGGGCAAGAAAAGAATAAGCACGATCGCCCGCCAATCACTCACCCCCGCCAGCGCCCGGAAAATAGATGGGAAAAGCCTGTGCGCGGCGCGCGCTGCCCCTCCTCAGAGTCCTCCCCCCTGGTACAGCCCACAGGATATATAAACAATGGCGGGGTCTCCCGGTCGAGATGCATGAATTCCGGGAGATTACGCACATACGCATGCAGCCCTCTCAGGAACACTTCTTTGCGTTCTCTGGTTCCTATTCCTCCTTTTTTCGGGAGGGGGTCCAGTGAAGGTGGTTCTTGGGTTTTTTTTTCTGCTCCTTTTCCCATCGCACTCGTCACGAACCAACAGAATTTCTTGGTTGATCTTCTGCCCTTTGCCTAAATGGATCTTCTTCCGGGATGTAAAGACTCTTTCTCTGGGATGCTCCGCCGAACCGAAACAACCGCAAATGGTCCATAGAACGAGTGAGAACCCGAAGACATGTCAGGGACCCGGGGGAGAGATCACACTAGCCGCAGAAGAAAAGAAGGAAGTTCTTGCTAGAGACCGAGGTTCCTGGAAGATCCCTGAGAACAAGGACTGTCAAACCCGGGGTCTCTCCGGGCGACAGAGTAGGAGAAGAAGGCAGGCAGAGGTTGCAAAGGTAAAGGAAAAGCTGGAGCGGCCGTTCTCCGATATCCGAAGACCAAAGATCAGTGGCCCCCGGTTGTCCGTCGAATCGGCCAGCCATGATTCACGGCGCCCATCCATTTAACACACGTCGAGTCGTGTGTCTATCACATCGCCGCGCAGGTTTTCCGTCCAAACTATGCAATGTTTTGTCACAGTAGCCGCCGTCACCTCAAGTGCGGTGCCAGAGCGTTTGTGTAAGAGACGAAACGTCGTTTCTGTTTCCCTTCCAGCACTGTAACGGGCATAACAGAACATATCTCTTCCCCATGGCCATCACACAAACACCCGTACCACAAGCCCAAAACATCCATAGGTTGCTCGCTCTGCTGGTGTCTATCCCCCTGCCAGCTGAACCACCTTCCAAAGTCCCAAGCCCATAGCAAAAAGGAAGGTCCAAAGCATCCACCCGCAGTCATACTTCATGCCCTCTGGCCCCCTTCCATGGCGGACAGGTAATCGAAGCGAAGTGCCCCTCCCGGCTTCCTCCTCCGGGGCGAAGAGCATCATCCACGTCCACCTCCACCGGACACGCCGGGTTTCCGTTTGGGAGGCTCCCCTTGTAGTTCAGCTTTGCGCCTAACACCACATCGTAGTATAGTCTGGTTCCGGTTCCTGGTCTGATCTTCTTCCTCCCCCCTGCCCCCAACCCGGAAACCCCTGGCATCTTTCGTCCACTGTAGCGTGGTCCCTCGACGATGACAAGCACTTGCCGTACCTGCCCATGTACATAATAAGTGCGTGGGCGAGTAAATGTGTGTGTGTGGTATCCGTAGCCTACACATACCCGCTTTCCTTGACCACATACCCAAACTCCCCTGCAATACCACCACCACCACCCCGGTAAACCCACGAGCATTGAGGCTTCTTCTCGCGGTTCTCCCAACCCCCCAGAAGGCTATGACTCCTCACTCCAGAATCCAGACAGTGAAGGGAAAGGGAGATCAAGTAGTGCAGAACCCAACAAAGAGCCAAGAAAACGTCGTCGTCCTACGGAATACCACCCATCGTCCGTCTCTCCCCCACCACACCAGTCTCGATCGGCAGTTGACCGCGTTCCTGGACCAGGCACTGGAGGAGAAGACGCACGCAGGGTACGGGATATGTAGGTACGGGAAGCATGCGCAGTATGTACAGATATCCACACGGAAGCACACACTCACAAAACGCGGCACCAACTGCCCACGCCTTGCCCAACCCCAAGACCGCAGCACATTCACCCATCCTTGGCTCTGGCCCAGGCCCATCTTCTGCAAAGTGCCAACTGTCCGGCTATGTGTGAATAAACGACCTGCCCCTCTTAGGACCCCACCGATCTTCGACCCATCGGCATCGGGGGTCGGGGGCCGGGGGGTCCCTCACGACTTGCACTTATCCCTGCCTTGTCCCCGGATCCCGCGCAGCGTCAAAGTCGAATCACCTCCCGCCGGCCTTCTCCTCCTTTCCCTCGTCTGCTGCTCATCGTCCTTCCCCCTTTGGGCAATGCCACGTCCTCAAGTCCCCCTCCATCCCAGCTCGACAAGTCTACAAGTCTATACTACGCATGCCCAAGAAAACCCCCTGAACCCATCCCGCGCGCCGTTTTCCACCCCCCTGACTGACTCCCCATGTCCCCTATCTTGTCTTCCATGTGTTTCTGCGGCACATCTTTCTCGGTCTTCCCACGAGCCCCGTCCATCCACCATCGCGATTCCAACGGTCGGGATATGGCTTTGATAGCGGTTGGTGCTAGTGGGCGTTGAGTTCTTGACTAAGAGGGGGCGGCGCAAGGCACGAGGAAGCGGGGGTCGAGGAGTCATGGCATGGCAGTTCGACACGAGAGACAGAGATGATCGGGTCCTACGTGACTCCCGAGTCTTTTGACGGAATAGATCAGGAACCCCTTCCTCCTCTGTCCCCTCCAACTGCCGGCGAAAGACCGTGAGACCGGCCGTCCATCTCGTCTGTAGTTTTCCCCGTTCCTCTCGGGAGATGCAGCAGAGCCCGGAAATCGCACAACCATGTCACTCTTACTCAAGATCCGTGATACGCAGTCTGAAGATATCTGTGAGATGCTGTATCACCAAGTTCACTAATAGTCAAAGACCTCATTCTGAAATGACCGTGTATTCCTCATTGTGCGCAGGTTAAACGAAAAAATCTAACTAGTACTGGCTTTGCCCCCTCGAGGTTTTGTTTCCCAACGATAACAAACGAATTTTGTCCCATTTTTGGCCCCCATCCCCCTTCCTCCAGAACAGTCCTTCGAGACCGTTGCCACAAAATTGTCCTCCACTTCCTTCCTGTCCCGGCCTTTTTCGCCCTAGTCCAAGTCATGGTTTTTCCTATTCCCTATTCCACCTTTTCCTCCCCTTGATATCATTGGTATGTCCTCCTCAAAAATTCAAAACTACGACTGCAGATCCAGTCGTTGGGGGTCTCACTATTTAGCTATCTACGATTAAGTTGGTGTGGAAGAGCGTGTAAAAAAGGGAAAGGGAATGGTGGGGCGGTTCAGAAAAACTATAGAGATAAAAAAAGAACCAAAAAAACAGAAAGGACTGAACAAGAATCAGAGAATCGAAAAGAAGAAGCGAACGAACTGAACAGAACAAAACTTGCCCCTCCAAATTTCCCCTCCAATGTCTCTTCCGTTGGTTGTTGATGGAGTGATGAAGCTGGGCCATTAAGAAAATCCTGCACTCTGGTGTCGTGTTTTGCACGTGGCTGGAAAGGCCAACGTGCGAAACCAAACAGTTGGTATCCTCCTCTTTCGGGGCATAAAACATGGGGTGGTCGTGCTCAAATGAATTCAGAAACGTCGGTCAGGAAGCGGAACTCGAGATAAGGAAAGGAAAAGGAGATGAAAAAGATCAAATCGTGGATGGTTGTAGTGATGGATATTGTGGTGGTGCTGAGGTAAAAGGTAGTAAGATTGTTTTGGAAAATCGTCATGACACATTGTCCCTTTTCTCTCTCTGTCATCCGGGGGAAGTAGTTTCGGAGTTTTTCTTTTGTTTTTTTCTTGACTCGTCCAAAAAGATTCCAACACCCTTTAGTACCATCCCCAAAATTTTTGTCCCATCCTCCAAAGGTATCCCGTGATGCCCAAGTCTATAAAAAGGTAGGTCAGGAAAAGGTTCGTTGTTTTTCGTGACGACGTTTCGGTAGTGTACCACAGGCACGCGCTGCGGCGGGGGTAAGTCTGCGTGACAAAGGAAAAGAGAAAACAGGAGGAAAAGAAAAGTGGTATCAGTCGTGTTTGTGTTATTTCTCTGCCATATCAAGATCAAGGAACCGCATCAAATCATGCCAGGCATGCCTTCCATAGGATTGATGACATTCCTCTGCTGGACTTGGTTCTGACCCATCTGCCCTTGGTTCATTTGAGGCATGGGCGGCGGCACCTGTTGAAGGTGTTGGTGTTGTTGAACCTGATGCTGATGCTGGTGCTGGTGCTGGTGCTGGTGCTGCTGTTGCATCTGCGCTGGCGTAGGCGTGCTTGTGACGGATGCCGACGAAGTTTGAGGCGTGATTGGAGTCTGCTGCGGCATCGGAGGTGCTTGCTGTGGCTGTTGAGGCTCAACCTTTGGCTTGGCCATCTGAGATGCTGCAAGGTTGCGGTTGTGATTACTCTCACGTCGACGCTTTGGCGCATCCTTGATCTTGGGGTGGGTGTGACACTACATGAATGTTAGCCTGCTGTGCAACGATAAAAGACCCTTCACGATCGATGCCGTGCCACATACCTTGTACGCATGCCTGAACCATGTGGTACCCTTCTTCTTGCTGCTGACAAGCGCAATCCAATCGTTGCAGCTGCCGCACAAACCTTCCCACACATCCGGGTTCCCGTCCATTCGTCGCGTTTCTTGAGGCTCTTGGAATGGGTTGCCCGTGGCGGCGCTGATACCGTGGGTGAACGACTTGTCGTACCAGAAGGCCGAGTTCTTCAGTACAAGCCAGCGACCCGGCTTGCAGATTCCACACCATCCTTCACGCTTGTTACCGTGACCTCTCACCCATCTGGGTGTGTAAAGGTCACCCTCGAACCGCAACTCTTGCTCGTGGGGGACAAGATCGGGGTCAGACGGGTTCATGTCCTCGGGAGGCGGTGGGATCTGCTCCTCGTGAAGTGAAGCGTACAAGTCGGGCGGGTCGGACAGATCCGTGTAGTGGCTGTGAAGCGAGTGAGGATCGGCGTTGCTCTGGAGCATGCGGAAGAGGCCATGAGACAGAAGCGGCGGCGGGGCCTCGAAGTGGTGAGCGTCGGGGTGGAAGCCATTGGAGGGCAATTGCGACGGCAAGAGCATACTGTTCATGCTGTTTCTCTGATACTGCGGCGGGGCGGCCATCATGAAGGGATGCTGCTGGGCGGCTTGAAGATTGGTGAAGTTCAATGGGACCTGCTGGTGCTGGATCGTCGGCGATGAGTGTCTCGAAGACATGCGCTGGTGGGCACCAAATGCATCGTGCCCCTGATGAAACACGAACGGTGTCTGACGTCTGTTCTGCTGAGTTCCGTACGATCCCGTCGACCACCTCTTTGTCGTTCCACGCTCAACGCTGTAGGGAGCAGATCGCATGCCTGGGCGAGGCGAAGGGGAAGCACGACCGCGGCTTTGAGTCCTGACAAGTTCAGATCGGCTCTGGGGAGTCATCCGAGGAGACGCAACCGGCGACAATTGAGTCGACGACATCAATGAATTGCGGTTAGACGGCGGTGGGTAGTCTGAACTGAATGATGGCGCCTCTGACAGTGCAGCTGAGAAGTCTTCGTACGAAGGCATGTCTGAAAGGGCACCGGACGTGGACATGGTGAAAGATGAGCCAGACATGCGTCGCGGGTTGGGGCCGCAGTCAAAGTTGAACGGTTCGTTGTCCTGTTGCTGGTACCTCAGATCAAGCACAGGAATGGCTTCATCGGTGGTGTATGCCTGGCCAATCATCTCCGTGTCCAATCCATGGAACTCAAAAGTGTCTTCGCATGGCTTTTGTTGCCAGTCTGATGGAAATGATTAGCAAAAGGGTTAACCTCGGATGAGGTTGACTCACTGTTCTCCATGGTGGTGACGGGATAGAAGTCTTGTTGATGGACTGATACCGGGCGGGACATGGCATCGCTCGGAGTCTGCTGCATCGGCAGTGGCGAAGAATCCCACGATGGGAGGGCGCCGTAGTCATCGCCCATGCTGTAAGAGAAGCCTTCGTGGATGGTCGCAGGTCTGGGCCTCATGCCTTGAGACGTTGGGGTTGTCCATACACCGGCGGGTGCTCCCACGCCCTCTTGTTTGATGGGCATATCATTACCGTTCATGTTGATGATGGTCGATGTACGATGCGGGACGTCTCTTCTGAACTTGTTGTTAGGGTTGAAGGTGAAGGAAGGTGTGTGTATTTGTTGCCGACTAAAATGTACTTGTAAGTCATGTATGCCGGAAGCTGCAGGGACGGGATGGGGCCTACAGCTGTGCCTGACCAGAGTCCATGGTGCTTAGACAGGAACAAGGGAGCGTGCGGTTAATCAATTATCGGGTTGATGCTGAACGGGGACGGTGGGTTGTTAGCATTGATCCTCGGACGAGGGACATCAAGGGTGGCAGTTGTATCTGACGGCAGTCGGGGGGTGAGGGGGATCCACACTGCCCACGTATCGACGAGCGCGATCCGGCAGGCCGACAGAGAAGGGCTTCCAGGAACTTACTTGGAAGAATCTGGCGCAGTGGCCAACCTGAGCGGAGAGAGACAAATAATCTCCGGACTGGACGAGTAATGGACGGCGACGTGAGTGGTTATGTTTGCTGGGGCCAGGGGACGCGTAGATTTTTCCTTTCCCTTCTTGGCTCCTTTCTCTTTCTGCTTTCTCTTGGTACCTTTCCGGTCTCTTTCCCTCGGGGATGGGAGGACGATGATGAGCGTTAAGGACAGCGGGTCCTCGCGATGAGGCTAGTGGGTGGTGTATAGATGGAGGCGGTAGGGATTCCCGTCCTCAGCTAGACAGCGCGATTGAGGATCTTTTGTAATAAGAGTCTTTGTGTTGGGTACTCTGTATTTATATTGTATGTATGTATGCGTACGATCCTCAAACGTAGTAAAGGAGCGTGATGAGTTTGCAATAATCGGCAACCTCGTTTGGTGCTTTGATGGCTGAAGGTGTGTGTGTGTGTGAGTGTTGGAGCGCGCAGCTGGCCGTCCTGGTTCCTGGCGGGATGAAGAGAGCCAGCTCCCGGAGAGTAGGTATTATAGATGCGAAGAGGCAGCCCCCTCGAAAAAGGAAAAAAAGTATTATAGGTTACAAGGCTTGAAAAAAGGAGTGACTAGCAGAGAATCAAGGGCAGTGAGGCCTTGGTAAGTGGGACGCGAAAGGAGAGCAAAAAAGAAGACAGGTCGAGGGGCGGTGCAGACGGATCCTGGAGGTATAAAAGAAGTAGTGTAGAAAAAGAAGCATCATCCATGAACGGACCAATAAGTCAGCACGGTCAGGTTCGGAACGTCGGTTGGAGCTAAGCCGGATTTCCCTGATACAAACCTCTTCCTGTCTGTGAACTTGGGGCCAGAGGCAGGTGTGCGAGAATCTGCTTGGCCTGGCTCAGCGAGAGGGCGAGAGTTGCAGGGGGGTTCTTATGGTGGTGGACAAGGTAACATCTGTTCGTCGATGTGGATGTGTGGGAGTAAGATGCCGATGAACCAGGGAGCGGCCTACTCCCGACTGCTTTTGGAAGACGGGGACAAGGATCAAACACGCCGACAGGGCTGTACCCAGATGATGGTTGTATGCTCATAAACTATGTATATGGCACGAACTCGGGTCCGCGATGAGAGCGTGATGGGAAATATAGTTGAGGAAGAGGCAGAGAGAGGTCCGGATAGAGAGTATGATGAAGGAAGCAGAGGGGAGGAGGGCTGATGGTGGTGTGGAGAGTCCGAGGGACTGAGAGTCGGAGGGGGGTGGAGGACAAAAAAAAAAAAAAAAAAAAAAAGAACGGACAGAAAGGCCGAGAGAAACCCAGACAGAGGGAGAAAAAGAGAGATATGGAGAGTGGGAGTAAAAAGTGTAAGGAATAGCCCATGAACATGGCAAGACTAGCCAGTCAGGAAGAAAGTAGTGATGGGACGGAAAGGAAGAGGGTAGACGGTAGGAAAGACAATTGCCATAACGTATGGAGGAGGTTCACTTGCACCAAACCATGGGCCATGGAATACTTCCTTTCTCACTTACTCTCGAGTCTGGCCTGGTTCTCCATCCACCCATCCACCCATTCACTTCCATACGGATACACCTGCAAGACCTTGTCAAGACCCCCTCCCCCTTCTAGACCTTTTAGCCCCCCCCTCACCTCCCCGTCCCCTCGCCATATTGTGCAGCCCACGGCGGCGGTGCAGCTGTGGATTTGTAGCAGAGAAATTCGTCGTGACGAAATACAGGACCAAACTTGGACCAAAGGCCATCCACTAGATCGCCCTGTATCGACGATAACCGCACTTGACGTATGAGCTAGAAGGGCACTTTCGGTGGTCTCCGACTAGGGCCGTCAGTTATTCAGGGCTGAGAATTGGCGAGGACCCTAGCGATCCGAAGGAAATAGTTCCCGAGGAGGTGGCTTGTCTCATCCCATACACCCACATGTGGCGACATGGCCCCAGGGGCCGAGGGGCAGAGGGCAGAGCCTAGAAGGGGAGCATCGGGGAGGAAGAAAGTGAGGCAGCGGAATGGATCACGGCTACTGCTAGTGGCTTGCAGCCGGCGGCCGGTACGTTGAACTTGCTGAATGTATGATTACTGAGAAGTGGGAGCGGAGCCGAAACCACCTGGACTGGGCCTGATCTGGAGCGGGCCTCACCTCACCTCAGTCATCGTTGTTGGTTTCCCTCCTTGGGAGTTTCCAGTGACCACAGGTGACACTGGACAGTAAGGTACTCTCTTGTCCCACCCCTGTCCGTAACTCTACCCTTCTTCTCTCGTCTCTTTTAGCGGACGAGTTTTGCGTTGCGTTCCAACCTTTCGCAGCGGAAACCAGGGAAAAGACAGGGTTCACGGACGAACCTCAGTCCAGTATCGGAATGATACGATACGACTTGGTCTGGAGTGTCAGTAGGCCGAGTACGGCACGTCTGCAAGGTAAATCCGCCGCGGTACAAGGCCCAGTCCCTCATCCCGTCCCAGGCCAATGGGGCATGGGGGCCATGGGGAGGGGCCTCGGGCAGAGACTGCAGAGTGACTGGTGTGGAAACCTGAGATTTTACCCATGAGTACCTGGGGCCAATCAAGCTCGGGTATGAAGATCATGAACGAGAGTGTTTGGCAGGAGAAGCAAGAGAATCCTGACGTCGGGCTCTTGTTTTGGCAGCGAGTGCGGTACAGGGATGACACCTGTTCCTGTTTTGTCAAATCCCTGGTTCCCCACATGATGAACCTGGCATCCTATCCTTTCCAGCAGATCCGCTCTCGGGCTTCACTTTTCTTGTTCGGCCGTTGTGCCAATGGCGAGAACAGGAGCGGCAGGCATAAAGCAGCACAGATGCAGGTATGTGCTCCTGGGTCGATGCGTACATAGAGAAATGTCAGTTTACAGATAGGCTGATGGCTCGGCGACGGAGGCCGCGGCGGCTGCGGAGAAGGAGAGATTGCCTTCAGTCGCAGCTTGATTTAGCTAGCTGAGCTTGAGCTAAGCTAGCTTGACTAGCTGCAGCATGCAGGGCACACACGGCTGGAGATCGGAGAAAATGCGCGAAAGGTTGCGGCGAGTGGATGACGGTTTGTTCGTCTCTCCATATTTCGTCTGTCTGTCTGTCCAGATATCTGTCTGGCTGCGTTCCGGAAGGGCTGCAGGGGATTCAGGAGCGGAGGGTTGCCGAGAGGAGGGAGCCTCGGGACCATGTGGATGAGGGGGTCAGACGAAGAAGTTCCAGTCGCAGCTCCAGTTCCAGTTCCAGTTGCAGTTTCCAGGCCAGTCCATTTGTTGGTGTCCTGAGGCGGTCCATCGAAGAAATGGAATCTTTTGGCTGTCTGCCTAGGATAGCGAGTGGGTTCAAATGTTTTGGACATGGTTGAGTGAGAGGAGTCAACCGCAGTTGCTGAGCAGCAGCAGTGACTGTGAGCACGAGCCGAACAGAGAGAGTGTCCACGCGACAGGCATCGCGTCTCCGAAAAGGACGACACGTTGCCGCACAGAAACCTTCTTGTGCCTAGGATTCATAAGAGACAGAGAGAGAGAGACCAGACCACGCGGATATTACCAGACCAAAGACGCATTTTGAAAAGGGGGGAACGAGATCATAGGTAGGCGTGCCCGTAATCGACAATTAAGGAGGGTATATGAGTGCGCCATGATGGAGCTGGGACGTCGTCAACATCGTTGACATTGTTGGTCGGCAGACATCGTGGTGGTGATGGTGAGGGTGGTGGTAATGATGGTGAGGGCGAGGGTGGTGGTCCTGTTGCTGCCGTTGCTGGTGGTGGCACGGAGCAAGCACGTTTGAAGTTGACTTTGAGCTGCCCGGCGGCGCGATATGATTTGTCGCTGAGGTAAGCATCTGCAGGGGGCGGTCGAAGGGGGGTGTAGGAGGGGTGCTGCACTGCTGCAGCCTGCGGGTGTGTGGGTTGGTTGGTCTTGGCCTTGGTTTCTTCCTGTCCCGTTGTTCCGTTCCTGACGACAGTACGTACCCATTGGGCTCGTCCCCTCTCTCTGCCTCTCTGCTTCTTGTGCGGCGTGCGGCGTGCCTCGTGCCTCGTCAGACTCCATGATGGATGCACCAGTGTGTGGATGATTGTGTGTGTGTGGTGTTGTGCTGTAGCGTACGGTGCGGCGTGCCTTGCAGACTGCAGTGTTGGCACGTTTACCTGCGAATATCCGTGAGGTATTCTGCCCGTACTGAAGTTGTTCGTCCATAGCTCATACGTGCCTATTGCTCCAACCATCCATACTTTCTTGAGTCTGAAAGTTACGAACGGATGGATGATGCGGATTATCATGATGGAAGTTCATCATTCTCTCATGCGATCCATCTCTGAAATCGACGGGCCAAACTTTGCGTCCTATTCGGTGCCGAACACTCTCAACGTTCTCCGGTCTCGATCCCGTCTTGTCCTCCGATATGCTCCCACTGGGCCTTCTAGGCCGCTTTTTCATCTTCAGACTTTTGGCCAGTTGTTGCCGTGTCTTTGATCTCGTCCGACTCTCGCCTCGTTCTCATCCTATAGCGTACCGTACCGTAGCGTCCTCTCCATTTCGCGGATCATTGGCCATGTCCAGGCGTTGACAGTGACACATCGCAGTAGAAAGAGAACCACGGTACGCCATACGGAAAAGTTGTTCGGCTTCTGATAGTGGGACACTACTATCTTGTACAGCGTGTCGGAATCCCACCCATCGCCGCTGACTCGTGGTCGTGACTCGCTGGATTGGGTCCAGGCTACTGCAAGTCCACCGGGGACGCGGGGGCTGTGCCAGGGGTTGAGCAGGGGCAGAAGCTGTCTCAGATCTGTCGCAGAACGACACACCCTTGTCTCGCTTCAGCCCCTCGACTGGGTTGACCGTTGACCGCAGTCCCTCTCTTTCCGAGTCTGTCACTGTTGCCCTCATCCCCGCCGGGACGGCCTGCCTCTCGCATCTTTTGCTTTCTCCGCGCCTTTCGTATGTCGATGGCCTGCCAGGCCTTCTCTCGACAATCTTGCCAGCTGCCAAAGGCAGTCGATCGTGTTGCCGTGAGGAACACAAACAAACGACGATATGCCGTCTCGTCCCGTGCAGTGTCCTGATGAGAGGGATGCCAGTTTGGAGGTGCTCGAGAATGATGCTATGCATCTTCGTGCAGCAATATCTTCCGCATCACCAGATAACTGTTCCTCCCACATAGATCCGTAGTGCCTTGAACTTTAGTGATCCGTCGCCTGTCACCCCGTCTAAGATCGATCTGCCTAGCATCTGGATGCCCGCCTCGTCCCATTTGCTCCCATACATGGCCAGCTGGCCCTGCGTCTGCCACGCCACGCCTACAGCAGCAGCAACTGTCAGCTGCTCTCCGGCTTCATTCTAACCCCGTTCGCTTTCGTTTGCACCTATACTTCATTTGTGAAGGCCGTCAATCAGCTGTGACAAGCCCTGCTTGGTCCCAAATCAGACATGTGCGGCGCTGTCCGTGAGGTTCATCCCCATCTACTGTTGTTTCTTGAAAACTGTCTTCTTTGAGACTCTGCCAATACTTTAGCTTTGACGGAAATCAAATCAAGATGGCCTCGAATTCAAATACGCCGCACAGATGATGGCGTTTGGGCTCTTGTATGAGACGTGAGACTTGTCCAGAACTGGTCATTTCAGGACGAAACCCAGTGTGAGCTCGGCTCTAGTCGACTTGCTTCGACGTGACTTTCTGTTCTGCTTGTCGTGACTTGTCCGCTTACTCAACCAATCCTTCTGGGTGTCGCAACCTAAATCTGGTTTTCCCCTTTGACGTGTTTGCCTGCTGTATTCCGTGGAGACAACTCCGGTTTGGCTGTTGCGCCAAGAGGGTTCACCGGGGCTGGCGATCCAACACGTCTGACTACGGGACTGGTTGTTCCTCCTCTTTCCCTCCACTTTCAACCCGGGTTGTCATTCATTGACGCGCCTGTTTGCGAGCCGCGCCCACCTCGCCGCCCGCAGCCTGTGATTCGCTCCATCGTCTGCTCTAGTGTGCGCACAAAGTTGCCCCTCTAAGCACCTATACTACCACGATGAGCTGATGTGGATCATGGCCAAAAAAGACTCAAGTTTGACAGCCATGGGTCAGGCTGAAAGCCGGCTGAACACCAGTGTAAACGGGAAAAGGAACTTCTTGCTCCTGTGACCAAGAATCAGTGAAGAAAAGACCAATCATTCAGCAACTTACGGCGACTTGGCGGCAATAACACGCGTCACGTTAATGCCTCTGGCCTTTGCTGCTCTATTCGTGTTGTTGGTGGAGAGTCGTTCATCCATATAATGGTCACCCGCTATAGCTCCTAAAACCATGGATGTCCTTGATAGAACCCATAATACCCTCGCCTAAGACGGTCGCCAGCTCCCGCCATCGCTATCCAGATTGCGGGCGCGACTTGACGCCCGGGGACCGCCATCCGGCACAGCTTGTACACGCGTAAAGTGGCACCCGCCATCCATCATTCGTCGCTAGGAAGAAGGCCGTGTGCTGTTAAAGCTTGTTGAGCGAATCCGTTGGCGACAGTCTGCCCGCCGTAAATATTGACGTGGCGCTAACGACGCACATCGCTTGTCCGTCAAAAACTCTGTCGTAAGGCTCTGTGTGTTGTACAGCGTTAGTGAAACTTAGCGTTGTCTTCCTCAGTCGGGCAACGGTCGCGGGTATCCATCTCGACCGTCGTACGCCGTAGAGCAGCATCTGGACAAACGACGCTCCCGTTAGATCAGACGTGCGAATCTGAGAGCAACCACATACGAGGCCGTCTTTGATGATTTTGTCTGTGCGAAGATGCAACGTCTCGCGCCGGTGGCCTCCAAGAGCCCCCAGTATCCGCCGTCAGCTTCTACCGAGCCTTCGATGAGTTGTTCTGTGGATCCTCCGGGCTGGCCGCCGACAAGGAGTGGCTGTCTTGCTTGCATAACAACCTCGGACGTTTTGGGAAATTACGCCAACTCTCCAGCCGTGGCCGCTGTCTATAGCTCGGCTCTTATGGAGATCATAGACCAATGATGACGCGACTTTACCCCGCCATCGGTTGCTTGTCGACTGGACTCGATACTGGGTACCAGACATCAGGCGGATCATTGGGGGAGGCTGACAAGATCACATCTGCAGCCGCAAGGGGAAAAGGGGCGGCGAACAGGGTAGCGATGAACTCTTTCCAGTACGCTATGTTAGTCGGCGTTTTATCAGTCTTATCGATGTGTTTGATGTTTACCATAGCCAGAATGATTCCAGCTCTCTGACGGGACGGCTAGGAAATGACTGGCTGGACAAGGTAGGAGTTCCGGCCAACGTTAGTGTAAGTTTAGCACCAACAATGGCAACGACGGAAATAGAAGGTTGGAAGTGACATAGACCGTGTTGGCCTTCGGTCTTGGGCGCGCTGCTGCCACATTGTGACCCGGGCAAATCTCGATTACTCCAAAAGAAAGTAATTGCAACTATGGCAGGACCGCGAAAAGTGATCAGGGAGACAATGATGGAATCGCGAAGCCGAAAAAACCCTGCGCTAGTTAGTCGACTGGTGCGAGGTGTTAGGATGGATCAACCTGGGAAATAGGTGAGTAAGGGTGAGGGGCCTAAAGAGCTAGGCGCCTGATGCCTACCGTTGGAGACTGACAACATATCGCCAGCTGTACCCGGCCAAGATGGCGCAGAACGCCGATGGCAAGGCTTCGAATCGATCCTCATTATATTCACAAAGGTGTCTATTCAAAGCTAGAGCTCAAAGTGATGGGCTTGGTATTTGATAGTGTGAAGTTGATTGATACGGTGACACGGAAAACTCATGACTGACTGTGCTAGTCTTTGTTGATTCTTCGCCAGACTTCTTGCTCGGCCGCAGCCAAACTGCCACCAGCAGCTTGTGCCCATTTCTTCGCAGTGTCCCATACTCCTTCTTCCGGCTGACTTTGATAGCCTTTCTCTGCCGATGATGCTACCGCAGCATGGTGAGCAGCTCTTTGATGGCTACTGAATTCAGACGCACTAACGTCTTGCTGATATCCTGGAGGGTGTTCAAGGCTGAGTGGAGGATCGCCTCCCAGTGGGACAGGTCGCGGCCCAGTCATCTGAGGTCCATTAGTAGTAGACGTGGAAGATCCTCGCAACGCCGCGTGTGACATGGTTGGAGGAGGGATACCCATTTGTGGAGGGTAAGAAACGGTGGCCGTAGTGGCGGGTGTTGGGGCTGGAGGCTGGTAGGTCTGGCCTGCCTTCGGCGGAGGAGGCAGAGTCGACGTACCCGCTACCGGCACGGGGGCAGCACCTGGTTGGGGCGGCGGAGGACTGACATCATTCGTCTTCTGAGTGGGAGTTGGGCGCGGAGCAGGATATGCTTGTGCGGAAGCTGTCTGGACAGGGAGAGACGGGGCGGCACCAGGCTGTGCCGGCGGGTATGGCTGCTGGCCGGTGGATGATGGTGCGGGTGCGCCGACTTGACTTTGCGATAATTCGGCGACGTTATTGGAATGGTCCTTGGCTTGTGGTTCCTCGGTTTGCGGAGTGGCTCCCGATGCCTTGGAGGCGTTGATCGGAGTGTCCTTGAAGATGGGAATGGCAGGCATGGTTGATGATGATGCTCTTGGCCTAGGTATGAGAGGGGGGACTAAGCCGTGGGGTTTGGGCGCCTGCGAACAGTGGAAATGTCTAGGCTGTTGGAGGGTTTTAGTTGAGATGGGCGAGATCGCGAGCGTTCTCAGTGAGATGTGTCTGAAGTCGGCTCGGAGTCATGAAGCAAACGTGGCACAATGTGTGGTTTCCCATCTGGCAGGCGAAACCTTACGTGACGACGTCATTGCTTGATGGTTGGGGCGATGTCAGGTGACTCAAGGTGAGGTGCCTACCACTTTGGTAGTCAAATGCCTGGACCTGGAAGGTGAGCACGTCAGGTACCAACGGCTTAAGGTACCTTGAACTCATTGCTGCCTTGGAAAGAGGAAGGGCGCGTCGCTTTGAGAGGAGACAAAGTCATCATCGTACCCATGTGAACAAAGAGGAAAGTGAACAATAGCCCACTAGGCGCCATACACTAAAGTCGATAGAGGAAACTGCTGAAAGTCGCAGAACCTGACGCAGCATCGCTTACCAAAATTCACATCCTGGCAAAGGAATGCAGTTGCAACGCGAAAACCTTCAATGGTAAGTTGAATGGCTCTCGCCAAGGCTTCCAGGAGATGCTGGTATCGAATCGTGTTGTTTGAAATCTTGATTCGGCGGAAGTCGTGTCAAGTTCATCCACTCAGTGATCGCTCATGCAAAACAAGCAACAGTTGAGCTGCAAAGCATCAAGCAACCAAACATCCAAGGCCGAGTCCGAGCAACCCAGCTCATGACCAATGGTTTGCTGCTTCTGGAGCCGCAAAATGGTCTGCCACCGCGTGGTGCTTGGACCGCCCTGAGTCGTGAATCTAAGCTTCTTTGGACGAGAGAAAGGAATCGTATCGTTGAGGACCTGACTTGACCTTAACTGTGCCCAACTGTGCGCTCAATGCAACGATCCCACAAGGATCGCCTGGTGGACATCGTTCCAATGTGGTCAACAGAGCAGCTTCCACCAGACACACTTTGTGCCGCGCCAAGAAAAGTGTTTATGTCGTAGGGTAGAGTCGAGACGTGACATGCGACGTGTCGACGGTGTTCCTTTGGGCATACACTGCGCGGAGAAGGCAGGACCTAGCGATATTGAGATTATTACATAATAGAATTGGCTCGGATTATTATACTCCCGCCCCTACGTGCTGAGCCACGGGCCTCCAAGTTCCTCCACTAGAGACAATGACACCAGCCACACCTTTCTGCACGGGCCAGCAGGCTGCCAGTCGCGATGGTTGGCTGCATGTAGGAGGCTGAGAGCTATCCGAACCTTGAGGCTGGCGATTCTCACTGCCTTTCCGCTCGGAAACCCATAACACCAACGCCAGCTCGCTCTCTGGCTCCAATTCCGAGCAGTAAGCCGACAGCATGGTAGGCAAAGTCAGCGAGAGGGTTCTCCTTCGGGAGGGTAAGTGGAAATGGAGTCCTTCACCCTTTAGAGCGGCAAGCTGACCGTGTACCATAGGCCTGGAGAGAACCGACAATGGAATGAAGCAGACCAGCTGGCCAGACGTCACACCGATCAATCAGAAGAACTACTACACGTATGTTTTCGAAAACAGACTACCTTGCGTTATCTCCATTGCGGCGATGCTGACAATTCCTCGTCCAACAGGGATTATATGAAGCGCGATGATCAGATTCTCGCTTTGCGACTTCAAGGCGACGCCACCCGCGACAGGATCGTTCAAGCTGCTAAGGACAGAGATCGTGCTCTTGCGCAAAGTGGGCGCGCCGAGGTCCCTCTCGTTATACCCGAACTTCAGCCTGACGAAGCACCTGCCGATGCCAATGCCGGCCTCGATCCTTCCAAAGTTATCGTCATTCACCCTGGCAGTCAAAACCTCCGAATTGGGTTCGCCAGCGACGCACTTCCAAAGTCCATCCCCATGACACTTGCGACAAAGTTCCCTCAGACCGAGGCGGAAATGCACGAAGCGCTCCCCCGGCGCCAATTCGAAGCAAAGACACAAGACCAACAATACGGCGAGGAGTGGTCAAAGAAGTACACCAAAATGTGCAGCGATCTCAAGTTGGAGATGCGCGCAAACAAGCGCAAAGTTCTACCCAACTCCAAGGAACTTGTCTTGAACTATAACCGCCGGACTGAGCCCGAAATTATTCAAACACACAACGACCCTTTACAAATCGACTGGACCGATGTCAACAATCTCGACGACCCCAAATCATCCGCGTCTTGTTTCATCGGGCATCAAGCGCAAAGAGTGCCAGACGATTCTCAACCTAAATTCAAGCTCTGGTGGCCCATTCAGCATGGATACATGAACGAGGATGAGTACCTGAACGCTGAACACATGTTTGACGATCTAGAAACCCTCCTCGACAAGGCAATCAGGCAGGAGCTTGGCCTGACCAAGAACAGCACCTGGAGACAGTACAGCTGCGTCTTCGTCATCCCAGATCTCTACGACAAGAAGTACGTGGAGCAGGTGCTTCGGTCTTGCATGACATGGTTCGAGTTCAACCGGGTATGTTTCATTCAGGAAGGCATGGCTGCTACGTTCGGTGCAGGCTACACTCAGGCCTGCGTCGTTGATGTGGGAGCGCAAAAGACATCGATCACCTGCGTTGAAGATGGCCTTTGCGTTGAAGACTCTCGCATCAACTTGAAGTACGGCGGTTACGATGTGACGGAGACTTTTGTCAAGATGCTCCTCTACGACAACTTCCCCTATCAAGACATCAATCTTAGGAGGCGTCATGACTTTCTCCTGGCTGAGGAGCTCAAGATGAAGCACTGCACGATGGCGCAAGCGGACATCTCTGTCCAGTTATATCAGTTCCATCTGCGAGCTCCAAACCAACCGACCCACAAGTACCAATTCAAGACGTATGACGAGGTCATTCTGGCTCCCATGGGCTTCTATGATCCGGCCATCTTCGACAATAGCACCAAGATAAGAGGCCGGAGGAAGTTGCTTGACCGATCATACAATGCATACGACGTGGATATCCCCGACGATCCGACATCAGCAGCCCAGTTTGGAATCTTGGCTCTCGTCAAGCCATCATTAAATTCTGCGCCTACCAATGGCTTTACCCAATCGCAGAACGATGTATCGACACCGGTCAAGGAAAGACTACAGCCGTTTGACTTCTTGAAGCGGGGCGAGAACGGCATCAACGGCACTCCATCTGGGTCCAATGCTCCATCGCCAGCGCCGGAGGGTGTCAGCACGCCTGTGCCAGCTCCTTTCGTTTTCGGCGGAAGCAAGGAGGGCGTTAACGGAGGAAGCCCCGCCCCCCCTGTGAGGAATGGCGGTACGCCGGGCCCGAACGGCACAGCTGTTCCACAGCCGCCCCCGGGCATGTTCGTTGACGCCTCTGCGCGCAGCGCCAAGGCCATAGCAGTTGAACGCGACGGCGTTCTGCCCACTGCACCGTTGGATCTTGCTATTCTGACCAGCATTTACAACGCAGCCAAGGGTGACGACAAGAAGCTGCGTGATTACCTGGGCAGTATCATGGTCATTGGAGGTGGTTCGAAGACGCCCCAATTCACAGTTGTGCTAGAGGAGAAGCTCAAGGCACGGCGACCTGATCTCTTCGATCGCATTTTGGTCAGTCGAAGTGCCAGGGATATGGACGAGCAGGTTGTGACCTGGAAGGGAGCTAGCGTTTTCGCCAAACTTCCGGCCAACGACTCTTGGGTCACTCCGTTCGAATTCGAACGACTGGGGGCTCGCGTGCTGCACCACAAGGTGCTCTGGTCATGGTAGATTGGAAGGACAACGGCAGAATATCTTAACGGAGGATGCGATCACGAGAAAGCAACGGAGTCGGGGAATGAACAATGGCACTCGGGAACTGGCATTTATGGAGGCAAAAGTCGTAAGGAACGTCTAGCAGCCAATGGCGTTTGGTGTCAAAACGAAAGACTACTTTCCGGAGTTGAACTTTTTGAGGTATTGTGAGAAAACGTATCGAAGTATCCGTAAATCCGAGGCGATTGCCAAACACTCTCAAATTCTGGAGCTGAGGGAGCTTCGTAAACCTCAACGTAACATGCACTTTACTGACCAGAATTGTCGACGTCGGCGGCCACGGAGTCCGCACTGCAGCGGGTGTCCGGACGGGTGTGTACCGGTCATAATGAGGCGGTCATTGCAAGGTCGTCGTTCTGGACTGTCATTAAGGGGCTTATGTAAGGCGGCTCGACCGGAGTTTAGAGCAGGGAGCTCAGGTCAATTCAGGTGTATGATGCTCACCCGACGTCCCGCACCGGCACTCACTACCAGCAGGTGCGCAGCTACCCACCCACTTCTTACCTTAATTCACGTTTCTCCCTTGTGATCAACAACAACAAACGAAACCGCCCGACGTTCCTAGCATCTCCTCCGCCCACCGCGAGATGTAAGCTTGGAGCTGAACGGTGGTCTGCGGCAAATAACCGAGAATCAACTCAATCGCCCGACCAAATACCACGGCGCTCGACTTTTCCATCATGGCCGTTCTCTCCCGATATCTGCCCTTCTCCGAGGCAACTACTACGCTGCAAGCAGTGACATACCTTCTCGGCATATCTCTCTTCTCTATTTCCTTCCTCGTCTTCCTCAACAGCAGCATATCCTTCGTTATTACCGACCTAATTGGCGTCAAGGATGGCGTTGGCGACATTGTCGGCACTCTCGGCTTCGTAGACGAGCTCGTTGCCCTTGTCGCATGTCCGGTCTGGGGTCTCGTCTCGGATCGGCTCGGTGTGAGATGGGTGGCTGTCATCGGGTATGCCGTCATCGGCGCAGCATTGCTTCTTTTCGTTCAGGCGAAGAATGTCTACCCGCAGCTACTCCTGGCACGCATCTTCTTTGCCATTGGCGCCACAGCGTCGTAAGTGACAAACAGAAAGCGAGAGCAGGCAACATGTGCTAATATGCTTCCCTCAGCGCCACCATGGTAACGGCCATTCTGCCTTCATTGACGGACGATGGCGACAATTCAGACAGCTCCGCTGACGCTGCGAACAAACCGACGCATAATCCTCGCAACAGTGTGGCCATGTCCCTCGAATCCGACATGACTATCACCCCGGCGCGTTTCCATGGTTTCGGCGGAGACGGACAAACTGCGACAGCGAGTGAGAGAGAGGAGGCAAAGGCTGGAAGGCCTTCGTCATTGGCGGGCTACGTTGGGCTATTCACAGGATGCGGCGCGCTGGTCGCGCTCTCCCTGTTCCTCCCGCTTCCCGCCCGATTTGGTGAGATTGACGGCATCACACCTGCTACGGCTGTCGCCGACAGCTTCTATGTGGTGGGAATTGTGGCGTTTGTGATCTCGGTCTTCGTTTTCTTTGGGTTGAGAAACCTCAAGGGCGAGGAAGGCAAGGGCTGGAGTACTCTATTGGGTCTGAAGACGAACTCGGACTCGGAAGACGAGTCTGACGACAACAGGGCAGACCACCCAACCCGGCCGGTACGTTACCTCGTAAATGTTTCTGGAGAAATTGCTGACGTTTTACAGAAGGTGCTTCCATACTTCCGCCTCCTGCGCGACTCCGTAACTCTCGGTTTCACGGATTCTCAGATCGCTCTGGGATACCTGGGCGGCTTTGTGGCTCGCGCATCCACTGTTGCCATTTCGCTCTTCATCCCCCTTTACATCAACACCTACTATATCAGCAACGGTTTCTGCCAGGGCTCCCCGCATGACCCCTCGCCAGAGCTGAAGAAGGAGTGTCGGGCCGCCTACCTGCTTTCGTCAATCCTGACTGGCGTAGCTCAGCTGTTTGGTCTCTTTGCTGCGCCTGCGTTCGGATATTTCAACAGAAGACGCGGTCGTGTCAACTACCCCATTCTCCTTGCCACTGCCTTCGGTATCGTTGGCTACATTATTCTGCCACAGTTGCAGAGCCCGGAATACAAGAACGTCGACGGCCGAGGCGGCAGCCCTGCCATTTTCCTAACCGTGATCCTAATCGGCATCAGCCAGATCGGTGCCATTGTCTGCAGTCTCGGCTTCCTTGGCCGTGGCGTTCTGACTGCAGATATCCCCAAGTCTCAGGTCATCGACACGGTCGAAGACTCAGCAGAAACCATGGAGACTTCCCCAGAGTCTGCGCCTCTATTGCAACACAACGCTAGCGTGGATGCCGTGTCGCGAGTGCGACTCAAGGGCTCCATCGCCGGCATGTACTCCTGGTTCGGAGGAGCAGCTATTTTGCTTCTTACCAAGCTAGGAGGCTACTTATTCGACGCGGTGTCCAATGGCGCCCCGTTTTACATGATGGCTTCCTTCAATGCCATCCTCTTCTTTACCAGTCTGGGCATTGATGCTGCTCGTTTTTACAGAGACAAGCAGTGATGGTATGACTTACGAAATACACGTATTATTACCTTGATGTATCATCATCATTTCTGTGAACTGTCTATTTATCTAAGAAACATACCTTTGCTATGCTGGTGTCTCCCATGAGCCTAGCTGTGTATCTAATCCTGATTTCGTGCAGATTGCCAACGTTACCTTCCGTTTGTATGAATCCTGATGTTCCGCTGTGCAGTACGCCTGTTCGAATCAAAGACTCCTGATCTGACTAATTCGCATTCGTCCCCAGTCACTGTCCCCTCTACGATAGTTCCGAGACCAGCGGCTTCGCCGGCCTCATCTTTTGCACGCTGCCGTTCCTCCAATTCGGCGGCCTTGATAGCCTTCCAATCGCTCATCCGGATCCACGGGCGAGAACGGCGTTTGCCCCGCTGGAGTCTGTTCCAACCCTCCTCTTCCTTCTTACGACGCTCTGATTCCGTTAGCTTCGGGGGCTTTGGCGCCACCATGCTGACGACGCAGAAGCAACAGAAACTGTAGATCAGTCTCTTTGCGAGCGAGGGGGGAGGGAACCGGGTGTTGTAGCGCTCCCCGGAGCCGCTGCTCCAGAACCACTCGTCCACTCCGGCGGGTTTCTCGTGGCGGTACTCGTGATCTCCCGGAATCAGCGGCCTGTACACGAAGTCGGCTGGGGTTTCGTTCATGGGACCTATGCTGTCAGTTGGTCGTTGGCTGGTAGTAGTAGCAGCAGAACCGGACAACGATGATTCTGACTCTGGCTCTGGCTCTGGGCTCCAGTCTGGTTCGGTGAGTATCACTGTCGTGCGGCCCTCGTCGCCGCACTCGGAGCAGACGGAATGTGATGGGGGTGGCGTGCGGCGTTTGAGCTTGTTAGTGGCGCGGCGGAGGCGGTGGTTGATGGCGGCGGACTTGCCGGGCTTTTTGCCTGCGTCATGGCGGGCTGGGATGCAGAGTGAGCATCGCTTGCTGACGGTCCAGGGACCTTTGGAATCGTCGCAGTTATGGATGTAAGGAGGCGCGTTCATTTCGAAGGGGTTTGATACCGTGGTATCAGCGGAGCCTGTGTAAGTGAGTGTATCCGTCAGAGGTCAGTGAGCCCAGTATATGTTGAGGATGATAGACAAGTCCAGTTGTTTTTACAGTGTCTAGGCTGGGGGTTCTCAAGTATTTCTATATATTCATCAATGCTCGCATGGGCCAGGAATTGTCTTCTACAACAAGCCCATCAAAGACGTTGAGGACAAATGCATTCTTCAATGTTCGGTAACACAGTCATGGCATTGCACACCCCTCTGTGTTGAACAGGAACGTTGGTAGGTCAAGTCCTTTGTCTGAGGAAATAGATGATGCTTTGTGGGTTCTCCATGACTTTGACGAGGGACTGTTGTTTTAGATCTCGATGTTCTTTCTCGGGATTGTGTGTTGAATGGCACGTCTCTTTGTCGTATCAGTACCATTTATCAGCTTGTATTAAGAGCTCTATTCTGTTACAAGGTCTTCGCCACGTCGCGTTGTAGATCGCGTACTTGGTAGCATCTTCTTTTCTCTCATACTCTATATTTGAGGAATACAAAACAGAGATAATGGAAGTTTGAAGAATGGGCTGGTTCAGATACACCGCAGTATTGCGTATCTCGTCTCCAACCTTCAAGGAAATAGTAGCTCAGATTTGCTCCCCAGCCAATGCGTGTCGTTGCTACCAATCTTACGGGTCGACATTGGATCACGAGGAGCACATCAATAATTTGCGTCATGAAGTCCCGAAATCAACACCTCCAGTAGCCTCTTGAGTCTTTTTGCCAATACACAGACCTTGCGAATGTGATCGAGCCTAGGGATCGCCCGAGGAAAATCTGCCGTAACTTCCATAATCATAAGTAAGGTGTTTTCAAAGTCACGCGGATGCCTCATGGCTTCAAAAGATGTAATGAGCTATGCATGATATTGCCGTTCGCTGAGGTACTTGATACTCATAAGTTTAGCTGTAGGTGGCCCCAAACGCTGCCTTCACTGTATATCGAATACCCACGCTTTCTCGGGGATGACTGCATGGCACTTGAGACCATAAGCACAGGCTACCTACAGAACTTATGGCCTTTTCTACTCATCTCTTTATGCTTTGCTTCGCGCCCTGGTGAATACAGGCAAACGATTCCCTCGGCCCAGGGTTTCAGTGCAAGTTCAGGAACGGATTTGCCATAATTGTCAGGAGCACCCATTTCCCCTCGCCGGTAGAGAGGACACCACACGACAACATCGACTCCTTAGTCAACCAAAGATTCTGCCATCAAGCTTGCCCGTGACTGCTAGTATCAGAAACCTCAAATATCCATATCCGCACGATGGATGTTCAGGACGCGGAAGTATTAATCCGGCATTGGTTCGAACTTCAAAGATTCCAAATTTCCGAGTTGGTCGTCTTCAAAAATGCAGGCTGCGGCTCTCCTTCTTTGGTATACAGCGTGATTCATGTGTTGTCATTTCTGTTCCTTCGTCACCCGCACCACTAATGAATGGTAGCATGTCGCCCTGGATCATCCTTTCGTCAGGTCTGAGTTGTCATTTTCGTGGCTTCATTTCCCGCACCACTAGGTAACGAATAGTAGCTTGTTGCTCTGGGTTGTCTTTTCCCCAGGTCGCAGCGTATTCACTCTAGAACACACAGCCGCAAAGCAGTGAGGTGTGGAGGGCTATACGTATGGGTTGATGCTGGCTGGTTTCTGAGTTTTGGGGATGGTTCTACGATCCCTACTCTTCACGCCGAATGTGAAGCCCAAACACCGACATCATCATCATGGCATCCAACAACCTGAAGGGTCTGAGAAACCTACTTTTCGCCCCGCCTCGGAAGCGCTATAAATAGGTTCATCAAATATTTGACATCATGTCCAGCCTTATCTGATAGTTGTACATAGAGTAGCTGCTCCTCATATCCCTTGGCCATCTCCCCAAAAGGAAAAAAAAAGCAAAAAAAACAAAAGCCTTAAACGTCGTCGATATCTCAGCGGCCTAATTGGCTATACGCGCAAAAACCCTCCCAGAATCCAGTATCATGGACCACCTACATCCTTTACAAAAGCCGCTCCTTTATCTGGCTGACTCTCCTCAAGCTTTCCCACGCTGTTGAATGATAAGGAACGTCTTCTCCAGGATCTACCTACAACTTACAACATGCTCTCCCGAGTTGAAGGCATTCGTAAGCACAGTAAGAGGCTGTCGCTGCCGTTGCCGGTTTCAACATCCGTTGGTATGAAGACAAGCGAGCTCTCGCGTGCACTAGTTGATTCGACGACCCTGAGCTTTCCCAAAAGATAGTGATCGACAAGATGATGACCTCGCGTGGAAGTCAGGTGGGCTTACTTTCAGCCAAGCATGTGCTGTTCCATCAGCTCAGACGGGGAGCTACTAGGCCGACGTTGGTGGATGAAGCTACCCAATGTGATAAGCATCTACAACCAAAGACAGACCGACTGATGATGATAAGAATATCGTCATGGGAATGTGACAGACAGGCATAAGAGCTTCCTCGATACGCATTACCCTTTTACTGTCACAAACATAATGGATGATCGAAACATTTCAATAACCAGCCGTCAAATAACACACGATAGTGGATGGGACATTTTACTCTCTTTAAAAAACCAATGCAAACGAGACCATTTTTGACTTTTTTGAACGATACCATCCATGAGTACCTAGATAGAAAAAAGCCTTTCATTTATCGTGCAACGACCAGAAATCAGCCGGCCCAGTCCTCGGAAACCTTGACGCAACCAATCCTTTCTGCAAATTTTCCCCGAAAACTGGTCCTTCCCTTCCGTTCTCCATCGTTGACTAGAGCCGGATATATGTGTCGGAGCACATTTGTCTCAACCTATATGTGGGCGAATATAGGCGACCTATGGTGGGCATTTATTTGCCGCCGAGGCTGGGGAACGCAGACTCGTCCTTAGTGTTGATCTGCGCGCCCTGGGGACGGCCGCCACGGGGGGCACCACCACGGGGGGCACCGCGGGCACCATCGCCGCGTCCGCGACCGCCACGGTCACCACGGTCACCACCGCGGGCACCGCCACGGGGACCGCCACGGCCACCACGGGGGCCGCCGGCACCGCCGCGGGAAGAGCGCTCGGGCTCGACGTAACGCTGGTCGATATCCAAGAGCTGCTTGGTCTTGCGCTCACGCTCGCGCTTGGTCTTGCCACCGGTGCCGATCATGAAGTTCTCATCCTCATCGCGGGAGACCTCCTTGGCGGAAGCCCACTCCTTCTTGAGCTTGGTGCCCTCGTTGGCCTCGCGGACCTTGTTGTTGCCCTCGATGGCGAGCTTCTTCTCGGCAAGCTGGGCAAGGTACTCGGTGTAGGAGACCTGCTTCTCCTCGGGCTCCTCGGGCTCGAGGGGAGCGGCGGCCTCGGCCTCAGCGTCCTTAGCCTCAGCCTGGGCAATGGCCTCGCCGGCAACCTCGTCCTTGCGCTCAGCCTCACCCTCGGTGGCGCCCCAAGACTGGGCAGCCTGCTTCTCGGAGCCGCTGCGACGAGTAAGTACGTGGAGTGTTATGCGTGATTCGGTTCAAATTACCTGGCGAGACCCTTAGACTGGCGGTCATCACGCTCACGGGGGAAACGTCCACCACGGCCTGATTGTATTTGTTAGTACGCCAATAGTTCCATCCTTTCTCCACGCATGCGACGTCGAAGCATGGGGACAGTGGGACATCACGAACCTCCACGGGCACGGGCACCGTAGCCGCCACGAGGGCCGCCTCTAGCAGGCTCGTCGGTGGTCTTGCCACGGTTGCGGTCGCTACCAGCACCGCGGTCACGGAAGGCTATGGGCGGGAGAAGTCGTGTCAGCGGGTCAAGGTCTAGAGCGGGGTCTGCATTCTCGAGGTCTGCAAATTGATGATGGAGCAGACTCACCAGCCTCGTTGCCAGAGGCGTTGTTGCGACGGGCACCACCGGCAGCGGGGGCACGGGAAGGGGCCTCGGGCTCGACGCCGCGCTTGGTTGAGCGCAGAGAGTTCTTCTCAACCGTCTTCACGGGCGCCTGAGGAGTGTCATCCTCGGCATCGTTGCCTGTTGTGGGAAGTTAGGGCATTGGTTCAGAGGTACGACTTGTCGGTTCGTTCATTCGGGAGACGCATACCGAGGAGCTCGAACAGGTTCTATACAGGTACGTTTGTTAGTTTTCATTGTCTTTGGAGCCCAAGGGCATGTATGGCAGGAGCGAAGCCAGAAAAAAAAGTCGAGCAAAACAACATCGAGAAGGAGGCCGCCAACAAGGGGAATGACGAGGCCGACGAGGTCGACGCACAAACACACAACAACTCCGTCGACAAACAACTCGCACCAAAATAAAACGCAAAACGACATCGAGAATAGAGACAGAGGTTCAGCTTACCTTGCTTGCGACCGACATCTTGTCGCCTGGATTGTGGTGTACAATAGCGACCTAGTCTAGGATGATGATTGGGGTAAGAGACAAGGTTAGAACACCATGACCTGGCGGTGGTGGTGATGCTCAATGGGGGGGTATGGGACCAATTGGTGCCGGTGCTCTGGTGATGTTACGGATGGGACCTGAGGTGAAGAAACTGCGCACGATGGGGCCACTGGGGTTCCGGGCGGGACAAATCACAGCACCACACACAGCGCAAGAGAGGGAAGCGACGGGAAAGCACAGAGCAAATTAGGTCAGGCAGAAAGGGCACGCTGTGCTCCCTTCACCCAATGGCAGCCCGGAAATGGCTTCAGCACGGGCATTGCACACGCCGGGAGCACAGCGCTGAGCCCTGTAGAAGGGGGGGAAAGGGCACTGTCTTTCTTTCTTTTCCACCCAGCAAAGGGCAGTTTTGGTGTGAGATCATCGCTCTGCGTTCCCGGCTCGCTTAGCAATTCTTCCGACCTCCAATTTTGTGTGCCGTGCCTGCCAATTTCAGTGTGAACAACCTGCCGTGTTTAGGGTTCTAGACGCGTCGGCCTCTTCCCCCCCCCCTCACCTTAGGTACCTCACCATGTACCCTCTTACCTCACTTTTTGCCCATCACGCCGCCCAAATCTTGGTTCACCTTGTTAGCTCCCGGTCTCGACGGCTTCGGCCAATCTGAGGTCCCGGTCTCCGGTGCCGAATGGTCTCCAGCATCATTCGACCCGTCCAAACTTCGCTCTAGCATAACACAATCTCCAGGTCTATGCTGCTTGCGCGAAAACCGAGGAGGTGAGGACCATTGTGAGAAAGAACAATCATGAAGGAGGGGCGGGATCCTCGGCACATCCTCTTCGTAAGGCAACCAATCGTCCCTTATCTTGTGCCAGCCGGCGCCCCCGGCTCCGAAACGGAAACCAAACCGAGCACCGAACTCTCTCATCCGTATTCGCTGCCGCTGTCGTTGTCGCTTGTCGTCGCTGCCGCTGCTGCCAACAGTTCAACTGGCATCGCTTGTTCCCCCTCCATTAAAATCCCAAGAGAGCATGACATTGTGCGGGGCAGGTTCGACATGGTCAACGAGGGAGCTCGGTGCCCCTCTCTGCCCTGACCTCCCAGCTCTTGAAACCCAGCTCTCGGTGTCGAAGCACGCACACGCACACCGTATTCACCCCGCCGCGAGATGCGAGCCAAGCCTCCTCGGTGGCTACCCGATGACGGCCAATACCATCTGAGCGCGAAGCTCCACAAAGCTGGGGAAGACGGCGAACTCAATCCCAATTAGGACTTTCGTCGACTCGAGCAACGCTACCATTCCGCAAGCTCGCAGCCGCCCATACCCGGGTCTTCGGTGTGCACCACATGTTCCTATGATGTTGTGAGATGTAGATGTGTCCCAAGCTTGCAGTGATGTCGTGTGGTGTTACTCGCTCGTAAGACGCAACCTGGCATATCACTCCGCCGTCGTGGTTTAGGACATGTTAAAACTTCCGGTCCAACATGACAGTATTCCTTCATACTAACGGTAACAACTGGGTATCTCCAAATCCTCCCTTGAAAAAATCGAGCACTTGATTGATCTTCATCCTTTCAAGAATTCAACTTGGAACTAAAATCGCGCCTCACCCAATGTTCCTGAGAAACATTAGGCCACTGTCCCCGAACTATGAGAGAGAAAAAGAAACCCCCGGCCCACGAGACATATCATGTTGTTTGAGGTATCACTGACGCAACTCAGACAGATCATCTACGACAGCACCAACCCCAGCAGGAAATTCTCACTACCGAGACATGATCATAGAAAGAAACCTCGCGTGTCTTTGCCCTCATCCGCAGTTATGGTTGCGAGTCTTACAGCCAGCCATGGTCCTGCCCAGCAAGGTCCCCTGCCTGCCACCTAATCAACGTCTCGCCCCTCACATGACATCCAACTCAACTTCCCAGCAACCCCAATACTACCCTACCTCCATCACCTCCAAACTCAAAGACAAGAATACAAACCTTGAACCAAAAATATCGAACGGCATGCCCCCATCCCTTACAGATCCATAAACCAAACACAAAAGAAAATTGCCCGATATCAAAGAAAATCAAAAAGAACAAAGGTTGATAGTAATCAACTCTCGTGCAGTGCCAACACTGTGGATCGAACACAGGATCCCCGCATTACAAGTGCGATGCCTTACCACTTGGCCATGCTGGCGAGTTATGCGATGCATCGGCGAAGCCGCACGAGCTCTCATCAATCTCTCCTTCCTAGGGTAGGCAGTCCAGTGGGCCGATCGTGTCTGACCTCACCTCATTGCTCAAGCTTATACCGGGAAACAGTTTTCCTTATTTCCCAGTTCCCAGGTTTTCGATCCGCACTTATTGATTACTGCTTTCTCGAGTGCTGGATTTCAAATATTATAATCAAGACCACCTGGATTAAGTACTTTACCTCGGAAGTTCATTAGTATCCAATTTACCCCGGTTTTAGTATCACGCCACAAGCTCACTAGCTTCTATCTCAAGCGCAAGATTTAGTTCCTAGTCAACCTACCTTACCATGTGCTTACCTCGGTCAGAATAACGGGGAGGCCTAGAAGACCCCAATATGGTCTTCCTCAACGCCCAAAAATTTCACGGAAGTGACATAAGTCGGTATTCGTGGTAGTGAAGGGGAGCGTGGTCGGGATGATGATACAGCCTTTGGGGGACGGACTCCCATAGGGGTGCGGCGTAGCAAAGTGTCACAGCCCATTGTCTCTGTCACTGTCATTTCCATCAAATTTCCAAAAGCGTCATGAGCATATATGAGTATGAACAGGAGCCGAAGCCCGATTATATTGAGAAGACTAGCCATTAAATACCGATAAGGTTTCAACCATCTAAAGAGTGTAAAGTTGCCGCCAATGCCTTTTTAAAGTGGAAAAATCAAACTCCCCATCTATCACATCTACTCGTGAGCATCATCCCCGAGAGAGCGAGCCAAGCAAGCTCTCTAGTAGCCAGTGCCGAAAGAACCGCACTTGCTGGCCGCATAGGAGTTGCGGTTCTCAGAAAGGCAGTCGGTGTATTGGACAGTGCACTTGTTAATGGCGACGCTGAAGTTGTCCGAGAAGAACCAGCGCTTGGCGAAGTCGGGAGCGCGAGCGTAGACGGCAGCATCGTCGCGACGGCCGCGGCGGTTGTTCCAGGTCTTGCAGCCCTGGGCGTAGGTGTTCTGGCAAGCGTTGTACTGCTCCTTGCAGGCATCCTGGCAGACACTGGCGACGCTTCCGCGGCCAAAGGACTTGCAGAGCTTGGTGTCGGCCTGGAGGTAGAGCTTGAACTGGTTACCAGCCTTGAAGTCGACGGCAATGTCATTGCAGGTAACGATGGGGATCTCGATGCCACCGACAGGGTTGCCAGGGCCGTATCCGAACCACCAGCTGGAAGGCTGCTTGCAGACACCGGTAGGAGGAGGAGGGACGACGGTGACCGGGGTGGAGGTCGTGGTGGGCTTGGAGGGGCAAGGGAAGGTAGACACGGAAGTGGTACCGGGCTTGTAACCCTTGGGAGCCTTCTTGGCGAAGCAGTCCTTCTTGGAGCAGGATCCCTTGCCCTTGCAAGAGCTGGAGCAGTAGCTGCTGACATCGCTGCACCAGGCCTTGAAGTCCATGCAGCTGGCAGAGCCGGGCCATCCAGCGTTCTTCAGGCAGGCACTGACCTGAAGCTTGCAGCTGTTGTGGGCCTTGGTGCAGCTGTCGTTGTCGTCAAAGTCGGGGAGGTTCTTGTTGCACCAGCTACCGCAGCCGTACTCGCAAGTGGCGGGAGTGACAATGGTGGTAGTGCAAACAGCGGGAGCAGTGGTGGTCGCAATGGTAGTGGGAGGCTTAGACGTGGTGACGGGAGGCTGAGAAGTGGTAACAGGAGCAGTGGTGGTCGAGGGAGGAGCCTGGGTAGAGATGGTGGTGGAGGTGGTGGAGGTAGTGGAGGGAGGAGCCTGGGTAGAGATGGTGGTGGAGGTGGTGGAGGTAGCGGGAGGAATGCTGATGGATGGGATAGTGGCCGAAGTGCTGATGGAGATGGTGGATGAAGACGAGACCGAGTTGACGGGAGGGACGTATCCGCAGGGCTCAAGAGACTTGAGCTTGCTGGCGACGTAGATCTCCATGACGGCAGAGCCACCGCAGTTCTTGGTGCTGTCGCCGTTGCAAGGCTTGTTGCACTTGTCCATGGTAGTGGCGGTGGTGTAGTTGCCCATCACGACACCGCAGTAGCACTCACCACCGTACTCAACACCGGCAAAGGCGTATCCCTCGCTGGCACAAGCGGCGAGACAGGTGGAGGGAGTCATGGTGGCAGAGTCAACAGAGTCCTGGCGCTCAGCAATGGTGCGGCCATGGTTGGTGTCGTCGGTGTAGCAGCCAATGGAGGTGTAGTCGTCGACGGTGGCACCGCCAGAGGGGAACGTGGGATCTTGCCAGACAGAGAAAGCCGAGGGACCACCGCAGGTCTCGGAGCTGTTGCCAGTGCACTTGTAGTTGCAAACAGACTCGTCGAGGGTAGGGCTGTTGATGGTAGCGCTACAGTAGCAGACGCCGTAGTAGGTGAGACCGGCGTAGCGGTATCCATTACCTGTCATCGTGTTAGGCTTTCGTGTCAAATATCAAGCTGGTCAGGACGGCTTACCTTTGCAGGCATCGACACATGTCTCGATGGTCATGTTCTGCTGGTTGAGGCTGGAGCGGAAATCGAGAGCATTCTCGCCCTTGGTGCCCTTCTCCTGAAAACATCCCTGGTAGGTGAAGGGTTGGAACTCGTCGAGGCAAGGCGGCAGCTCGGTGGTGGTCGCGGTGACCCGGTTAAAGAGGGTGGCAGCTGCGAGAGCAGCCAGGGCCCGGATGATGGGAGCCATTATAAACGATGGTGTGTATTAGTTATTAGAAAGAATGTGATATCTCTTTGCAAGAAACGAGTGTGCAAGAGCGAACGAATGTCTTCCCAGATTGGGTTGTGAGTGATGAGCTGGAAGAAAGACGGGGATGAGAGGCATCGAGGTCCATCATATATAGTGAAATTTGACCATATCGGGCAGCTCGAGATTGATTGATAGACATCCCGGCCGGCAGAGTCACAATCAGGGGAACAAACTCAACGGGTGATGCGAGTAGCGGCCGATAGAGTGGTGTCAGGTTGGACGGGGGCAGAGCGCCACGACTAGAGTTAGTGTGATATTTAGAGTAAAGCATGGAAGATACCCAGCGCGAACGGTGCCTTGGCAGACATTGTTTGGAACTGTTGGTTTGCATACACGTCTTTCACGGAAGCCACGGTGACGGGGACGGTCACATGGAGCCCGTGATGCCAGGTCGTGAAAAGCTAGAATAGACTCGGCAAGGTGACAGAAGTGGGCGGCGCCTCGAGGGGAAGAGGGATACAAGTTTAGACAGCAACGTTAGGGGGGCGGCGGTCGGTGTATCCTCACCTGCGCCAGTAGTCAGGTCTACGGACCCAAGTCAGCGAATGCCATGCTTCTTTGGGTCAAGAGGCAAGGGCCGAGATGCTCTGATGTTGGATTACCCGCCCAGTTGGGGCCGGAGAGGTGCAAAAGGGCAAAGTCGAGGAGTCCGAGCAAAGGTAGCCCACGCCAGAAGTGGATTAGAGCTGAAAAGTGAAGGAAGAGACCAGACTCCTTTTGGATCGGCGGAAGTCGTCGGATGACGGTGGGAGGATTGGATTCATGGGTACCATACCATATCTAAGGTAGGTCCTTAGGTGCAGTTTCCAGGGCTAAAACACACAAAGACTAAAAAGAGAGTCGCGAGGAAGGAAACAAAACAAAAACCGGGCAGCCCAGGCAAGAACCAGGGTGCCTCCCAATCGGGAAGGATGACGGCCCCATACCCAGGCCAGGGGCTAAGTCTTATTGGCTACAGCGAGTGTTAAGCTCAATTTGATCCCAGTTCATCCCGTCCGACAGGCGAACAGGGGTGCTTCCAAAGTCCGTACCTGCATTAGGCCGCTTTCTCCTTGACTGCTAATCTCATCTCGCCCTCTTGCCCTCTTTGCCTTGCCTCCCGCCCATGGAGACTTCTGAGTCTCTTGAGCATTTGACCTTCCACCAGGTACCTTACCTTACGTTTTTCATCTGCCGCTTACCAAAAGTGCCCTAAACAAGCTTGAGCTGGCCAGCTTTCCTAGTCTCTATCATGCTGTCAGATTCAATCTCCTTGGAATCACCTTTTCCAAGCACACGTTAGCCACCGACATCAAACGTGGCTTTTGGATTATGCTTCCTCTTTCAAGCAATCTCGATCAGGGGTAATCGGCTTTCGCTTTTGCTAAGAATATCTTTTTGTCATTGAATGCCTTCCAAGAACGACCACCCAACGCCCAGAAGCCTCCATCATCGACCACTCTTCTTGTCCTTACCCTCACCACAAAGATACCCGACAGAGGCACTGACTCGGGCCGGGACCTCTCCTCTTCTCTTCTCGTCTCTGCGTCCCAGCGTCATTCTCATTTCCAACTCACGACCGTGGTGGACTGGACCCTCTTAGGTGCTTAGCAGCGTAAAATCCAAGCCCAATATCGTACCAGCAGTCTTTTGCTCGTGCGTCTAGGCCAGTCGACCTGTCAGGATCCGCACAGTCGCTCGCCGCTCGCTGCGCCCCTCTCAACTATGCATAATGCAGTCGGGTTGCAATATTGAAGTCCACCCCCGGTTGACTAAAGACACTGACTAGGGCCTTGATAGGACCCTCCGTCAGTTTTCTTTTGTTTTGCTTCTACAGTCGACAACAGTTCAGCCGCTGGCAGTGGGCACCGTCTCAGAGCACAGGGCAATTGCTGCAGGGCCTCGTAACATGCACCCGCTCGGACAAAATATTGAACATCGATGCAATGTTCCCGGCTTTTACACGAAAACACCATGAACCTCGGACGAAAATCCCGAAATATGCTCTGGCATCTGCCCGCGCAAACTTCATGTTCCGTGGTTCGTATCCCTTCTCCCTTCCAAGGTCTCGGGTCTCCGGCGTCGGTGCGTATAAACAATTGCATCTCGGACACTTCAGCTGTCGATCGTATGCGGGGTGGTCTTGATCCAATATACGCAGTAGTGGTGCTTGAGATGGAGGACCGCAGATCAAGGGCACTCCCGCCAACAGGGGTCGGCTGCCTCCTCCACCTTGCTCGAGTCGTTCATTGCGCGGTTTATGTCGGCAGGCCTGACAGCCTTGCTGGCGATGAACGACGAGACACAGACCTCTCAACTGCAGGTGAGCACAGTCGGACCCTCCAATGCAAAGTCAACACGGAATACGAGTGAGCAGCGAATCCGAAGTGGAAACATCAAATCAGCCTTCCAACGGCCGTACCAGAAGACAACACCTTATTGCAAACGAGTAATTGGGTTTCTGTGTTTGCATCTGATGTTGAATGACTCAACGAGCCACTGACCGAAGTAATTGTCGACAAAATGATAGTGGCCCTACCTCAGTGGTCTGCGCTGTTAGTCACATCAACTCTCTGTTCAGCTCCCATATTTTTTGTTGCAGGGACTGCAAACTTGGGATGAAAGCGCCCTCTGTTCGACTGACTGACCAAAGACCCACGGTGTCTGGACATTCCAGTGTAAGCGGTCGAGAAAAGTAACGAATCGTCTACGCCAGCAGCTCGACTCTTCCTCGTTCTGTTACCCCATACAGGCCACAGACTGGAGTCGCAATACAGGGTTCTCCCGAGGCAACGGCTCCTTTGTACAATCAATAAGCTTATTGATAACCTCTTCGCAGTTCTTACAAGTAGAGATCTAGGACGTTGGAAGGAGAGAGCTGCGCCCCATTCTCCCGTCGACGGCGCCGGCCCAGATGCCAATGCAACTGAACCATGCCCACCTGAGAATATGGGCTAACGAACACCCCTTTCCAAGGGAAGCTAAGCTAAGAAAGCCAGCTTTAGACTGTTTAGTCTGCAAAAGTCCGACCGCCCATCAACTGAGGATAATGGTTGCTCGGTCGAAAATCTGCGCCCAGCCAAAACGGCTTCTTGAGTTCTTTAACAACGCTGATGGTCGCCGGCGCCACACCGTGGATGCCAAGGCCACCTCTTCGGCTCTCGGTATCGTCTTCGTGTTGAATCTAAACCCCGTGATGGCTTCTCACCAAGTTACTCCACAGGCTTTGATCCTCAAACTCCACCTTGGAGGGGGCAAAGCTGAATCTCGTATCGACGGGAGACCGACGACGGCTCAGCCAAGGAAACCCGCGGCGTCCCGTGGATCTCCTAGAATCCTCCGAGATCTGTTCGATGCGAATGCGGAGTCCGGCGCGATGCCGACCCCTCCTGAGCAGATGTAGGGTAGTCACCCCTGACGAGGCTCTGGGCAGATCGTCGGGATCGCCATAATTATCGCTTACCTTACCCCCTAACTGGACCTTTTCAAAGGCCTAGACTTACGCGGACCAACTGAAGGTTTGGACACGTCGGGGCTTCCGATTCAGCAGGATGAACTTTGGAGATATTCTCTGTTCCTTTCCCGTCTTCCTCTCGTCTTCCTCTCGTCTTGCTTGACTTCCTCACTCCCTATCAGTCTGACCTACATCGCCCATGTTCCTTCGCAACTCGAACCGAGGCTGCTTCGTGATGACTGTGAACCAAACCACTGCTAGAACTAGGCGCTAAGAGTTCGTGAGGCCTTCATCAAGTCGACAGTCTGGTGTTGAGGATATTAGGCAATAAAGCGATCAAGCTGCTGTCTGCGCCTGAGCCAAACCATGCCGATGCCCTCCCTGCCGCGTCGACCACCGCTACGAGGTCAACATGCTCTTACACGCCATTGATAGCGACTTGCTGGGCAGCATCGTAACCTTAGTCCACCGTAGACCACCGGCAACATCAACAGCACACATTCGAGCGTCACCGTAAAAGAAGGAGACGGGTATAAGTGCAAAAAATAATTCAATTCCAGCCAGGAGCTATGCCAAAAAAGTCATGTCACATTTCACCCCCGTCCTGATCGACGATTAAAGGCTATCTGTTACTTCCATTCTAGCTTGCCCCCTCTGTTAAAGGAGCGGGTTTTTAGAGAAGAAAACCATCCTTCCCGGGGGGCTTCTAGAGTTACATCCTTTTTAAAACAACTTCCTGCCTAACCTAGAACGCCGATGCAGAACTTGCGGTAACCACTTCCCTTCACTCCCATCTACCCCTCCTCCCCTCTTTCCTCCCCCCCCCCCCCCCACACTTTTCGTTGTGCTTCCTATGTGACTCTTGCCATGATAAGTGTCTTTATCGACACTACACATTTAGGCCTTGTCGCGAAGGTGACGGGGAACCCATTTGCCGGGAGCGCCGGAAGCCTTGAGGGGCTCTGCCGGCGTGGCAGGCGAGGCGGTCCGGTCCGGGCGGCCATTCTCACGGTCATCGCGTCCGGAGCCTCCGCGGTTAAGGGGGGCACCACCACGGTCGCCGGAGGCGCGAGGGGGCGGGGGCGCACTGTCGGACGACGCGCCACCACCAGAAGCGGTCTTGGCGGCCTCACGCTCACGCCAGCTGGGCTTGTTGCCGGCGAGGGCGAGACGAGGCGGGCCTCCGGCACTGGGGCGGTCCTCTGAACGTTCAGGGCGCTCAGAGCGCTCAGCACGCTCGGAAGGACGCTCATAACGGTCAGAACGCTCGGGGCGCTCGGAACGCTCCGGGCCACGGGATGGGGGAGCGCGAGCAGCAGGGGCGGCATCGGCGTTGGCGGGGGAGGCGGCCTTGTTGGCGGCCTCGCGCTCGCGCCACTTTCCGGCACCGGGCAGGTTGAGCGGGCGACGACCCTCGGGAACGGAATCGGTGCCACGCTCGGGAACGCGGGAAGGTGGTGCGGCCCGCTGAGACTCTCTCTCGGCCTTGCGACGGGCCAGGGCCTCCTCCTCGCGTCTCGCCTGGAGGGCAGCCTTCTCGAGACCCTCCTGGCGCTCTTGCTCGCGCTGCTCCTTGAGGCGCTGCATCTCGGCTCTCTTGGCCTCGGCACGTCTCTCCTGCTCCTCCTTCTCTTTGGCGGCACGCTCCTCGGCCTCGCGGAGGACTCTCTCTTGCTCCTCGCGCTCGCGCTTCTCGCGGAGCTTGCGGTCGCGATACTCCTTCTTGCGAGCGGCGATTTGCTTCTCCAGCTCCCTCTCTGCGTCTCTGCGGCGCTTCTCGAACTCGTCGCGGCGACGCTCGTGGAGGTTGGCGCGGAAGGACTCGTACTCGGGCATCAGGCGGGTGAGGCGGTGCTTCAGCTCGACGCTCTCCTTGTGCTTGATCTCGGCCTCCTTCAGGGTCTGGGCCTTGACAGCCTCGTAGGTCGCCCGGTCCTGCTCCGTCTGCTTCTTGTAGTCCTCGGGAAGCTTCTTGGCCTCCTCCTTTCGGAAGGCACGCTCCAAGTGGTCGATACGCTTCCAGACGATGCGGAGCTTCTCTGAAACGTCGTTCTTCTCACGCTTGAGCTGCTCTAGCTTGATGGCATGAATGGCACCGGAATCGAGGTTCTCCAAGTTGTCCATGTCGATGTCGATCGTCTTGTTGCCAATCTTGAGGTCGGCAATCTGCTTCTTCAGCTCCTCCTTGCGGACGCGGTCACGCTCGGCCTTCATGCGCTTCTCTTCGCGCTCCCTCTGCTCGGCGGCGAGGCGCTTGTCCTCGGCCTCCTGGAGCAGCTGCTCACGAAGACGCTTCTGGCGGGCATTCTCTCTCTCCTTACGAGCCTGAGCCTCAGAAGCCTCCTCCTTGCGCTTGTGGATGACCTCCTTTCTTGCAAGAATGGAGTGGTGCTCCTGCTCGGCACCGGCACGGGCACGCTCCAGAGCGGCTTCCCTTGCGGCAACAAGGGATTGGTTGTATGTAGGGTCGATGTAGAAGCAGGTAGTGTGAAGAGACTTAACGAGGCGGGTAAGCTGAGAGCGGACAATCTCAGAGGGGGTGCTCTGGAGACGCTGGACAGAGCTGCCGTCGGCCTCAGCTGAGCCAGCAGAAGATCCAGCGTGGGCAGCCTTGGCGGAGGAGAAGACATCATTGTCGAAGCTGAGGACACCGGTGGCGTGGTCCATGCGAATGGCCAAGTCACCCTTCTTGTTACCATTCATGATGAACTTCTCAATGGTGCCGCGAGTAACCTGGAAAGGCTCGGGGAACTGAGCAAGCTTCTCAACAAAGGCCAAGTCAACAGTCTCGTACACCTGGGAGAGCTGCTGGAAGAGTCTGGTGAGGATGACCTGCTGCAGAGGCAGGATGTACTTCTCCATCTCAGCATCGTCACCGATCTTGGTGAGAATAGGGGAGATCTTCTGGCAAATGGAGAGAGGGTGGAAGTCGACCTCGAGTATGTTGTACAGATCGCGGATCTCAGGGCGAGCGCGCTTCAGCATCTGCTTAGCGAGGGCATCGCGGAAAAGGCCAGCACGGGTAGGGGCCTGGCCCATGCCGAGCAGGTGCGTAAGACGGGCGTTCTTGTTCTTGCGAGACTCATCGAAGTCGACCATGGCACCGCGGGAGCGGGTGGTGCTAATGACAGGGATGGCGAGAGCAGACAACAGCACGAAAGAGGCGGCCTTCTGAAGGTCGTTTTCGGTAGCCGGAGGGTTGTCAGCCTTCTTGCCTTGTCCGCTGGCAACGACAGCGGCGGACTGGCGGAGAAGGGTGTAGTATCTGGACCAGGCGGCGGCGTGGAAAAGGTAGTTCTCGCCGACAAGGAAAATACGAGTGAGCTTCTCGTAGTAGTTGGCCATCATGATGTTCTTGGGAGGGCGCTTGCTGAGGTTGAGGAGAGTGTGGATGTCCTCAACGGAGCGGAAGGCCTCCTGCCAGAGCTCTAGCTCGACGGCAACGTTGAGCTGCTGGAAACGGGTCTCCAGGTGACGCTGCAGGGTGTCGGGGTCACTGAGGTTGATGGCGTGCATCTGCGCAGAGTACTTGGCGGCAGTCTGAACATGGTTGCGGAGCAGCTCGCAAAGTCTGCGGAACTCGGTCTTGCGAGTGTACTTCAGGCAGAAGTCGAAGGCCTGCATGGCAGTGCTCTGGTAGAGGATCTCGAGACGGGCATTGTTGCGGAGAATGTCGAGAACGGTGCGGTATGCCTCCCAGAGGAACTTGAGCCACGGGGTGACGATGGCGCGGTCGGTACGGTCGCGGGACTGCTCGCCGGAGACGGTGGCAAGGAGGATGGACTCGGGTGTTTCGCTAGCCTCCAAGTCGTCGACGTTGGTGGTGGAGGTGTTGGCCTCGATGCTGGACTGGACCTCATCGGCCTTGGCCTGGGCAACGGTGACCTTCTCGGCGGCGAGCTCGATGAACTTCTTGAGAACCAGCTACGCATATCCCTGTTAGCAACGGTTGCCCTAACCCATTTCTACGCCGGCGAGAGGGCTTACCTCGATGGTGCCGATGTTGGTGTTCTGGCTGATGTTCTTGTACTGGTAAAGGGCATCCTTGGCCAGCTTTCCCTTCTTCTGTTCGACGGAGAGCTCCACCAACAGGAGCATCACCGGCTCCAGCGACGCGATGGGAACATTTCGGCTTCTCTTCGAGGTGATGTGCTCGTGGAGGAGGGTGAGGGCGGCCGGGACTTGGTTGACGCCGATGAGCTCGTGAGCACGCTTGAGGACGTTCTCCGGCTTCTGGTGAGGTGGAGGAGGCTATGGCTTCTTGTCAGTACTTCAGTTCGACAACAGCAGCAAGCAAGATGACGCCCCGTGATAGCAAGGTCGGAGAGGGGTAGCGTCAAATCCATGTGGGAAATTTTTGGGCAGGCGGGCCCAGAGGTTGAGAAAGCGAACAGAGGAACTCACCATGATGGGCAACCTCCTCTGCGGGAAAATACTATTCTCGAGAGGGTCCTTGGTTTGAGGAGTTGCAGCGCAAGCCTTTTCGTGCGAGCGAGATATTGACTTGGCTGTCGCTCGGTGCGTTGGCGTTGATGCTATACACAGCAAAGACGAATTTTTCAATTTCGTGTGTGGCCGCTATGCGAGTCCTGAGGGGCTCCGAACGTCCGTGCGTTGTGCGAAACGGAAATCACGTGATAAGAGATTATGTCAGCCGAGGCTGACTGATTTACCACTGAAGGTTTGCTGCACCTTCCCGTCCCTCAGTTCACTGCTGTCGTCCCGTCCCAAATTATTGGGCAGGCTAGGACTGAGGTACCTCCGATGTCATTTGTTGTCCCATGGCTCAATTCCGTCACGGGAACGAAGTCGCCGATTACACTGTTGAGATGATGTCCAATTCGAGTGAACATTGCGCTTTCCGTTGCACCAAGTCTCTTCGAAACCTTCCTTCCCGTCACTTCACTTGATAGGTCCCAACCGTGATTTTCAGACTTATTTGCCAGCCTTGTCGGTTTCTAGTCAAAAGCCTCCCCGAACTTTCTTTAATCCCGGATACGGACGGGGGCATGCTCCCGTTGTGCTCCACCGAGACCGAGGTAGATGGCGACTTCACACACTTTTTTTCGGCAGAGCGGGAAGATCGAGAATCACCGATCTTGAATCGAATCTCCTCACTTCCAACTTGCAGGCACAGGGGACATGTGCATAATTATACATTCGTGAACGGGTAGGGCAGCAGTATGGATAACTTCCTCGGACAGGCTTGTAAGTTACGAGTATCTTCTGCGTAAGTATAAGCGTGTCGTCACTTCGGGTAAGCTGGCAAAGAATTCGCGTTGGACAAGACGAGAAAAGGACCGATGTTAATCGGTACATCTCTTATGAATATTCCCGATATAGAGCATGGCGCCGTGGGCATCTCTCATGAGCGTGTTCTTTCAGCTAGCCCCTCGGCAGCTCTCCGTTCTTTGTCTGGCCGGAGGGCCAAGGGTCGTCAGCCCAACTGAAAACGTCATGAGGTAGAGTTCCATGGCACGTCTCAATGTTAAAAGCAAAAATGTCGTTGACACCCTATCATACATACGACGGTCCTCGTGAAAACTTCGCGACATCTATTGGCTTCGGCATCGAGGCGAGCCGGCTAGAGAGTGCCGCACGATATATGGGAGACTTCTGTGTAAGAGTCGGCAGTGCAGAGTCAAAGTCTGATCGAGATGCCGGGTCTTGGTATGGCAGTTGGGCACGGGAATCGCAAAAGAAAGGGGAGAAAAACGAAGGTCAAATGTTGGGTTCGCCACACCTGATGCCCAAGATGTGCAGCTCATTCATCGTCATCAACCTACCTACACCACATGCTGCGACTTGGAGTACTCTGTACAGTCGTGGTGTCGCGTCTCGTGCTCGTCGTCATGACTGTATCCGTGTTCTATGGGCGCAATCGGGGTACCGGCCAACTAGGGGAAACCCAAATATGGGAGATTGCCCGCTCCGGCCAATTTCCAACCAATCCCGCCAATGCTGGTCTACAACAGATGGGGCCCGTGCGCCAAGTCGCTTCTCTACGTACAATTTCAGCATTTCTTGTGAGGCGACTGGAACCTCAGCGAACACCCCCGCCGGCGCCGGGTCCAGTCACCCACCCTTGCCGACCCGTCCGCTGTCCAATCCAAAAGCCACAATGATGACTAAGGAGAAGAAAGTGGATGTACCTTTAACCGCTTGGAACACACTGTCAGGTACCACACTCCACCCGGGGGAGGGTGCTGCCAACAGCAACGCAAACGCACTTGACCTGCAGCAGTGCAGCATGCAGCCTGTACAAATGCACAAACATGCACACAAGCACACACAGGTACTGTGCAGTAGACCCCAGGATGTAAACCTGTGATGGTCTGGCAGCAGCTGGCAAGTACTCTCGCTTCGGTTCGCTCCATAAAAACCCGCGCGCGGTACTCCGTACAGCAAAGATGCAATGCGGCTCGGTACCCTCCAGGGACGGGGCGGTCGTTGCTTCCATGGCGCACCTGGTGGCCCTAGCGCAAGAAGGTAACCTTGCGTCCATTGACCTTTGACCTTTCCTTTCACGTTAGGGGAACCTTTCCCAAGGGCTCCGCAATCCAATCCAATCCCAGCTTTCCTAGTCCCAGTCCACAGTCCCAATTCCCAGTCCCAGCCCGTCTCCCAGACACTAGCAGTACGTGACTTCCCTCCCGTCCTCTCTCTCTCACCTACTCAATTCCCAATTCCCAACTGCACCTGCGGCTTGCCTGCACCTACCTACCTCTACCTCTACCTCTACCTTTCCTTCCACTCACTCCCTCCTCCTTCCCCGTCGCCCGTCCCGTCCTCTCCTTTGCTTTTCCAAATCCCAACCCATTATCCGAGCAACCAACCTACCCATCTCTTCCAACACTCGTAATCCTCCCCCCCAAATCCAATCACCCCCGACGTTCTTTCCTTTGTCGATTCGCTTCGATCGAAACCGGCCTTGATCACTCTCTCAATTCCCCCGCGGTTCTCGCTGCTGTGAGTTTTTTCGCCCCCCTACTGGCCATTTAAATCCTCCCCATCCCGCTTCCGATCCTGAGCTCGTACCACGGGGTGGTGGGAAAACGCGGCAACCACCGCCAAAGCGGAGTCAAAAGAGGGAAACTTTAATCAAACTGACACGATATGCTCTCTCATCAGGAACGCTCTTCTCACAACACCACCACCACCTCTCCTACCACCGCCGAATCATCTGCTGTAGCCACCACAGCCACTTCTCCCACCTCTCGCCAGCGGCAGGATCAGGTCCAACAGCCTCGTTCCGACGACAAACAATCACGACGACAACCCGCCGCCGCTGAACCCTCTGTCGCCGCCGCCGTCGCCTCATCCTCCGCGACACCTTCTTCATCAAAGTCTCCAGCCCCCCGATCCGCGACAGCAATGCCTCAATACACCTCCCGCGATGTCGGCGACCCGTCGCAGATCAAGAAGAACAAGCAGTCGATGGCCGACCTCAAGCTGAGACGATTGACGGAACTCAACAACCGCCTGCGCGAGGATCTCGAAAGGGAACGGATTCCGGTCAGCAATGCTTCTAAGAGGTAGGTCTCGGATTATCAATCATCATCATCGATGCAAATCAATGCGAACAAACAGCCATTGATTCCATCGCGAACGGGCGAATCAGCGACTAACTCACATCATTCTAGCATCATTGCCTACTGCAACAGCACGAGGGACTACATGGTTCCATCGGTTTGGGGCGCTGTCCCCCGCGGCGAAGACCCCTACGCACCACAACAAAGCGGCGGATGCTGCTTGGTGATGTAAAGCAACGTATATTATGGGTTAGCGATGTTGATATCGGAACAGTCGATATGCTCCGATCGGATTGTCATTTTTCTATTTTACGCGTGGAATACCAAGACCCCCGAGGGCCATCGGGAATGCAGCAACCTTCCGTAAACAGCGAACGATCGCTTCTTCTCGAAGAACCGGAAAAGAAAAACAGAGGACACCTGCTGATTATTCTTTTACGCGGTCGTGGAATCATCGGGATCCCAAAAAAGCCCTGGACCAGCTTGGAGTCGAAGAGAAAAAGCAAACAAAAGTTTCCTGGGTTAGGAAGGGTTTAGGGGGGTTCTACAATGCCAACCAAACGACAGATACCTTTGTCCCCTTTGACGGATCAAAACGAAAAGCCACGGACAGCGACACGGGTTAGTAATACTTGAGAGAGTGAGTGAAAAAGGGAGAAGCGAGCAAGCTCCGTTAGCGGAGGAGATGGGTGAGAGGAAGCGAGGGGAGATGCTTGAGAGTTGAAGAGGCAACGGACCCCGCTACGATAATGCTTCTATGTTGTTCTTTTTCTGTTGTTATTGGGAGGTTGTCGTTGGGGAGGCAGGGCTTTTTGGCGGGCAGCTCTTCAGCATGTAATAATTCTCTTGATGTCCTGTACTCTTTTTCCTTCTCGGGTCTCCCCCTTGTCCACTATATTCCGCACCGAGTGTGTGAATAGCTTCAATCCATCAAATTCCCTGGTCTCCCCGAAAAAACAAGATAACAATTCGAGCAATTACCACGGCTTACGGTCGCGTCGTACTTTGATGTCAGGGGGTGCTTGGTGCCATGCAGTTGATCGATCACTGGGGTAGGTAAGAGGCGGATAGACGGCGGCAATCATGGACAGCAATTCGATTAACGATGAATCAAACAAGAGTGGTGTGCATGTTACGGATACCTGAAGCCTGAAGGGGGGTTTCACAAGAGGGCAGATCACCAAAACCCTCCTCAAGCCTGCATCTCGCGCGCCCCCCGTGGAGCCACGAAATCACTCGCATCTGCGGTGGTCCCATATCAGGTCATTTCGGCCAACCAATGGCCGCATTGGCGGGACCCCGAGGGAAGCAGCCAATCCAATTTGGGGGGAGGTTGAGAAGCAGCGTGACCTTACCTTCAGGTATGGTTTACTACCTCACAGGCTTACGCAAAAGTAATAGGAACTCCCGTGACCTGAGCCAGATTTCCGCATCGCATCTCCGAAATGATGGCCAACCCGATCGCGTATTGGTAAGCAAGCGAGAGGGGGAGTGAGGGTGGTGACCCAGAGTCCTGGAAGTAGGGAAAGACGAGAGACATTGCAAACCAGTTCACACCAGGGCCGTTTACCTTACGGATACCTAGAGAGACAGGCAGACTTCTGGGGAAAAAGCAAAGAGGGATTAAAAACGGGAATGGGGGACAAGCTTTTTCGTGTGGTATTTTTTACTCCCCCTTCCTCGCCTTGCGGTCTTTCTGGGGGGGTACGATTGGGCTGGTACCACTTCAGGTCACAGGTGAGAGAGCAGGAAATCTGAGACATATGCAGCGTCCCTTTTTTTCTCTTTCGTTCTTGTCCTCACCTCCATTCTCTCACTGTGAAATTATGAATAAAGCCAGATTTATGGATTCATGACCCCCTGCGCCCTGGCCGAGCGAGACTGGGGGATGAATCGTTCGGCGCCGACTTTCGAAATTCTGGGATTGGATCATTGGATGCCGATGGGGGGGAGGTTACCGCACTCCGCCTGTTCGAGGCCGAAAAGAGCTACAAGAGCACCAGCTTTCATTTCCCGAGGATTACATCGGGCCTGGCCCGCCTGTCAACTCATCTTTTTTCCCCTTCGCTTCGAGTCTTCGGCTACCGGGGGGAGGGGGGGGGGGGGTTTAAGAAAGAGTACAGTAGTGGTGGGACCTGTGGTTTTCTCTTTGGACCGTCGGTGAGCCGCCATTGCCAATTGGAGTTGTTGTATCCGTAGCCTGTACTGCGTACGGCGCTCGATAAAACGCTGGTTAGATGAGGTTCAACGTTCTGGTTTGCTTCATACGGTGTTTCACTGTGTCCAGATATTGAATGATGGCTACTACTACTTCTACTGCTCTCCTTCCCCCTTTCTCCCTCCCGCCATCGCCGCTGCGACACCACAAATCTTTCCTTTCAATTCTGGTCCAAGGTATCTTTCTGGTTTTCGTTGCCGGACGGGGCTCCGTACTCCAGCACCCCCTGTTACTACGCCCCTATCCCGAGGTTGCTGCTGTACCCGAGGTGGGTGATAACCGTCCTCTCCTCCTAGCAAAACCCCCAAGATCAAGGCGATGTGCCCACCGCCAGTGTTCTGCAGACGTTGGGGCTTTTGCAGGCGCTGGCTGTATCACTATGCAGCAAGGTAAGATACCTCACCTCACGGTCAGGAAATTCCGGAAACCACTTTCCACGGGTCCCACGGGCACACACGTGTTTCCAAAAGTCTTCCCGGCCCCGAAGTTACGTGTGCGCACTTTATGCACACGTATCCGTACCTTACCTTGCCCATTCTACCTCGGAGTCGACTCAGGACCGGCTTTTCCCAACGTCGTCAGTCGAGAAAGGGCCCGGCGCGCAAGCGCGTCCCCAAACAACACACACTGTTTCCGCACGACTCACTCCCCGTCTGGTGTTGCTATTTTGCAGCACAGGACAAGTCCGAAGAAAAGCCCTGCCGGCCCTGATCCCTGGTGCTGGCCCACCCGTACCTGAATTGCTGCAGGGCGTTCGAGCCACTGGCTGCCACCGACGTGCTGGGTTCTGGGGGGGGGAATGTCCTGGGAGGGAAGTTCATATGCGGGCCCGTTATTCTCTCTTTTCTGGCGTGTGCCTGGCTTTTCTCTTTTCGTTGCTCAATGGGATGTGCCGCCAGATGGTGACGGCTGAGAGCAAGGCTCTTGCCGGCTGGCTGCTGCATCACCGTCCTTCCGAGTGCGAGTTCGGATCCGAACAGTTTCTTACAATAGGTCCCTCCACTCCAGCTCCCCGTGCACACTTCCGCCGGGTCCTTTTTTGTTTCGTAAGCCGGCAAGTGTGGCTTTTCCATTTCCCCTCCTCCAGTCTCAATGGAACCAGCGCCGGCATGGCCAAAGCTTCCTGCACGCTTACCTGATCATCAGAGGAAAGCTAGGATGGCACCAACCGCCCCTCCTCCTCCCCCCTCTTCCCCAATCCGAAAAAGTACTGGCTGGCCGCCAATGACGCAGGAAGAACAAGAGAATAGACGCCATTTCCCACACCATCCCATCTCTCCTCGTGCAGCCTACCTAATCACTACAACGCGGAGATCACAAAGGTCTGCACAGTAGTCTACTCTCCTGTTCCTTGTTTCAGGTAACAGCAACGATCCCGAAATGGCCGAAACGTCTACCGAACCGCAGTCAGCGTCGACATCAACGCCGCTGCCCCGCATCGCGATCCAGTTCTGCACTCAGTGTAAGTGGATGCTTCGCGCAGCATATGTAAGTACAAGCCAAAGGGCAGGAGGAGGAGACCTCACTGCCGGGTCTTTTGCCATCCATCTTTACTTCCTGCCTTTCCTAATTTGTAAACACCTACCTTTATCTGCCGCAAGGTAGGATACACTTACACAGGTCCTACCTCTATACGGGAGGTGGCCGTTGATGACCTCATCCTCGGCAACATCCCTGACACCCTCAACCTCCTTTTCCAACCCCTCCAACTCGTGCTTGGCCTAGTGTTGCCCTTTCCACCGTGAATCAAGCCCATCATCCGTCCCTTCTACCCTACTCAAAAGCCAGGTATACACAAGTCGGGAAAAAAAAAACACCTCTCTTACACCACAAACAGTTCGCCCAAGAGCTCCTATCAACATTCGGAACCTCCATCGGCGAGGTCGCCCTCCAACCTTCCACAGGCGGCACCTTCACCGTGACGCTAACCCACCAACCCGACGGCGCGACAACGACCTCCTCAACGATCCTCTGGGACCGCAAGACCGAAGGAGGCTTCCCCGAGACCAAGGAGCTCAAGCGCCGTCTCCGCGACGTCATCCAGCCCGACAGAGACCTCGGCCACGTCGACCGTAAACACGCGACGACGGATCAGACTTCAACGACAGCAACAGCAATCACACCCGAAACCTCTACCCAACAACCACCGACCCTGGCCTCCGACGCACTCGCCGCGGCGCCGACAATGACGATGCCTTCCTCCGCAGCCGCCTCGGACGTGGTCTCCCAGCTCAAGAAGCACCCCGCCAACGCAGGCCACTCCCCAGCCGGCAGCGAAACGAAGCCCACCTCCGAGAGCAAAGAACACAATGAATCCTCTTCTCTAAGCGACGCAGCCCGAGACGCCATCGGCGCAGCTCGCGCGAACAAGGGACAGCAGGCCAAGGCCGAGATCTCGCCCGCAGGCCAGCTGCCTGGCCAGCAATATGACGATCCGCCGGCCAAGTTCGACAAGGAGAAGTGCGAGGACTGTGCTTGAGAAACCCGGGTCCCTATAGATACAATCGGCACCTGATCTGGTCTAGTAGGCCAATGTATTCAGCCCTGCCCTGCTCTACTCTGGTGTAGCCAGCCTTGCTAGGCCTGGCGCGGGGGACCGGAGCGCGGGGCTAGCCGTAGGTAGCACCATGGCCACGGGATCCCAAGCTCGCAATGTTCGCCTCAACTGCTACCCCTAGGAACTTCAACATGTCTCTCAATTTCTGTTGCCCAGTGGCCGGGGAAGTTGGGGGCGGTAAGCAAGGGCTTTGGAATGCGAACCGGGATTACTAGTGATTCGGACCTGGGGATCGGCACGGACGGGAACGTCTACGCGCTATCTAGGTGGCACGCGTGGGCATGTAGCGTTTAACTAGATAACACAAAACATGCAATGCATGATTTCAAGAACTCTCTTCTCCGTCAGCGGGAGCATACAATCTTCAGTAAACACAGACAATATACACAATGAGCACGTTACTTCCGCATCCGAAAATCCGGTCAGGTTGATCAAACGTATAAAGGTTGGCTTTTTTCATTGCAATTACTAGCCGCAGCATCCTCCTTTGCGACAGAACTCGACGTGAACCTGACCACGCCGGGTCAACCCCACAGGAATGCCTAGAGCGAACTGTTCACAGAAACCATCAATTCGGAGCCGGATTGTTAGACCCCATCATTCCAAGATCGTACACACAGTGATCTGTGCAGCGATCCCCTGAACACATGTCTCAGCAACAGACCTCTGCCGACCATACGCCCCTTCTCCTCCAGCGTTACAAGAAAAGACAGAAAAAAAAAAGACCAGAGTCAATGGAGAATAGTACAAGCAGAAAAAGAAGTGAAAAGCGACACCCAACCCCCCCGTTGCCCGGCCGATGAGCAATGCCTCCTTTGAGAAACCAGAATACCAACCCCGCGACGGGCTTGCTTCTGTCTATGCCGAGTAGATTATAGTCTTACAAGTGCCACCACGACATTGAGCTGAGACACGGCCCCCTACGGCCGCGACGCAAGCTCGAGGGCACAATAGCGGATGTTCAAGTTCATATGATCCCCGTGACCACGGTGGATATTGCCAATTGGCGCCTCAGCACAATGACTTTTGGACAAGCCTTTGTGGCAGTGGCGGCTGGGGGAGGGGACAAGTATTCCCACGATGGAACAGTAAATCGAGGCTGCTCTTGGCGCGTTATTGGCGTGCAAATCACTCATTATTACACCCCTGGGTGAGTTCATGTCCACCGAGGGGCTTCGCACAGAGGCACGTGAAACGTTGTGATAGCCATTGCAAATTCCAGTGTTTTTGTGTGTTTATCTTCTGCTACCAGACAGCCGTAATTGTGAACAGTTTGCGCGGGTTGTAGTCGGTGGGTGGGCTCGGGAAGAATCGGACAAGTCGAAGAGTGGACGGATGGTGACTCAGAGGATCGAGAAGGCGGGAGGACGGTGTGAAGGGGTCGCGAGAGACCCGCGTCGGTGGACGTAAAAGTAGAGCGGTCGATATGGACGGGAGGCATTTAACGACGGCCGAACCTAAAAAGATGTGCATGTTCGTATAAACTCTTGATTTCACTTGGAAGCGGACTTCTGGGGAGAGATGACTGGTCGGCTGTTGCCTCCGAGACCACCCGGGACGTACTTTTGTTTCTTCTCAGCAGGTTTCAGAATCTGTAGGAGAGTCTCGTCAGTTGACTTGGCCGGCACAGTAGAATTTCCATCGCCGTCTTCTCACCTGGAACGAGCAGAGCAAGCTCTCGTCCACACTCATCATGGCTCCGGCATTGTCGAATTCTCCGCAGTAGTTCGGTGCACTGAACAGGGTCACGAGCTGGCGCTTGGAGAAGAACTCGTAACCGTCTTCCACGACTTGGTGGGCACGGCAGATCAGATCCATATCGTGCTTCTGAAGGAACCGGGACACAACGTCGGGACCAAAAGTGAAGGAGACACCTCTGTCGTTTTCGCTCCAGCCTGTGATGTCCTTGTCGGGATCAGACCACAACAGATCGCAGAGAAGACCGCAATCGGGAATCTGTGGTTTGAAGAATTAGTCAATAAGTAATTCGAGACGAGGCCAGCAATTGGCTTCGTGAGGGGTGCAAACATACGTCAGTGGGTCGCATGACGCGGCGAATCTGCTCCATGGAGTTCAGATCAGGGCTGAGACCGCCGTGCATGGTGAAAATCTTCTCGTCGATGATAGCGGCGATAGGCAGGCAGTTGAAGCAGTCCGTAAATGTCTTCCATAGCTTGATGTTGTAGCGGCGCTTGCACTCGTCGTAGAAACCGTAAATACGGTTGATGGAGGCGCACTCGTGGTTGCCGCGGAGAATGAAGAAGTTCTCGGGGTACTTGATCTTGTAGGCGAGCAACAAGCAGATGGTCTCGAGGGACTGCTTGCCACGATCGACGTAATCACCCAGGAAGAGATAGTTGGCCTCGGGAGGGAAGCCGCCATACTCGAAGAGACGCAGCAAGTCGTAATATTGTCCGTGGATATCACCGCAGATCTGGGTGAGGGGTTGGCGTCAGCAGGTCTGTGCAACTCGGGGAAGGCAAAGCATGGGGAAGTAAGTTGGCCTACCCAGGCCCAAAGATTAAGCGTACCTTGATGGGAGCCTCAAGCTCGAGAAGAATGGGCTGGGAGATGAAGATCTCACGAGCCTTGGTGCAGAGGTAGCGGATCTCAGCCTCGAGAAGCTGCACCTGCTTACCGGGACGGCTTCCACGAACCTCGAGGAGGCGGTCGATTATCGAGTCAAGGTCGACCTCATGTTGGTCCGCCATCTTAAATCCTCACCAGCCAGAAAGATGGCCCGCTGATACCGAGGGGATTGTTCGCGACTGCGGCAAGCAAGAGCACTGAAGGGGGGGGGGGTGTACTTTGCAGCGGCCAGAGACAAAGAATGCCCAGTTTACGGGAACGATGCACTTCTCGTGTCTGTTCAGAAAAGACGCGTGGTCAGTATGCCGCAAGATGGTAAAATACTTGTTTAACCGCTTTGTTTGGGAAGGGCGCGGGGAGGTTGAGGGCAACGTGGTTGTGAGTAGGCAGGAGAGGGGAAGCGCGAGCGGGACAGGGCGAAAGACTTACGGCGAAGTGATCTCAGCTCTTGTAGGCCTTTCTTTCCGAGGAAGAGAAAGCGGCGACAGAAATGTTCGACGTTATGGATTATTCGCAGACCAGAAAGTGTGGTAGCGTCTCGCGTCGTCGTTGAGAAAATTTTCGTCGTCCCTGTGCGGGATCGAGTTCGCCTGTATGGGGTGGGATTCGCCGCTGGAGATAGGGCCGTCTGTTGATAGCTTCGCCTTTTTTTCAGCAGGTGCCGCTCTTGCCGTAAACAGCGATGCGGAGTTCGTCTGTTTGATTGATCGTCGTTGTTTTGAATGTATTGAAGAGATGGATATCTCTAGATCGCGTTGTCGTCTTGAATAGACGTATCGTCGCCGTTGGGTCAAGAGGTGGCCTCGTGGGGGAAAAAAGAGGCTTTGGGGGGAGGGAGAGGTGAGGGTGGGTTTGAGGGGAGGATTTTCGTGTTTTGTGTTGGGCGGCGGCGGGCTGCTCGGTCGGAAAGGCAGGAGTCGGCAGGAGGAGCGCAGAAAATGGGAGAGGAAAAGAGAGAGGTGTGGAGGGATTGGTCTCCTCTGCCTGCGTCTGGGTGAGAAAAGCGTGAGGGGGGTCGCTCGTACTACAGGGGGGATGGCTAAAGAGGGATAGTGCTATGGGCACTAAGTGATCGCTGATGGGTGTGGGTGGTGCAGATATTATGGGCTCTCGAAGCGTTAAAGGCAGGCAGGACGGGCAAGAAAGAGATGCCAAACCCAGAGGCGACAGACAAAATTAAATTAGGTTGCCTTTGAGGTGAAGTTGCACTTTGTGCGAATATCAAGGATGCAAGACGGAAAACAATGTGAGACCGGGTAGGTATTATGTTATGCCTACTTATGGGGGTTTGGGTTTTCCCTTCTTCTGTTCGCGTTTCCGCTGCTTCACTATGTCGCTTGAGAACGGACAAGCGGCCTCATAATACGAAAATGAAAAGCGAAGCCGAGGATCGTGATCAGGAATAAGGCAAGGTGGAGGACGAAGAGAGAAAAAAAAATCAAAGAGAGGGAGATCTGGACGGGATAAAATTGGGGTCGTAGTACTGGTCTCGACTTTTTTTTTTCCCTCAGTCCCCGTCTAATCCGTATCTACGTTTCTTTTTTTTTTTCTTCTTTCCCTCTCTCCCATCGCGCCTGCCAACTAGGTAGGTAGATGCCGCCCCCGACTAAGGTACGTAGGCGCATCGCTCCACGTCCTCCCGCCTGCTAAGGAAGACATGCCCTCCCTCCACAGGTAAGGTAAGCACACCAGCGAGAAAGTGAAGGTGTGGTGTTTTGAAGCGTGTCGCTGGTTGGGTTGGCACATTTCGGTGCATCACCGCGTCTTTGCATCGGCAAGCGCCTCCCGTTGTCCGTTTCTCAGCACGCCAGTCGCCCGCCCGTCGACCAGTCAGGGAGCTTCAGGTTGGGCAGGAGTGGCAGGCACGTTTTTCTCGGCGACGGGAGGAATGGGAAAGCGCGACCCAGGCATGCGTAAGGTACTGACTGGTAGGGTAGGTGCGGCAGGGGGTGCCTGCCCTTGATTTTGTTCGTGTCTTCCCTTGCTTGCCTCTCACCTTACCCGTCTTGCCGGCCACGGCAACTACCGCAACACGCCTTGGGAGTACCTGCCTCACCTTGGATCAGACACATCTACATCTGTACGGCCTACATAATTTGGTTGGTTTTGACATGTTACATGAGGCATGTGCATTTCCTATCTACCGGGCTTAGGTAGGTGGCTCGCGACCATCTCAGGCTGGGACTTTTTATCTTTATCAAGGTGTTGAAGCCAGAGGGTGCTACTGGGAGATGCGCCATTAGGATTCCTACTCTATCCAAGGAAGCATGATGGCAAATCTGCCATGGCATTGTCCCTGAAGTGCCAGTCTGGGGCATTGCCCACCCGTGGAACACTGAGAACAAATCCACGACCCAGCAGCAAGGGTTAGCCACAGGGGCCTCATCGAGCCTGAAAGCTTGCGGGAGGTGAGGCTCCTCAGTTGGGAGCGGTAACACTCCATGAGCGCGGAACCCTGTGGGCTGTCTCCGTATGCCGTGGGAGTGGACGTTGGGCTGGGGGCCTCGGACGTGGTGCTGGTGGATGAAGGTGTCACGCACCGGGGGTCATGAAGAGATGAAAAACCCCACCCGCCGGACCGACTGGCTTTTGACCATGGTCCAAGTCATCGAATCGACGGGACCCGCCGCGGGAGCTGGAGCTGGACCTGGAGATACGGCTGTTCTAAACTTGTATCATGGCGGCGTCCCGTCGAATATCACATCCGGCTCAGCCTCCCCCTTGATAATCCCGAGCGTCTAGTGCCAAAGTCATCGCCTGTGCCCCCATCTGGTTTGTTTACTTCTAGAGATGTTTCTCCAAATCCCCGAGTGGGAGTGCTTTCCCTCCCTTGCAACCAGATATCCGGCTTGCAAACTGACAGTGCAGCCCATGCGAGTCAAACATTCGGACGGAGATTATCTGCCCAACCTTACGTACCTAGGTAATAGGCAGTAGGTCGTTGGTATTGCATTATGATGAATTCCTTCCTATGCATGCAGTTTATTAGTACCTCTGTTCTGATTCTATGCAACCCTACCTAGGTAGGTACCATTAGCGAGCCTCTCTGAATTACTTGCCTCGGGAAGGTGCCCTGTGAGGAAGGTATGTATGCCATTCTGCCGCCTGAAGCCTTCCATACGTCACTGGACAAAATAGTACCTTATGCCGGCCAATGCCCCAACATACTGAGGTAGGCAAGTTCCATCGCCTACCGCCCGACCACTGCTATCTTTCATACTGTAAGGCACTTGTCTTTTCTATTATTTCTTCTTACTATTGTTTTCATGTACTATTCATAGAATAGATAGAGGGCAAAGAGAAAAGAAATAGTAATCATAGTAGTAGGGATCTAGATAAGTCAAGTGGAAGATCATTCTATCTCCCACTTGACTGTCTCTTTCCTTCCACCTGTGGCTTGCGCGGGCGCTGAGCTTGACTTCCTTCTTACTTTAAACTTTGCCTTCATACAACTTGGCATTTGCTTCGTAAGATATTTCCCTTCCCCCCCAAGCCTGTCACAGACCTGACGCTCATTGTCCACTGGCACCTTACAACACAGAAAGACGTCTGCCATGGCCGTTTTCGTCCATCATCCATTCACAAGTCTAAGTTGCGAGACATCTTGGGCCAGAAAAGTAACAAACATAGTGGTTTATCGTTTGCTAAACAAACCACCAGTCTTCCGTATCAAATCTACTCTATGTATGACACTCGAAATTCCACATGTTGCAGCCTCTGGGACGCTGGGCCGACAGGCTTGAACGAGACCGACGACGGACAGCGATGACCCCTTCTGGACCGCCAATCACCCAGCTTGTGCCTCCTCTCCAACAGCGCAACGGAAGCAATCCCATCCATGCCGCTCTCCCTCGGCATCTCCCTTCCTCGTCTCCGCCTACGAGCTGGTGGTTACTGAGTGTCACTCCTCAACCATAACACCATGATCATCAGGGTCCGACCCCGAATAGGCCCCTGAGTAACGCCATGTCAGACGGTCTACCGGGTGGCCACACAAGTCAAGGCGCTCGCCAATACCACCATTCACCGCATTCATCTGAAGCCGCTCGCGCTCGACACAACCAACCTTACCACTAGTCATCGTGTGTACGTGTCGTGTGTTTCTCGCACCTGAACTTTATCAGTGCTGTTAAAGACGACGGCGAGTCGTACGCAGACCAGACGCTCCATGTTTCCGCGTCCAGGGACAGTCAACATCTGTATGTCGGAAATCCTCAAGCATCCAATTGTTCGCAGGCGCTGCTCCATGCCAGTAGAATATGAGATAGTGACACTTGAGTCCTGCATTTGTCTTGTTCGATGAGCGACGCTCTCGGTCCATGGTCGCTTTCAGACACCGCCCGCCCATACCCCAACCCTCGAAAACTTCTCCGTCTCACTACGGTACTCAGCAGATGCCAAGATTAGCCTCTACTCAAAAGCTTCCCCGCGTGGCACGGCCATTTGAGGGAAAACGCCAACGCTTCGAAGATCAGCTGAAGAGACATGCAAGCCAGCTCGATGCAAGACATTGTTGCCCTCTTTTTTACTCTCTCCCAGGCCTCGCATCCGGCCCGAACATTTGACGATTTGTTTGTAAGATCAAATCCGCGAGGCAACAAACCCAGTGACTCAGACCAAGACATATTAATCTAGCGTCGATCACATCGCGGTATCGACAGAGATGTGGCTCTAACACCACTGTGACCACAGTTAGGTGCCGATATCAACCCAGCCAACCGCTACCGTTGAGAACACGGGCATCATACTCTCACAAATCGACTTGAATCGGGACCAGCACTTTCAAGGGCAGCATCCAACCGTAAGCATGGTGATATTTCTCAACTTACATCAAAGGCCAGCTTCGTCAGACGGGCTGTGGAGCTGCTAAGATGGGCTAACTGACCCCGTTCATTCGACCGGCTCGATGCCTATTCGTTCCCTCATCCAGAGCCTTGCCCAGCTCTTAGTTGCCAACCAGAGGCTGACGGCGGTTCTTAATTACACCCACCAATGCGCTCTAGGTTCTGACCACCGAGACTTGAAGCGGTCAAGGCGAAGATTTGGCACGGGCACTCAATGGAGAGATATCACCCGAAAGTCGAAAACTGTCTGACCAGTAGAATATTGGGGTAGCCTCGTTGCACTTGAAAATTCCCCAGTCGATCCTTGAGGGAATTCCGGCACATACCGTTCAATCTCTCTATGCTGGAAATGTGGACGAAACGGGACCTCACGTCACGTCAGGGTCGAAATGTTCAACAAGAAAGTGACTATGGGGAGACGCAAGCTGCGGAACGAACGGCACAAGACTTCGACCGCAGCAAAAGTATGCCAACTACGTCAGTCATGTGTCTGTCTGCCTGTCAGTCAGCCTGCATCCACGGAAGCCGTACAGCATGTAAGTGTATGAAGAGTGCGTCAGGATCATGTCGTGCAGCACATCCTCCTTGGTATTACTAGGCACTCTGCTGGATAGGTAATCAGTTGAGTCCATCGACTACAAACACGCTCGCAGCCTTCGGCCAGGACCGAAGGATCTACATCTGAGTTCGGGTTCCCCTCCTATCCAACAGATGCCATGGCCGCCGCTCTCAGTCGATGAAGAGGGGGGGAAGGAGGGGCAATCGGGGAAAAGTGGCCCAGTTACATCAAGTCAAGTACTTTGTATGATCCAATTGGCGGTGCCCCCCATCCATACCGACGTCCCTCCCCCCGCCCGCTGGCTGACCTTTGCGCTTTCCAGCGTCCAATGAGAAAAGCCCTTCAGCCAATTCTCTGAATAGGTACAAGCCACGCAATGCTGCTTTTCCCTTCAGATGAAGGCCTTTTTTTTTCCAAGTCCATCTTCCTCCTGGTCAATCCCCCAACTTTTCGGCGGGTGGGTACGCATCACATGACTGCCCCGCGACGTCCCCCCATCAGGCACACTCACCTCTTCGCAGTGGTGGGTTGGTCGTGGTGGTCGTCATTTTCTCACCGATTCAATGCCCCTCCACCACAGACTGAGCGACGTGGCAGCGCATCCCTAGTGCCAACCCTCTCTTCTGCCCCTCGAGGACGTGTGCCTAGGCAGACAGACATGTGGAGTATGACTTCCGCGCAGCCTTGTCATGACTCTGAAGTTGCAGTTGATTCTTCATACTCTCAGCTGATGGTTTGGGGCTCTTGGTTTCCTGTGCATTGAGTTTTGAGGTCCGCTAAGCGTGATAGCCGCTGGTGAGGCTCCGTTGCGTCTCGGTAGTAAGCTGGCCTTCAGACAGTAGGCTCTCTGACCATTATTCACGACTTATTCCTTAAACTGCTGGGAGGCGTCAGTACATCCATCTCCAGTCTTTCTCCAACTTTTATTTTATTTCAAACCTATTCATTGGCAGATGTAAGAGAAATAGGTCCGGATAGATATAATTCGTTGTTGCCTCTTAGGAAAGTACGTATAGATGTATTGACGGCATCTCACAGTTGATGGGATACCGGGTGCTCGTGGCCGATTTGCTCATCTGTGTGCGGAACTCCGCCATCTCATACATGATGTCTAGGGTTCTCGGTAACTCATATGATGGTAGCAGAGCCCATACATAAGTGTGATACATGCGGATAGATAAATTTGCGTCGGTTCCTACATCTCTCCTTAGAGGCGGAATACCCAGTAATACTTATCTTTGTGCATCACGCTTATAGCCATCTCAGAGTTCCTGGTGTATACTCCGAGACGGGCGTCAACCCTCCTGGTGGTCACATGCCAGTCTTCATGTACATGAACACGTAACACGGAGTATTTTAGACACTTGAAAGTATTCTTAAACACAAGGCGCAGTAGACAACTCACATTTCATCAACTCCAATCACGGCACATTTTCATATATGGATACAACACAGATGGATAGATTACCCAAGAACTTCAAAACATCAGGATACAAGGAACACGTAGTGTATTCTCCAAAACACACGCGCACGCACCTTCATGTTGCACACTCAGAAACTCTTATTCGACCATCGTCACATACCACTCACACTACATACAAAGATCTCGGATAGGTCTCAACCTCAAAGCACCTTCCTCCGTCGCTCCATCCTAGAAGAAAGATGGCAGGGAACACCAATAGGCAGGAAAACTTAGAAACAACGACAACACCTCTTCTTTCCTTCCTCACTCTCAGAACATTTCATACTCATGACTTTAACAGGGAGAAGAAAATAAGAAGTCTCTCTCAATACTAGCTAAGCTAAGAAGAAAAGCCTCTCCCATCTCGCGTGGGCGGTATAACGGGGTGTTTGTGTGTGCGTGAAGCCTCCCCCTTGCTAACCTGGTAAAAACTCTTCCTTGATCCGAAAACGCCCTTGAAGCCAAAGCCATGTTTGGTGAAAGTTTGCGGGAGGCATTCCCTCCAACTTCTTAAACGCCTAGTAATCAAACCCACTGAATAAAATTCAAGGAAGAAACAGGAAGAAAAAGTATTGATGGTAGTAATAGGCACGCGGCCTCGCTATAGTAGACGCGGCGCACGGGGTGTAGTTAAAGGATACGGTGTAAAAGCTGGGGGAATCGTGACGCGAGATGTAGTTGCCGGGAAAATGAAAAGCAAGCAAGGGGGAGAAACAATTGGGACATGTCGTCGGGGTCTTCTCTTGTACAAATACAATTTCGTTAAAAACACAAAATTCATAACAAAGGGGCGTTGCGACTCTCCATGAAGAGAGAGGGTTGTCGTTGAGAGAGACAGGGGGCGAAGAGCACAACTATCTCCTTCTAGCAGATGCTCGGGCACTCGTGCGCTTGCGGACCTTATTGTTGTTGTTGTTGGACTTGGCCTTGCTGACAATCGTGTCCGCCACTTCGTCATTGACGGTTGGCGATGCAGTGATAGTACTGTCCTCTACATCAAAGGCCAGGCCTTCGAGCTCCTGCTCATCCATGTCGGTGAGGTCCTCGCTAAGACTGCGGAGCGCCTCGCGACCGGTCCACGTCTCCTCGACAATGGTTGTTCCCTTGGGTTTGAAGTCGGAAAAGTACCAGGGTACGCCGCCCTCAGACAATGGATCTGTGGACTCGTTGCCCAGGCTGCCGTTGGACTGCGGTGGCGTTGGAGGGGCCGGTTGCGTTGGTCTACTGGCAGGCACATAGCCCGCCTCAGGCGGCGTATCTGTGGGCTGAACGGTCGGAGCCACTGACCCTTCAATCTTGACAGCAGCCTTACCGTTGCCCTCATGCCCCGCCACCGACGAATTCGATGAGTGGACGTCGCTTGGCTTGTCCAAAGTCGAAGTGTTGACTTCAATATTGCCGTCATCTTCTTCTCCTTCGGCATCGATGTCCATCTCGTCTGCTGCAGCATCGGCTGTGGCGCCTGCACCCTTGACGCTCTCGTCGTTTGCAACAGTGATCTGCTCGGTAGCAGCATCCACCATGATAGTATCCTGGCTGGGTTCGGTGCTCTCTTCTGTGCGGGAGACGGTGATGGATGGCTGACGGAATTCGATGCTGGCTTCTAGCATACCCTCAAACTCCTTAGCCAGAGTCTCATACGGCTTGTGAGTGATTTCGGCTTCTGTTTTGAGGGCCGTTTCAAGTTGTGGCTGGACAGCCTTCAGTATTCGTTTGCCGAGCGTCTTCCTCTGCCTCGGGTCGTGGAAGTTCTGCTTTACAGGCGAGAGAGTGCCGCCCTGGGACGGATTTTCGAGGTGCGTAGGCTCTGTATTGATGCCGACATGAATTACTTCACACAAGTCATGGGTGAAGACGAGGGTGTTGGTATAGAATCGGCACTCCAGTTTCTCCTGGAGCTCCAAGAGGCCTTCCTTAAAAATGTTTTTGTCGAGGCTTTAAGTCCGGTTAGCAGGTTGATTCGACAAAGTGGATGATATCACTTACAATATCGCCTTCTCAACGACCGGTCCCAGCAGCTTCGCGATTGGGAAATAGCAAGTGTCCACGAACTCTTGCTCAAGCTCTGCAGCGTCGAGCTTTTCTTGCTCTCTCTGGACGACGCTTTCAGAGAGAAGCTTCAGTTCCCAGAGGTCCTTGAGCAACGCCTCGGCGAATTCGACACGCCGTGAAAGACGGGCTTTCCCAGATGGACCCATTTGCGCAAAGTTCCGCCTTGTAAGCTCCATCGATGAGAAGGTCTCCATCTGTAACTGCAGTCGCTTGAGAAGCGCCGCACCACGGCGGGCCTCGCGCTTGAGCGTCCAGTAGCGACATGCTTCGCTGACGAAATCCTTGCGCTTGCGGAACGGGAACCGAGAAAGCGCCTGTTCCACAATCTCAAAGACAGCTTGGGGAATGATGGGCGCGCCTGAAGGTAGCTTCCAAATCTGCTTTCCGGGTTGCCCCTTCTTTTTGTCTCCGCCAACATAGGACGCAAATTTGGCTCCCGTCATTTGACTTTCGTCGGGTGGGTGCTCTGTTAAGGCATTACGGTGATTTGCAGCCAGCGCATGAGCTGTTGCTTGGCTGTCTGCCCAGATCCGTCCCTTCATTGCCCGCTTGTAGAACTTCTTAGCTTCCCGCGCTGCTTGAGTGACGCCATTGTCTTTGGAGTAGTCGGGAGGACAGTGTTTGTCGCAGAAAGCCTTCAGTATCATGCTGTTATCAAGAACTGCAAGCGCCCCGTGACTGTTCTTCATTTTGAGGAAGAGGCGCGACCGTCGTGCGCACGTTACGTGGAACGCTTGGTAGCAAGATTTGTTACTGCACTGTATGCAGGCACCCATCTTCTGATTGCAGATATAGCAATTCAACTTCCAGCGCGTCTTGGGCACTTTCTCCACATCCATGACAGGCTCCATGAAAGTGGCATTCCCAAGGGACACCTCAGGAATCCACATTGCGCAGAGAAGGTGCGCCCACTTGGATGAATTGGTCTGCTTGAAAGCGCCGTCTGTGTTGGGGCAGAAGATGCAAGTCTGTGGAGCATTTTAGTAATGATGTCAAGAAAGTGAAAGGGCGCGGGATGAAATCTTACCGGTACGCCTCGACCGATGAGCTGACACTTCCTGCAAAGCCACTGGCCTTCTGGAATGAAGGGCACACCATAACACTCCTGGTGGACTGCGAGGTCGCATCCGTCACAGAAGACAATGGCATTGGTGTTTTCGCAGTCGCCGTCATCGCAAATCGCGCATTTGCTGTCTTGCTCCTCCCCAACTTGTGGTTCGCCATTGACAGCCGCGGCCGAACTAGACCGCGGCCGATGGGTCTGAGGCGGTTTAGGATTGGGCTTTGGTATCCGCTTTTCCAACGCATGCCACTCTTTTTCGATTTTCGTAATGGCAATCTCAAATACTTCGCGGGTGATTGGTTCCAGTTCGTTGCCCTTCCTTTGTTCCCTGTTGTAAACCTCTAACCACTTATCATCCTGCTCGTCCATGTCGTACTCGACACGTCCAACATTCGTTCCAGATATTGGTTGCGCTTCGCCATCTACTTTGGCCGCTGATTGTTCGAGGTCGTCCTCCAAATTTGGCTCCGCCGCTTTAATAAGTCTGCCCTCGGAGCGCATGTAACGATCAGTCTCCTGATATCCTACATTCATCATCGACTTATCTACGTATCGCGCTTGACCAAAGCTCTTGCTCTCGAATTGCTCAACCTGGTCAGATCTGCGATAAGAAGGTGCCTTGAGATCCAGACGCTCCTTGGGGGTTTGATTCCGAATAGGTAGGACTTGGGGTAGTCTTGGTGTCGCTGCTGGAGCCAGATCTCGACCGAGGAAGGAGACAGATTCACGGGGTGGCCTCGTGCGACGCTTCTGTGGCGTTTCACTTCCAGCGACGGGAAGGCTGAAGTAGGAATTTGTGGTGGGCGCCGGTGTATTGCCCGTCGAAGCCGGGTTCATTTCTCTCAAGGGTGTATTGGATCCATTGATCGGGGTGGATGGCCGTATTCCTGCTGGTGTCCTTGGAGGCGATTTGGCGACAGGGAGAGGAATTCCATCGACTTCTTCAGAGCGGAACATCATGAATGTGGCATCGATATCGAGCTTAGGATGGAATTCCTCCCAGCCCCGTTCCTCTCTGGGCTTGTATCCTTCGTTTTCTGCAACGGCCGCTGCGACAGCCGCAGCCGAACTGAATTCCATGTCTTCTCGATCCGCAGCGGTTCGTAATCTTGCGCTTCGTTCTCGTCTTGGGACTATCGCCGACACGCTGCGCGGCTCCCTTGGTGGTCTACGCACTGCTGCGATGGGCGTCTCAGTTCCATCATCATCGATGAAACGGCCTCCACCACCAGCGCCTCCAGGAATGTATCTTCTTCTCTTAGGCGCCGGCTCGGTGTGAGGAACTGCAGAAGGGGTGGCGTGGTCGCGCGTAGATCGGCCGGAGGGAGGTGGTGCGGGGGAATCTTCGAGGTCGCGCGCACTGCGTGTGGCATTGGTTGTACCTGGAGGACGTCCACGTTTTCGACCGGTAAAGGATCGCCTCGGTGTTGAAGGCTTTGAAGGCATGTTTCGCGATTATTGGCCCAGTATTGGGACTTGTTTCGATGGGGATTAAGAGAGGTGGTCGGAAATCACCGCGTCAGGAGGAGGTGGCGCGCGGAGTAGTGGTACGGCTGGAGGAAGGGGCGGGGCATTGGCGAAACGGTACCGCGCACGAATCTCCGGCACGCAACAAGGTTACAGTGCAGTTGCGAAGGTGATGCTGAAATGGAAAAGAGTTGAACAGATCATCAGGAGACGAGGTGACGTCGAATTTGCGGCTCAGAGTTACGGGTGCGAAAAACAGACAACGCGTGAAGTTGAAACGCACGGACCCGGATACGATTGCTAGCCGCAGGGGGAACGCGCCATTAGTCATCCGTGAACATCTGGCAGGGCAGTCGCAGGGGTGGATTTGAATGGGGCGCGTGCCGCATTGGGGCATTGGGGCCTTGGGGTTCGCTTCATGTTTCGGGGAAGGAACAAGGGGCCTTGAGGGGCAGCCGCACCCGCATCCACCCTTTTTCTCCTTTGCACTTGCCACTAGCACCGTTGCACCTTACTCCGTACTCGTCACCGTTGATTGGGCCGATTGCTCCTTCTTTATTCTATCAGATCAAAATGGAAATTCCTCGACAGGGCCACAGTCCCATGCCAAATCAAGTGTAGCCGCTCTCTCTACCAATGTCATCTTCATTCCCAGCAAGGCATCAAGGACTAATCTCATTGCTTTCCCCCCATGGCTAACATACATACAATTTTTCAGTTGACAACGATCTTGTTCGTCTTCCCTTGTCCATTTAGTACGGCAATTGTGTGATGTCTGCGCAACATGTCTAAGGCGAATTGAATACCTATACCCAAACACACGTTGTGTCTCTCCACAAGTTCAGATGCAGCGAGTCATTATTTCCATGTTTAGAGGCAGAATCCAAAGTCAATTGAAGGCCGCTACAAACCACCAGACGAGCCAGTCGACTCGGCCGAAAAGCCCGGTGGCGCAATTCACTCAACTACGCCATAGTCTAGACTGCGTAGTTCGCCCAGCTTGAGATATAATCTGTGCACAATACTTCTCTCTGTATGGTCCCAGTGGCGCATGTCAGCGCATCGTTCGCGAATCTCTGAGCCGCTACCTTAGACTTGCGACTGGCATTGATGACACCGCTCCTCTACCCCGGATGCCTCTCCACATTTTCGGGCCCCTTCCCGAGGCGGCCAAGCGGCCAATGTGCCTCGCCGCCCCTCCTCGATCGGCCACCGCTGGTCCACCGCCACATGGCCTCCCTGCTTGTTTGCCGTTTAGACTTGGTTGGCTTTCAGGGTCCAATCTCAGCTAGACATCTTGCGGTCAGAGATCTGGTCAGGCACGCTTTGGGAGACCCGGCTTGTGAAGTCCAGGGGTCGGCCTGCGCCATTCTGACTTACACTTGCTTCGTCCTCTTATGGTTTCTCTTCCTGTGCCTTTCGTCACTTGGAACTTTCCCATGACCTCGGCATGTTACTTCCCCCTTCCTCCAGAAGTTTCGACACGATTTCAATCTTCGCCTGGTCCTCGGCTGGCTCATGGGATCTGTGTGTCGGCCTTCCTGGTTGTCCACCTTTCCCCGTCCCCGACCGGGAGATTCGACCTAGTTAAGAATGTGCTACCCAGCTCCGGCCTCAAGGAGGCTGTGTGATTCAGCTGGCTTTCACACATGCCAGAGTGTTTTGGCTTCCATATGAACGGTGATCAATTATGCAGTCACTGTGCTTCATGCACTCATAAAATCCAGCTCTTGAGAGGCTTACGGTGAGCCTGGCTTTACCACAAAATATTTATTTTCGAGGTGGCGCAACGTCACGATCTTAAGGTAGGTGAGCGGCGTATCCATAACCTGCTTAGCCACCATCTGCGAGTCCGCGAAAGAAACAAATGCGAGCGAAACCACATCGTCGCAAAGCTCTCAAACGACACATTGCCTCGTTCCCAACACCAGCCCATCGGCTTACCCTAACACACGCACAATGCCGCCGACGTGCTACTTAGACACCCAGATCCCATCCTACTCACATAGTCTGTTGTTCCCAAACGCAAAATTCATCAGACGCGCACATGCGCGACCATTCGCTTCGTCAAGCTCGCGGTCGGTAAGACGGTGGGAACAATCTCCATCGGTGCGCTCCTGTGGAACCCCACTGACGAGATCGTTGCCCCCTTCGCCATTTGGTTTTCGCTTTTGTGTCGCTGGCCTCGCTTACCTACTTTCTGAGCGATTAAGCTATGGCACTTTACCTTACTTCACCTTACCTTTTGCAATCATGAGTCCCCTGCTATCGCTTCGCTGGTTCCTGTTACTGTCGCAACTCTATTTGGTCCCGGGGACATATTCTGTTTGACTCGCACTCAAGAAAATTCGCACTTCTTGCTCAGAAAGCTAGAACGGTTGCTTCTCTACACTTTGACAGAGACAACCTGAATGATAAAATAATCATAGCAGAGGAGCCTCGTATACATGAACCTTGGAACTCTCATAGGCGCGACAATTCCTCTCAATGCAGAGAACGGACGCTCCGGAAAACGAGCACGAGTCGGCCCTTCGCAACCGCTATCTCTCACAATTACTCTCAGCATGACGTATGGGCTACTGTCTGGTTCTCGACAGCCCTTGATAAATACATTAATCGCCAGCACAATTTACACTCGATAGCTCATTGCTTCACAACCACGTTCAGGCAAGTTGTTACTCTTCGGGTTAACAACCCCACAGTCCTTCTGCAATAGCCCTCATGAATGGGCGGTGTGATGGAGCAACCTCATCACCAAGCAGGAACCATTCTATATGGTAAAACGACAGCTTCATGGCAAGCTTATCTTCTACTCCCCTCATGATAGTCCGCGCATTCATCAGGATCGCGCTTTAGGTCCATTTCGTCGGCGTCAAAGCCTTTGCTTAGCATTCCCTTTTCGTCATGTGTAATGTAGGCAGCGACACTGGTGCAGAGAGCAACTGAAGTCAATTTGAAGCACGAAATGTCTCAACGAATATTGGCGACGAGCGTTGAAGCTTACGGTGCCATTGGGAGCTTCGCACACGATTCAACTGGCATGTCCGGGGTTCTCACCAAATGCCGACCTCGGCAAGCTTCTTGACCCGCTTTGCGACGTTGGCGAAGCCCGTTCAAGTCATTCGCCTGTGACAAAGATTTGCAAACTTTCCATTCGTTACGTGATAACGCATGACGATGTCTTGCGTCTCTGTCATTCCTACGGTGGTCAGTGTCCGAAGCTACATCTTTAATAGATGAGCAACTCTCGCACTTCGATACTTTGATCATACAGGTATGGAGAAATTATCTGGACAACGAGGTCCCTCTATTGAGATATACTCACTGATTTGGTCACTTTGAGTTTTCAATATTTCAAGATGAATGGTTTTGCCCTCTAGATGGGTTGTGTGAACAGCGAGAATACTCCAACAATCTCTGCAAGATGAGTGAGCCACGCGATCAGCTTTTTCCAACCTCCACCGCCGCCGTTGAAGGGTCTTCGTTCTAGTGATGTGGCATTCAATGAAATAGTACTCGGGCTAAGTGGAACGCCTTTATTGATGGAAATTTGGCTCAGGAATAGCCTGATGCTGGCTATCCTGTACTAGCGACCTAGCATGCAAACTCGCAAAGCTAGCTCAGCTCCGTTACTTGCCGTCAGGAGCCTTCTTTCTGCATGCTACTCTTAGAAATCAGGGCTGTCGGATACTCCGTGGAGTCCAAATCTCAGCGACGAGGGTAAGAGAAGGAGTCGAGACTTCTTGCTAGCTGTGCTGGACGTACGCAGGCAGAGGACTACGACGTAAGAGCAGCAGCCTAGCCTTGAGGGTCAAGGCGAGCGAATCAAAAGGGAAACATGATGAAGTTACGTCTAGGAACACTATGAACTTCCAAGTTCATAGTTCGAAGTGTCATATTGACGGTAAGCTCTGCTGGAAAGTGTCCTCTATAAGACGTGACGTAACATTTTATCCCCTTTTTTCTCTCTCTCATCCACAGATCATGTCTTCAGAATTCCAGTCTTTTGGTGTTAAATGAACACACTGGTTACACCATGGTGATCTGAGTGTACTCATGCTCCTACCGAGCACCGTGAGGCTCTTCGGCTAAATCGTTGAACGAAAGTCATTCTGACAAGCCCGCCTTCGGGAAGCTCTACTCATCGTCTGCATATTCTCATGGAACATCCAACTGAGGGAAAGAAGGGTGGAGTATTGGAGTAGTTCTGACTTGACTGGTTGCGCAGGACATCATCCTTACCAGTGCATCACAGAAGCATTGGGTAAGACTCAGCCGAAACTCGCCTGTAGGATGTCACGAGTCTTCCTCAAGTATCTCGCATCTAATCCCCGCCAGCATCCATACCGAGCGAGCCGAAGTGAGAGCAAGACCGGTGCTTTTATATTAGTTGGTGCCTAGGTATCTAGTGAGGAATGCCCCCTAGCTTCGGCAGCGGTTTATCCGGGGGTCGGGTTGGGGGGGTAGAGGAGTTGTATGTAACAACAGGCGTCAGATTCGGAACAGGATTGATGCACGGAGTCTATCTTCAGACACCTTTGCCACTCTTGAAGTACCGTTATCCACGCGTGAGCGAGAATCAAGCGATTGCAGAGATCTAGGCATGAAGCAAGCTTCCCTGGCCGGGTCCAGGAAGGCAATACAAGCCCGGTGAGTCTCTATCACAAGTCAACTCTTGGTCATTCTTTATCTTTGGTAAAGGAATTTAACGTAATTAGGGGGCATGAGCCCCGTCAGAAATTTGATCTTGCTTCGTTGACGAGTCCTGTCTCTCAAAACTTGACAGACCCCCTGCGGAAGCACAGGAAATACGAGAGTCGCAATCTGCAGGAACAAGTGACTGAGTTACAGGGGGGGGGGCGGGTGTTCTGAAGCCGGGAACTTGCTGGGAAGCAGAATGAAATACTGTTACGGGTGAGAAAATGCTGTGTAATGAAAGTGGTAATGAACGCGTTTTGCTCAATTGAATTGCGGATTGAGAGCCGACCCTTGTTCTAGTTAACACTCATCGTCGTCTTATGTAGGAAGAAAGCTGTAGGCTATCCGATACTCATGGTCAAGGCACTTGTTTATGAGGCCAAGGGGAAATGATTCTTCATGATTCATGTCTGATGAGCTATGAGAGCAAGTCAAATGGGGTTTCGATCTTGGTAGCACTGCTTGCAGGGTCAACCTTTCGGTACGCTGTTTTATGTTTCAGTTCGCTGGTTGAGATAGATAGCCAGCGCTCAGGTTCTATGAATTATTGATGAGTGTGTCATAAAGTAGTTATCATGTCATGTCCCAGCTTCTGCCGAGAGTATGGTATCTACACTAGCTGCCACTCATTGTCGTCATTTACATCCTGAGAAAGATCATTGCTAATCCACAGTGAGTGATCGCCAGCTTCAACGAAGGGCATGGAGCTGAATCTTGGGAAAGGTGCGTCTCTGTGTTAGTCTCTTCATGCTTAAGCAGCTATTGCGAATTACAATACGTTCCAGCGATCCTGTATCTCGTTCCAAGAGACACCTTGAAGGAAGAATTGCCGTCTGGATCAGTGTCATGTATAGACCAGAATTGTGATAACTCACAATACGTTGTCTTTTCTAGGCGTAGGGTCCACAGTTTTCTACACCTTAGGCTTGCTAGAGTTTCCATCATGGCATAGTTTTCGAAAGGGAGTGAAGATGACGGACAACCTCCACAGACCCACTAGCTACCAACATCAACCCCAAGGCCCTCGAAGAAACAGAGCACTTTCAAAAGTGACTGATCGTAGCGGCAGACGGTGCGGGCGCAGGCGCGGGCTTCAGCATTCTACCATTTTCAAAGACACCTAAAGCTTCAGCGGTGACGATGACCTCGAGGCAGCCGACGGGGCGCCGGAGCACAGTCTTTAACAAAATGCCCGGAATGCTCAACATTGTACGGCTCCTGCCACAGGGCCCCGATGCAATCCATGTACCCTCGGATAGCTGATAGAGATTTCGCCACTTAAAAGCTGCACCTTGAGCTGCGCCTTGAGTTAAGAGAGGCAAGGCTATATATACCGACCAAACGTAGAAAGTCCTCAGTCTACAGCGGTCGATCTCCATGCGTGCCCTTGGTGCGAGATGTCATGAGTAGAGTAACAGGATGAGGAGTGAGGCTGATGCCATTTGGTAACACCTAAGCTCATTTTCCCTCATGGATTGGGCCAACCGAGGGGACAAGAGGCTGGGATCGCGGGTGACTTTCAGATCACTCGCCGAAGATCAAGTAGACAAACCCGTGGCTCACCCCCTGGTCCGTATTCGCATTGGAATTCTATCCAGATGGACACCGAGACACACCACAAGGAGATAGGGTAAATCTTCCAACGAGTTTCAGCAGGAACACCACCAACTTCATGGGCGGCATCCGCTTTATTAATGTCGAAACGAAAGGATCGCCTGCCATCTTGGAGGAAATGGAGTATGCCCGGCGATGTTCATAGCTATTGACATCTACTTGGCCCGCTAAAAAGGACCATTTTTGGCCCATGATAACCCATCCGATGTATATGTCAAGCGGGCAGAGTCACCAGTGGAGATAGAATCCCAACGTAGTCCACACAAATTCAGTCTTCGTCAGCGCAGCTCTCGATAAAATGTTCTCTACTCTGTGTTGAAGAGGCACCGGGACCGCGACTGTCTGACGCGTACTTGATGATGTAGAAAAGGGGGAGACGTTGGAGACTGATAGCGCCGCGATGTGGTTCCCAGGTCCATTGAGTGAAACCCCACATAAAACACCCTTGGGCAAGATATATACGAGAGCCTGTGCCAATAAGGTCGCAATTCATTTCGACAGCTGCAGGACGAGACAGCTCGGCCAATATGGTACGGACACTGCTCTTGACGACCAGCAAGGTTAGAAAGATCATCTGAAAAACTGAATTTGGGACGGTGTATATTTGTATATGACGTTTTCAACTGTATCCCCACTTCCACAACACGCTACAAGTACATTCTCTTCCCACCGCGTCGGGTGTAAGAAAAAGATCTCTATCAGTCTCCCACGTTTTGGCGATGATGAATTATTTCGTTCCCATCTCCCCCACCAACCACTCGCCCCCGCGTTCTTTAGGGGGGCTCGCCGTCTATTTCTCTCTCTTTACCATACAAGCAACTCACAGAACAAGTCTGCCAGGCTCCTCCTCCAAAATCACCTTGACCCTCTCCAAAAACACCTTGGCGCGTTTCTCATCGCCCTGCGGCACCGTCACGGTGAACAGGTTGCTTCCGGACGACATGCCAGGGGTGTGGTGAGCAGCGACCGGCTTCTTAGCGGGGACGGCCTTCTTGGCGGGCGCGGCGAGCAAGTCGATGATATCAGCCGAGGACGATCTCTTGGACGCGCGGGGCGCTAGGAGCGAAGACTCGGGCAGAGCGGAGATCTGAGGCAGGTAGTATCCGCGGGAGCCGCGGGGCGCCAGCTTATCGAGGCCGAGGACCTGGTTGAAGAGCTCGTCGGCGGTGGCCTTGCGGGCCGAGGGGGGCAGGTCGTCGTTGGCGACCTCGGCGGCGCGGGCGACAAAGGTGGAGACGGGCATGAAGACGCCGAGGGTGGACTGGATGCGCTTCTGGGCCTCGAGGACCTTTGCGAGGGAGACGGGGAGGGCGACCTCGGAGTCGACGGGGGCGGCGGGCGCGGCGGCGGCGGCCTCGGCCTTCTTGGGTGCCGGGGCCTCCTTCTTGGGCGCGACCTTGATGTTGCTTAGGTCGAGGTGGGACATCTTGACGGCGCGGTTCATAATCTTGGAGGGGGTTTCGGCGTTGATGGTGCCCAGGTAGGCGAGGACGTCGCCCTTGAGGAGGCGGCCGTTGGGGCCCGTGGGCTCGATCTGGTTGACGGCGTCCTTGCCGAGGCCGTGGCCGTTGACGAGGGCCTGGACGGAGGGGAGGAGGGGGTATCGCTGCTCGCGGGCCTTGGAACCGGAGGTCTTGGCCGCGCCACCCTTTTGCTGCGCGGGAGCCGATGCCGCCGCGGGGCCGTCGCTCTTGGGTGCCGACTTCTCGGCGGCCGGAGCGGGCTTCGAAGAGGAGGAGGTGTTGTCTTCGGCGGGAACCTCGAGAGAGGAGAGGTCGTCACCGGGCTCGGCGATGACGGCGATACGGGTGCCGACCTGGACGGCCTTGGCGCCGTCGCCGGTGGTGATCTTGAACATGACGCCGTCGTCCTGGGCCTCGACGTCCATGGTAGCCTTGTCCGTCTCGATCTCGAGGAGCACGTCGCCGGCGGAGAAGGATTCACCCTCCTTGACCTTCCAACTGGCGATGCTGCCCTCCGTCATGGTCGGGGAGAGGGCGGGCATGGAGAAGTTCTGGGCCGCGAGGCATCGTGCTGAAGTCCGGAAGCCTGTTTATGGGGAGGTCGAAGAGTGGTCAGCTCCGGTTTTGTCTCGCGGTTTCACGTCGTTGCAGAGGGACAGCAAAAGGGTGTATCTGCTGACAGCTACAGCATCTCTGAGAGGGGACAAGTTGATTTACGGACCTCGAGCTGTGGACTCTGCGGGTATTCTCCGGCCAGCAACCCTCGCAGAAAGACGAGCCGCCGTCGCAAGGGAAGCCATCTTTACAATTCACGGGAACCGTTGGTCGGAGCCGGAGATTTATTCGGGGATGCGTAGGGAGCGGAGCGGGTTCGGATGGATTCAATTGAGGGATAACTTTCAAGAAAAAAACTTCCCCAATTGATTTTCCGTTGTCGGACCACACAATACGAGGGGACGCAGGCGTTTTGGTCGTTGGAGTCGGAGGACGGTGGACAAGGGGAAAAAAAGAAGAGGAAATCGCCAAAGTGGGTTGAACGAAGGCTTGTCCGTTCGGGCGTGGTCGGTGTCGGTGGTCGAAAAAGCGAACCCGGGGCGGCGCCTTGTGCTCTCTCTGCGTCTCTCTCTCGCGCAAGGATAAAATTGTCGAGCTCCGTTGGGTGAGCTTCCTTCTAGCGCCAGCAATCATGGACCTGTTGGGGTGGGACCGGGCTGGGCCTGGTGTGGCTTATCGCCGAATTTTGGCGGCGGACAGGGGGGGGAGAGACGCTGTGCAAGCACGGACCAAGAAAATGCCGCCAATTTGTTGGTCTCATTGGCCCCTTCCTCGCCCGTTAGATCGGATGACAACCAAAAAGTACGTACTCGCTTTCTGAGCGGTTTTAAACATCTGTGGCGCCTTATCGTTGCGCCGCTCTCCGACCGCACCTCACCTTACCTTACAGCACGGGCAGGCAAGGACACCCAAAAAAAAAAAAGTCCCCTGCTGCAGATTGGACGTCGCATATCGATAGTGGAGACACCTTCCACCCCGGTCGTCAAGACGTCTGATGCTCCACAGAAACTTTTCTGGATAGCTTCAATTTCCACCACGTACGATATCCCGCGACAGCTTGACGCATTCCTGCCGGGACCAATTGAGCCACGGCCACTGCGGCGCAAACCCCCAAACCTCTCTCTCTTTTTTTTTTTTTCCGTATAATTGGCTTCATTTCATAGGTCTTCTGTCACCACCACCACCACCACCAGTAATCCGCAACCATGGCAGCCTCCTCGAGAGGCATGAGCCTCTGCCTCCTCCTCGCCTCCCGACCCGGGCCCCTCTGCGCGACGACAACGGCAACGACACAACCCCTTCTCCCCCGCCGGCTCTTCAGCTCCCTTCTCCCCCTCCGATACGCCGCAAAACCCTCGCGCACGACAACGATCCCAAACAACCTCACCCGCAGCGCAGTCTCCAAACCTCATCCTCCTTCGAAATCCCCCCTCCCATCAACATCACCAAAGACGACAACGAACCCCGCGGCAGCATCCCCAGGCGCCGGCGCCGGCGCCACCGCAGGCTCAGCCTACGCCCTCGCGACAACCCTCGCCCAGCGCCCCCAACCAACAGTCCTCTACGAAGCCGCCTCCCACCTCTGGATGAAAGTCTCGGCCTGGTCCGCCGCCACAATGTTCTACAGCTACGCCGGCGTAAACTACTACTTCACCCTCCTCGACCCCCCTCCCGACCTCGCCGCCTGGGTCCCGCACGCCTTCGCCCTCATCTGCGTCGCCACCGCTGGCTTCGGCTCCTACTTCCTCTTCAACGCCCGCAACATCGTCAAGGTCATCCGCGCCGTGCCGACGGCTTCCCTCTTGAAGTCTGCGGGCGAAAAGTCCGCCGCCGGTGTGCTGCCCCTAGGCGTGAGCAGCGCAAAAGCAACACCCGTCGTGCTCGAAATCACATGCGAGCGCATCCTGCCCGGAACCCCCAAAAAGTTCCTCCTCGCGCCGGACCAGGTCACCATCCCGACCCGGATCTACTCGCCTTTCGTAACGCCCACGCCCGCCATGGAGAGGTCCGCCGCGCGGCAAAGGCAGGTGCAGGCGAGAGCCGACTGGGAGTACGACAAGGGACATCTCATGACGACGCCGTTCCGGCATGCGAGTAAAGGATTCAAGGCGGCGTGGTACGGCGTCCGGAGGGCCATCACCAAGGAAGGGTTCCTGAGGATGGAGGCGGGCGGGGAGAAGCTCAAGCTGGACGTCTCTACAGGCTGGGCGCTAGATGATGGACGGGCTATTGATCGTCTTGTCAAGATTGGGGCGTGAGATTTAGGTATGTATGTGTGATTGATGGGTTCGTGGATGATGGGAGAATTCGCACTTGCCCTGAGAGGGAGATTAGCTGTTCTCCTATCACTGAACGAGGTTGTACAATACTGTATCATGATTGGATCCCAATGTAGACGAGATTCTAGCAGATTTAATGCTCAAAATATTGGACAGAGACGTCTCCATGAACAAGATAGCTGAGAGAAAACTAGAGAGAACTGATGTCTCAAACATTCACAATAGACACTGGGCTAGTGTCGCGCGGTAACTTACTTTTGACATCCAGAGTCCCTTTCACCCACGACTCCAGAGCGGGACGATCTACACACAACACAAACCTCACTGTGCCATGCTCTGAGCGCAGACGCGATGTACCACTCACCAAGACCTAGCGAGAACCGAAGAGGAGAACCAGCCTGCTCCGAGCCGGTAGACGTCGAGGCTGCCCGGTGCCAGTATCCCCCTCCAAAGCCACTTCGCAACGTAAATGTCACCAACCTCAAGTCCCAAAATCTCTTCAAATCACACGGAAAGCAAAGACGCGCTGTTGCCGCATATTGCTGGCGAACCCCGCCGAACGTACCCATCCACAGCATTCTCTTCGCGATGCAGGAGTAAGAAACCGTCGATAACATCGTCGATCTTACATAGTCATGCTGCATGCTTCAACCGGGCCCAGACCGACAGAATGTAAGCAGCCCTATAGAGCTCCCTTCTCGGAACCCGCAAAACGCATCTCGATCCAACAAAAGTCGTGGGCCTGACATGGCAAGAAACACAACTGCCTTGGTTCCAGCAAGGCGTACGTGCATCCCGAGGGAGCCAAGTCAACATCTTCACCAGACCGCCCCTTACAGCCTTACCGTTACCCCTCCATGTGCCTCAGAGCGCCGCTTTACTTGAAGAAAAAAAAAAGTGCTTTCTGATATTCACCGCGTACAGAACGGGAGGGGCAGAAGGGCCACGGGCACAGATCGGCCTAGAGCCCCTGATCGGCCCTCTCTGGTGTCCCTGATGATCGGTCATACTAGGACGACCTAATTCTATGTTTGGAAGCTGAGTGTGTCTCGCCTTGTCCTTGTCCTATATGGCGTGCATCGGAAAATGAGAAAGTAGTGTGTACACACGGTCTCTCGACACCCCCAACCTCGGGAAGTCGACTCCGACCCAACCGCCGCGGCGGGCATTTTCCCTGATGTTCATCGTTCCGGGTCCAGAAGGTGAATGGTATTTGTGGGAATTCGGAAGCTGGAAACAGTCAAGAGATTCTTGGGGTAAGATACGTGGACTGTGGACTGAGCCAGTGGCTAGCGCATGTCGAAAAGCAGGATGCCACAGTAGGTCCAGATCGAGGAAACGCCTAGGGAATCGCATCACGAACCACCGACAGCGTGGTTGTTTGCCGGTGGCGGCTGGGGTGAAGCCTGTGTAAGTGCTGTCCATGTAAGTGGCCGGCCGTTGTATAGAAGTCCGACGAAGGAAAAACAAAACTTCCAGAAAAAAAGTTGGCTGGCAAGGCTGGTGCTGGCTTAGCTGGCGGCTACAAAGTCCCACTTGGCAAGGTGGAATAGTGTATACATCGGGTGGCGGGCGATCTATGGCGGTCAGTCAGCCTCAGAGTTTACGGGGGCGAAACGAGGCTATCCCTGCCTGCCAGAAGCCACGTCGAACCTTCAACGGCTGATCAACAGACATTTTCCAAATGGCGTAGTGAGGGGCAACTGAAGAAATACAAGGTCCTCCCTCTGCCCCTCCGACGAGCTGATGAGCGTTCGTCCTGTCGCAGAGAAGGACCTGTCGATCGCCTCGTCTTTGGAGAGAGGGGGAGTTGCAGCAGGCGGGGTACAGACCTCGGGTGAGGCCATTCCCAAGAACCAGTAGAGAGAGGTTACAAAGTGGTGAGGTATAGGACACACTGCCGGGCGCTTGCTGAGCGGTGTGATGGTAAGCGGCCTTCTCACCGTGCGGGATTGGTTGCAACGAATGGAATTCGACATTTGCCTCCGCTGCCGGACGGAGGATTGGAGAAGAGTAGATGTTGCGGGCTTTGGTGGTTCGGTCTGGCGGCCACCTCACGCTCAGGAATTATCCTTCGTTCCACCCCGCCTTTCAAACGATGCCGTCAACGTCTCTCGAGTCGGTCGTCCAACAATGGTCAGGGTTGAGATCATGCGTGATGTTGGCTGATGGGGGGTCCTAGTCTCCACCGAACTGAGTGGAACGACTCATGCCCCATTTTACTCTGATTATTGGTATCGCTATATCGCATCGCACAGCGTAGCGGGACCTACGCTGGCGGCAGACCGAACTCGGGCAATGGCTGGCCGTTGTAAATAGGGGGAACATGCAGCAGGACTCGATCGCATTCCCCACCGGCTGAGATGGCGGCTCCGGACGCCGGCATGAAGGCCACCGAGTGCCTGATTCCGGGCGTCTGCATGCAGTGAGCGTGTGCTCTCTGCCCGTTCAAAGAACGAGAGGCACAGGGGCAGGTCGTCTGCAACTATTCCATTATTCAAAGAGAATGAGAAAATCTAAGGTGGGTTGCACCACAGTTCGAGGCAACACTAAAGTCGTACAAAAAGTACGGATGGCATTTGCAGTGCGGGAAATTGTAAAGACATAGTGAGGGGTCCTCGAGCAGCTGCCCCAAGTCTGAATACCAGGCATGTCCCGAAGTTGACTGGCGCGTGTCTGCGGGTAAGCGTAGGGAATGTATCAAGCATGGAGCGATGGATGAGGTTTCCCCGCGATCCTCCATCACAATATGACGCCTACCATGGCTGGTGGTTGTAGAAGCGTCAGATCATCAGCTCAAGATGGTTCGAAGGCAATTCGTACGATGCCCGCAAAAAAGAAACGAAAAAAACCCCACGGCTGCAAATTGGGTCCTCGACTACCTGGTTGTTGACGTGCGAGAGCGGAGGCCGTAGCAGAGGATAGCGCAAGAGACAAGGTCCGGGGACTGACAGGAGCCTACCAGGTATTAGTGTACTCATTGTGTTAGTGTAGTGTAATTACTATGTGGTGCAGACTCCCGAGATGAGCATACCTATACCTTAGTGTGGGGGGGGGGGGGGGAGAGAAGAGAGAGAGGGGGGGGGGGGGGGGGGTGTTTTTGTTTTTTGTTTGTTTTTGTTGTGTTGGTTGTTTTGTGTTGGGGTTGGGTAGGGGTGGGGGGGGGGTGGGGGGGGGGGGGGGGGGGGGGGGGGGGGGGGGGGGGGATGAGCAGCCTTCCGATAGATAGCATTCGACAGTAGCCCCTTTTGGATACTCAGTTAACACAGCGGACTTATTGGATAGGAAAGCTGAAAGTGTGGCATCTCGAATGGAGCCGCTGTGGTGTGCTGCCGGCAGTGCAAAGACAAGAGAAACGGAGCCTCTAAACCTCCATCACACCTCAGCCGAGTAAAGGTTAAAGATGTGTATCTTGGTACATGCGCCGACGAGTGTCTGCATGAGGCAAGGCCTTGTATACGTACGGGAGCTGGTGGTATGGGATGGATTGAGGCTTCACAATGGACCCCGTTCAACAGGGACTCAAGAGGCTCCGCCGAGTTTCGCTTCCATGCCGGCCGCCATGAGATCAGATGGAAACTGTACCGAGAACCTGCCAAAGAAGGTAGGCGACGCTTGAGGGCGTCTATTTGCGGTCCAAGGACAGGGAGAGAGCGGGAGAATGAGGATGCGTACTCGGGTTGCGTGGTGCAGGCGGGAATGGCGTTTGGTTGGCCGCAGCCAACGGTCATCGCCAATTCCCCACGAGATCGAGGGGCAGCTCCAGGGGTCCGAATCAATGCCCCTCCTTTTCTTGCACCAGACCGCAGCTGCGCTCAGAGATAGGTAGAGACACAGAACAGCCCGTGATTGTGTGTACACTTGACCGTGGCACTGCTCGTCATGAGCCGCCAACAGCACGAGCACGGACCATCACAACCCTCATGTAAGTCAGGGTTGAAGTCAAGGTTGAAGTCGACAGTCGAGAAGTCAACTGGTTCGAGCAATCCCAGCTTCCTGCTCTAAGACGTACTGGGAATAGCGTCATTCCTCCTCTGCCTTCCTAGTGGAACAAGGCCCGATGACCACCCCGGTCGTCCTCCAGTCGTGCGTCTCGGAGAATCCACTCTTTGCAGTCTTTCTCGCATAAAACAAAAAAAGGTGTGCGAGCCTGCAGGAAAAAGAGAATTTTCGCGACGGAGCGGTGAGCGAGCAATCGGCGTATCGCCTCCCTGTAGCCTCTCTTCCCCCCCTGATGAGACGACAAATGTGCATTCCTCGCCCCCCAGAAGCGGCTGCATCTTCAAATCATGTGCCTCAACTCTACTGTCACGTATTAGCGGTTGAGTTCCAGCTCTCGGCGAGCTCGGTAAGGACCGTAAAGTAGACGGCGCATTCTTGGAGGATCTTCAGGGTTCAAGCAGCCTTGTTTTTTGCACCCTAGATCTGAATCGAACCTTGCTGCGAGAGTAGCGCCATTGCTCATACCCGTGTCTGTAGTACGGTAATAGCGGAATTCCCATCTTTCGCGTCTGGAAGACGAGAACAGAAGTGAGGGTCCCGATCCGTGGTCGCCAATCTTGGCGTATGAACAAACGTCAGACTTTAGGTGAAGCCGTGGATCCTGCTGCAGCTTATACAAATGAGCTTTGGTAGTGTAAATGGCAAAGTTGCATTAGTGCTGTGGCTGGCGTGAACGACACCTCAGGCGTAGTGTACTGTAGCTATGTGATGCTATGCTCCTCCGGCCATCCGTCCAGAGTTTCCTGGCGAAAGGCAGGCCACTTCTTCCCGGCTTGTATGAAGAACCCGTCAACAACCAAGGCAAGCCAGTCTTCCCTAGCTGGGTAGCGGGGGGGTTGGTTCGTCGGGATCCCATTTGCAGTCGACACGTCAAGTTTCCAAGCCGCAAGACTCGGTCACTTAAGGAACCTCTTCGGTAGCCCAGGTCCGGTGAGATCGACGGCTGTTCGGCAGTCCACCGCTCAACGGTGAGTATCAGAAAAACGACTCACGGTGTGAAACGTGAATCGCACAGCTGGACGATCTCTCTTGGCTGGCGAGTCAGCGGTCCTCCCGCTTCCCAGTCCCCAGACTCATAGACTCTCCAGCCTCGCATGTCCGGCCCATCATTGGTGGGCGGCTCCGTTGCACCATGGATGGGCTCACATGCTCGCAGCGGCGCCGCTCATCCCTAGTCCATTAGCGACGCTCCCTTGGCATCGGAACCTGTTCCAACTTCCAAGGCATCTGCGAATTCGGTGGTTGGCCGTCGTGGTTCATTCTTCTCGGCTCGGGTTCAACGACATAGTATCACGGCTTCGTCCACGATCAAAGGCGATTTCTCCCCGTCTGCAGGCCTGGACTCTCGGATAAGACCACGCACCCCGATTAGGATGCGGAGGAAAATGTCTGAATGTCAAATGATTTTGACGCCTGCAGGTCAAAAGTCGCGAACCTCGTAGGCGGCCTGGTTCGGTCTGGGCCATGTTTCACTGATATGGACAAACCAACGTCGAATGAGGAGACAGCATCTGCCCTCCATCATGTCTTTTAGGCTCGAGGTGGTGCTGTAGTGTAGTCTGGTAGTGCACCACCTGCATCCTCCCACCGCCCTTCTCAGTGCAGCGAACCACACCAAACAAGAGCCATCCCTGAGAACGAGCCTCAAGTGCCTGATGATCGCTTCTCTCGTGCCTGGGTCAGCGCAGACGCCAGAATAACAGTAGTCGTCTGAGATATGGGACTGACTCGCTTTACAGCGATTGCGCCTTTCCGGCCTCGCCCTTACCTCGGTACCAGGTCTCAGATATCTAAGACCGCCAGATGAACCGCCCCGTTCGTGGCGGCAGGAAAAGGGTTGGGTAACGAGCTCCAACGACTAGCTATCAGTGTCGGTGGCTCGGAGGACGTCGCGGCACTGTCCAGCCACGCCCACATGATGAATGTTCTGGTTCATTACCACTCCCGCGCGGGGCACATGGCACTGAGGCTGACCCCGCCAGACGAAGACACCTGAGAATGCGACGGGGCAAAGGTTCGATGTGATCAAAAAAGGTGTTCAGCGTTGCAACCAATACGCGAGACACGGAAAAACAGTCGTATTGTTCATCCTTTGCCCGTTCCTCGTTTGCCTCATTCTAGGACATTCCGATGAACAGCGGAGAAGCGGTGAAGAGCAGCAGCGACATGAAGGCGCAAAGAAATGTGTTGCAGAGTGTGAGAGATTCGTCGCATATGGTGGTAGTCTACGGAGTGAAAATGAGGGGCTGCACGGCATCGCATCGAGCGAGTGGTAGGGCAGGGGAAGCGGACAGATTGGCGATTGGCGGTTGTAGGTAGGCGAGGTTCAATAGGTACTCTTCGCCGTCAATTCACCCATTGTACGTGCAGGAACAGCAAGTTGAGGGTGTAGTGTAGTGTGTATCCCGCGTACACCAAAGTTGGCATGTATCGTATACCTGTGAGCGACAGATGTAGCGTGCACACACACTTCTGCCGCTGCAAGCACCCGCGCAAGAGGGTCGGCCGTGCACTCCGCCGGCTGACCGACATTGTTGCAACGTTCCCGGTCGAGAAGGTCTCTGGCGGTATCCGTAGCGCCGCCGTACGATTCCTCCGTCGAGGCTGTTGTGAATCTCAATGGAAAATGCAGCTATTCGCAAAATGAGGCTGCTTGACGATGGAGTCCCCGTTCCTGAATCCACAATGATGAATGCCGAGCGGGTGCGTTTATGTAACAGCGCGTCAGCATCCCAGCTCATGGGAGAGAGTCTAGAGAGCGCGCATAGGTAGTGACCAAACGTCGACCTGCGACGTGAAAGAGCATGCGTCATGACAGAGTTGAAGCATAGCATCGGGGCCGTGGACGTGGGACGATGGAAAAGAGGCCCGGCGTATGGAGCGAAAGAGAGGGCCCGGAGACGACATGGGTTGTTGGTTGGTAGAGTGGATGATGTGGTGCTGCACGTCGGTGCACGATGATATTCCACGCGCGTCTGCCACGATGTAAATGTCCCACGGGGACGGCGGGCGTGGTCTCCTCTGGCCGGTTTACTCTCTCTGTCTTGCCCGCGCCTGCGCACTGGACGGAGGGGAACAGCATGATGGTGGTGAAGATTGAACCAGGTGTGTCCCCGAAGAGGAATAGACCGCTGGCACTGGGGGATGCCATCCACAATTCGGCGTCTGCCCTTTTAGATTGGCAGCTAGGCGGAAGAAAAGAAGGGTGAAGTGGGGGTGAGGTTGTGAAGAATGGCCGTGGGAGGGATCGGCTGGTGGAGGGTCGTTGGCTGTCTGCAGGGATGACGGGCGGAGGGTCAGAGGCAGGATGACATGCCCTCGCATCGACGACGAGGTCTGTTGCGAAGTTGCGCTGTGGTGCTTTCGCTGCGTTCCCAATCAGGTGGCATCGCGGCCCCTCGAGCTGGTGGAGTTATGACATAATTGCTGCTCCGTTTCCGCCCAGGATGCAGCTACAAACCTTGCTCGGATTGGCTCCGTGTCGGCGGAACGCGTTCTTTGGCAATTCGGGCCCCATCTTCATCCTGCTTGATTCGATTCTCTGGTATGTGATATGTGCTGGAAGAAAATGTGCGTTGCCGACATGTTGCATGCATGTAGCAAAAAAGGTGGGAGGAAACAAGGTGATGTGCAATTCGGCCGAGGAGGGAAAGGTAAAGATCTTCTTTGCTATGTTTCGGTACAAGTGACGACGGCACATGGAAGGAAGCAAAGGGATGGTGCCAATGGTCTAATTGGACGATAGAGCGGAGAGGGGCACCTGGAGATTTGGAGGATGATAATGGGAATGCGTGCACGCGCAACAAAAGTATGGGTACCGCACCAAGATCGACGAGCGGAAACCAGTGGGACGAGTCTGTAACTAACTGGTTGACTGGCATGGGGGGAAAGAGCATCTGTACACAGCAGTCACTTCTGTAGATGATCATCGTGACTTCCATTTGGCGTGGCGCTCGGAGAAAGATGGCAGGTTCGACAGAAGCATGTCGAAATACGTGTAGTAAGGTACCTTGGGAAAGGGCACCTGCCTTGAGTCGTAGTACGGAGGACCCAACGTAAGGTGCCTTAACTGAGAGACGTTTATATTGCAAGAGACATGGATAAACTTGGAGTTGAAGAGGTATCTAGGTAGGCTCGAACGGCCGACCCCGCCTCCTGACTCTTTGGGAGTTCCTTTATACTTTGGTCCCTTTCCATGCCTACCTGGAGGACCGGTCAAGACTCACAAAACACTGAAGAAGAAGAAGAAGAAGAAGAAGAAAAACTCTGGATACTATCGATGTCTGCAAGGTAAGGTAGATAATGTCCCAAGGAGCTGTGTCCAGGCTTATACCCAGAATATCTGCACGGTTGGGTAATCAAGATGACAAGGCAGGTTAATTACCACGCCTCGGTGCGGATAAACGGTATTAAGCGCAGGGCACATGTCATGTCGTTGGAGAAGGGTTGGGTTGACCGTTCGTTCTCGAAATAGTAGCGCGGATCTCTTTGGCTCCAGAGTCGGGTCCGAAGGGTTCGCGCGCCGAGTAGAAAGAGGACTTGGTTCAGAGAGAAAACGTGCGCCATTCCAAGTACCTATTTACTTGAAGTGAATAAACGTGGTGGTTGGTGTTGTTTGGCAGCACTTTAGTTTCTTCATTTGGATTTATCATCAACGTGCTTTTACCCAAGTTGCCTAGTCAGAGTCGAAGCAATGTGCTATTTTAGTCCGGTCAAAGTCTCGTTTGAGGCGCAAAACATGTCTATCTGAGTTGGGGATCGGCCTGGACAAACGTTTCATCCAGGACATGTTTCTCAGCCCTTTAGAATGTTGGTCCTATTACCCCAGGTTTTTGAATTCTGGTTTTGGGTAAGGTGTCGATTCTTCAGCCCAGTTTCTAAAAATGCAGTGGCAAACATTCAATCTAACCCTTGGAAACTGGAGAAACGCTTAGAGGGATGATCTGAGGGAAGACAGACACCAGAAGGTTAAAGTTGCCTCGACGTTACTGTACTGCCTGTTCTCACTAACGGCTGGTATTCACTATGGTGGCCCTTAGTGTTCCCGCAGTATGAATCAACAACGTACCTTCGGATAGATGAGGCTCATATATCTGATGTCGTATTACAGGCGGCCATAGTCGCGAAGAGACAGAGTCATGGATTCGGACTGATTAAGGGACCACCCTTTTCTTCTTTCGGGTGGTGATAGCAGCCGTTGAATATCGCTATATCATTGTTGAGGAGATGCAACCGCGAAGAAGGAACGCCTTTCTGTGCTGGCCCGATATTCCCTGGCTTCCCTGTTGCGTTCTGCTCCTCAAGAGGTGGAGGCCCCTACTCCGTAAAGTACCGGTACCAAGACAGGCAAGTTCATAGTCCAAGACGCTAAGTCTGACGAGCGCAGTGCACGGACATGGCCACAATCCTAGCCAGTGAGATTTGTTTGCGCATGAGAGCGAGATGCATCTTTTGCCCATTGCTCGAAAGAGGAAGGCGCCACCCACCTTGTTGTGCTTGTATCCGTATGTACACTTGCAAGTGCAAAGTACCCTTGACACTTCTCAAAAAGACGATGGAGGGTCCTCGAGTGGGGTGGCTTGCAGGGTGCCATATTGCCCGGGATCCCTTAGCGCACGACATGGGATGACCGTGCTGGGGGGGCTTCCAGTGGACCGCCAGGCGAAACAGGCGATGAAAAGACGAGATTGACCTCTCCGCCACGATCCAGTGTCGCCGTGACCATCCATGCGCTTCATTGGATCTCTTGAGCCGCTGCAATCTTACTATGCTTTTCTTTTGCAGTCGCCAACTCGAGCTATTGAATCGTCCTTCATGGCAATATCAACTACCATACCGAGTATATGCCTTGACAATGTTGGTGCCCATGTCGTCTCCAGGCTAAAACTACCGAGTACGAAGTATTGTTCCATAGCAATGGTATGGTATAAACGCCCCGCGACGTTACCTTGTGCATTCGCCAAAAGTAATGCCGCATCGCAACTTCGCAACCCTCGCGCCGCGTCTTGTCGCGTCAAACATTGACGATCACGACAACACCTCAAAGGCAGATATATTGACACGGCATCAAGTTGCAGCAGATCGCATTGCCAACGTGGACTTTATCCGTCAGAAAACAATGGCGTAATCAGTCCATTTTACAACGGGCAACGGCATTATAGCTTAATGTCCTTTGCATGACGAGTCGGCCATGTTCGCTGGAATGCGTTATCAACGGTCCGTAGTCTTGCTGGGCTTGGCTTCTCCTGGCAGATGGCAACCGCCTTCAGACGACCCCGCGGAGACAACAGCCTGATAAGAAGCGCAGCCGATTGCCACTACTCCATACAGCACAAATTGACAAGTTGGACGGGGAACCCGTCAACAAAAACAACCACCTTCCATGGTGTAAACAAAAGAATACCATGGCAATTGGCGGTTGGACCGATTTTGGAGATCCTTGATGCTAGTTCGCATGAACAAAATGAGGTGGAAATGCGCACCAGCCGGACCCGAGGCCGGCAAGTTGGGGAAGCGAATTGGCTCCTGCTCTAGAGGTTGGAGGCGCAATGCTCACACTCGTCCGGTCATCCCAATGCGCTGGATCCGGATGGGGTCGCGATGATGTGATTGTCTCGTGTGCCAGGAATGCGACTGCTAGAGAGTCCCGATACTCTTGGTGCTTGTTGATCGTGATGAACTCCTTTGACGAATTCCAGAGGTGCAGACATACCGAGGAAGACTCGAATAAGACTCGCCCGTTCATGGTGGGGACATGGCCGACGATTTGATATTATTCGGGGGCAGAGACATACCATGCCTTTTCCTTTTCTTCGTGCTACCTCCACTACCCGTATTGACGAGGTGCTGCTCGTCGCTTATCACACGTTTGGGGCCAAGCGCAAGCCCCAGCCGCAAGCCAGGATCACTTCGTCGGCGGACCCCTCCTTACACACCCCAGACGAGCTCCGAAATCTCGGCGACAAACGGGCGAGAGGTCTGGAGTGTGCTTGTATAGAGTACGAAGCACCATTGGACAGTTTCTTTGCCTCGCGCCCGTCAGCCGTCAGTCTCACTTTGGCCGGTGACCGACAGACTGCAGCGAACAATCGTGTCTATTCGCAGGTGTTCCATTCCGGCTGATGGCGACGGGTGTCATCTGACCGCCGCTGCCGCACGCCCGCCCGTTGGTCGCCCGGTAACCGATGGCGAGACAAGCAACGGAGAAGATGGTGTCGGAGGCGCAAGACGATGGATGTTTTGACTGCTTTGATGTGTGCTGCCACGGAGAATTAAATGATGGGAAAAGAGAAGGAAGGGTGACTGGAAAAAACAAGGGTGTCTACTACGAAGCCACTACTCAGGCTTGTCAGGGCCTGGCAAAGGTGGGAGATGATGGAGCGACCGTGCGCCGGACAGCTCGACGGATTGGACGCCTAATGTACATAACTGTCTGTCTGGAGCTGAGCAGTATCTGCGATACTAGATACGGGACACACGTGCATGTCATCTTAGGTTGTCGTAAGTCATGGGAGAACATCACGTACAGATAGTACGCAGTACGGAACAAGGCATGTAAGAAATAGGGGACGAGGAGAACGGGGCTCGTCGGGGGGTCGGGCGGCGTGGAGACGGCGGCATTGGTGACCGAGTCGCAACAGAAGAGATGGCCGGTTCGAGTCGTAGTCGTGGTCGAGGAGGATATGATGAGGTTCCGGGGGTGTGGGTTGGTTGCATTGGGAGAAGCATCGGCAAGGTGCCAAAGGCACGGAGACCGGAGGAGCCCAGGACAAAGAGAAAGAGAGCGAGAGGTAAAAAAAAAAAAAAAAAGAAAGAAAAAAAAAAGATCATGGGCCAGAATTCACACGAAATCAGTATGTCAACTGAGGTGCAACTGCACCCTGTCGCCGCATGCTGCGCTTGCGATGCACGTCTTAAAACTGAAGGTGCAAGTCAAACAGACGTGCAGCGCAGCAGGCAGTCGCGGCGGCAGGGAAAGAATGTGATGAGCAGAGTTTAGAGACAACCAGAAACACACGGAGGCATCGACTTGCAGGCCGGGCTGCACGTCTCTGCAAGTCTACTCTGCAAGATGCAATCTGCAACGAGCGAGAGAGAATGGAGGAAGAGAGTCAGTATCGAGTAATTGGAAATGGTATTAGCTAAGCCAGGTTGCAATTATCATCTGTGGTGTGAGGCAGACGTGATTACTGCGTGAGGTAGGTAGGTGAGGTAGGCTGAGGATAGACAGGAGGCAGGTGCAGGCATCGTGAGTTCCTCTTGTTTCCTGCCTCACCTGCCACGCCAACGGTTGAGTTGAGTGAGACGAGGAAGGAGGAGGGATCGAAAAAAAAAAATGGCAGTTGCAGTTGCAGTCGAAATGGAAATGGCGCTCCAGCTTGTACCGGGTACTTTGGTCTGCTTTGAGTGAATGACCCGCCGCCACAAACCAGGGATGACCCCAGCTTCCAATCACTCCCACCCTGTCTCCTTCTCATCCAGTCTCTGCCTCTGGCGAGCGTTTCTCTCTCATCGTCCACCACCATCCACGACCAACCGTCGTCTTCTTGACCCAGCTCTCTCACTCCATGTTGCTCGCTGCTGCCGCTGGCGAACCCTCCTCGGCGCCTCTTGTGGCAGGGTGCGGGCTGCAGGGTCGACTAAGAGAGAAAATGAGCGGTGCTAAGTTGAACATGGGCGTTCTCGGGTGCTGGGGGGATAGTATGCTAAGGTAAGGAAAGCAGTCGTACTCCGTAGTCTTGGACGATCAGGGTGTCCTTGGAGTCTGTGGGTTTTCTATCTCCTCCATGTTCAGATACTTGCAATGGCATGTTGCTGGATCATCAGTCTCCAGTTTCCAGTATCTGTATCCACCTTTGAAAAGTGGGAGACTGAGATGGGTCCTCGAGTCCCCTGTCGATATTCGAACGAGCATGTCCTGGTCAAGGGTCACCCGTCAGGGAAGGCTGGCCGCTGGTCCTCTGTTCGCTGCATCTGGTGGATTGAGGGTGTGGGTGCGGGTGGGTTGATTCGACCGTGGGCTGTCTGAGTACGTACCGGCTCTATGGACATCCATGTACACTACCTTGTACCTAAATCTACCAGGTATCTAGGTAGGTATCCAAGGACCAGAGGGAAGGAAAGAGTCTCGTACCGCCTACCGCTCTAGCCCGCGCACCACACCTCTCGGTTCTCTCTCTCTCTCCCACTCCCACTCCCCCCTCCTAGCACCGCTACCACCACCACCATCAGCGGCCTGGGTTGGCGACCATTTGTTATTATTAAACCCGGACCCCGTCCGACCACCCCCCTTCCATCTAAGAAAGACCCTTCTCGGTCTCCCTCACACTCCTTTCTCTGTGTCGTGCAGAGTTGTCGTGAGGAGTTTGGAAATAGCTTCCTCGACCTCGAATCACAATTCCGAATACCCTCAACCTCCTCCTTATCCTCTCGACCCGACTTCCACTCTCCTCTGTCTTCCTACGAGGAGCCCTCCGAAATCTACATCCCGAGAAAAGAGAGCCACTGTCCCCGGTGAGCTATCTCTATCTCGCTTCACGCCAGAAACACCAAGGAGAAAAAAAACTGTGAGTGCCCTCTGTTTGGCCACCCTTCAGGAGAACAACAACACCAGGAAACCAGTACCATGGTTCTTGACCGCTGCCTTTTGCCTCTTGCCCAGCTTGTTGCCTCGTTTTTGTGACTCCTCACTACACTGCCTGCTTATCTTGCCGCCTCGTCAGAGGAGAGGAAACGAGAAGGGGAAATCTCTGCCTCGCACACTGCACTTTGCATCCTGCACCACCCACTTGCTTTGCTGTTGGCTGTCATATTCACTGTCTGCCTGTGTTTGCCTTTGCCTGTATCATCTGTCACTCACCACCGTCGGCCGCCCCGTGTTTTCGAGAGTTGGCAACACCACTTTACATTCCCCTCGTTGTCCTCGGCGTCTTGTACTTCCCCCCTCAAATTCCAGCGTTGTGAGACAAGACCGCTCCTGCAGCATCTGCAACGGGGATACATCGCTCGTGGTCCCTCTCACGAGCCTCCTCATCTTTTCCGACTGTGCTGCCTGCGCAGAGTGTCGCAACGGCGCTTCTTGTTCTCCTCGACTTCTCACTCCGATTTTCCCACTCTCACCTGCTTGAAAAGCACTCAGCCACGCATCAACAACATACTAACCCTCCTCGTACAGCCTGCGGTGTAACCGGTCACGACTGGCCTCCATCGTCCGACTTACCAGCAATATCTGGTTTTATAGACGAACGATACCTTCTACGACCATATTAGGCGCCGATACTCGCCGTTTCCCTCCTTTCCGACCCCCAAGATACCCACACCCTGTACTCCGTCTGCCCCTGATGCGTCCTTGATCATGGATTCGGAAGACGGGGAGTTGTTCATAAAGGTACGCTACTACGGAAGAGCCATATTCTCATGCCTTTGCCAATGGGCTTTGCTGCCTGGTCTGATGTGCTGCTTGTGCTAACATCGTCGTCTACAGCAACTGGCCAGCTTTGTGCGCACGCACGAAAAGGCTCTCGCCAACGCCTTGCAATTCCGAAGACAGGCTGCCTCTCGCCATGGCTCCTCTCAGAGCGTCAGCTCCATTCCCACGCCTCAATCACCGGTCGTTCCCGAGAGGCCCTCGACTTCGGCCTCGACTTCGAACGGACTCGCATCCGCTCTTTCTCTCGGTTCTCTCAACTTCACCTCGCACACTGTCAAGTCGGCGAAGCTAGCCTTGACGCCGCACCATCTGTTTTACCTACTATCTCGATTCGAAGAACTCGCCATTCCCGTTGGCCCCATGAAGATTCGTCTCGAGAACCTACACGATAGCTCAACATCCGCCAACTATGTCTCCTTTTTGAGCAACACCCAAAGATCCCGAAGCCGCGGCTCCGATGTTGGTTCTATCCATTCCGTATCCAGCGTTCGAAGCGTCATGTCAGGCATGTCGGCACTTTGGACGAGTTTTGGCATCGGCGCGAGCATTTCGGCCGCCCGAACCGAGCGGCAGAAGGCGGCCACGCAGGCTGACTTGAAATACCTTTACTCGGCCTTCACCAAAATTCCTTGCCTTCGCCTTGCCCCCGACTGGCGCGCCCGGCTGATCCGCGGCTACGAAGAGTTCCCATTCGACTCAGCAGTACCGCTATACGTCTTCAAGAATGTCCAGGCCCTCGAGGTGAACAGCATCGACTTCCGACAATTCTTCGGGTGGGACCGCATGGCCGAGCAGCTGAGATCGCTGACGCTGAAGCGCGCTGGTGTTGAGGACCCTGCGGATATCCTAATTGACATTGTGCTTGATGATATGGACAAGCGACGGAGAAGGACGTCGAAGCAACAACCATCGCCCACTACCCCTTGGCCCGCAAGTTCCAGCCCTCGCAGAAGTCCCACCATTCCTCACGCTGAACTTCACAAGTCACCCTCAATGCCGGGCTCACCAGACCCGCGCAATTCGATTGGTGACCTGGGCATTGGTTCTCTAAGCACGCAAGACCATGCTGTGGATGATGTTCACGGTGAAGGCAGACGGCCATCTCTGGCTCGGGCGGAAACGTTCGAGGCCATGTCGCCTCCAAAGGGATCAAGACCACGTAGCAATTCGCCTACTCGCCCAGTCAGCTCCCGCAACCCCTCCCACATGAGAGGAGGCCACAAGGTTCGTCGCTCCGGCTCTGGCAGCTCGCACTCGAGTCTTTCGGACTCGTGGCACCACAGCCGCGCCAACAGCTCCTCGAATCTTCTGAGCATGGGTGTTCTTCCAGCATCAAAGTGGCGGTTCTTGAAGCACCTCAGTCTGGCCGACAACTCCATGACCTCCATCCCTGCCACCAGCTTGGTTCCCCTCGCAAACACCCTTCACTCCCTGGACTTGTCATCCAATCTGTTCACTCAGATCCCCGACAGTCTGGCTACCCTTACCGCACTTCGCGCACTTAACCTCTCACACTGCATGATCGATGGGCTCCACTCCTTGACGCGCAATCCCCTCCCGGCCATCTCGGCTCTTAACCTCCGCGCCAACCGCCTGCAATCAATCGCCGGCATTGAGAAGCTCTATCCTCTCGAGCGATTGGACCTTCGCGACAACCGTCTATCAGACCCTATGGAGCTGGCCAGACTCACTGGAATCCCTGACATCCGGGAGATCTGGGTTGAGGGCAACCCCTTCACCCGCACCCACAAGGATTACCGCATCACAATTTTCAACCTCTTCCGCAAGACCCCGGGCTACACCGAGGACGTTGTCATTGACAACTGCGGTCCCACGTATTCGGAGAGGAGGTACTTGGTGGAGCGTACTCCGGTGCCCGCCGCCGTGCCGGTCGTAAAGCCCGCTCCCGCCGACATCCCGGCTGTTGACGTCAGCAAGCCAGCCATCATCTACGACATCCCCAAGGAGCCCTCAGTTCTCCGCAAGGAGCGCCCAGTCCCCAAAGCTGTCACCAGCGAGGTGAACACTAGCTCTACTCGCCGCCGCAAAACACCAAAGAGACGGATAGTAGACCTTTCTACCACGGATGCCTCTGTGACGGTGACTCCTGGTATCGTGCCGTCACCCCCTGCGAACATCAAGGTGCTCGCCTCCGATGCCACAGCCACCGCAGTCGGTCCAGACACCAACAACTACCGTATTTCACAGGCCCCTGAGATTCCTCCATTTCCCTCTGCCATTCTGGCCGACAATCGAAAGGCCGACTCCCAACCTGAAGTTCCCCGCATAGACACTAGCGTGGTTCCCGAACTTCCCCCCATCTACACAACCCGCGATGCTCCGCCAGACTCCCAGGACTGGGATGTCAGCGGGGAAATGTACCGCCGTAAGATCGAGGCATTGCGGGACAAGGTTGGGAATGGCTACCTCAGTGTGCTCAGTGAGGAGGGCTGGGATCCCTCTCGCCCGCCAACATACTTGGTGCCAGACTTCAGCCCAGCCTCGACAGTTCGGCCCAGTCCTACTACCCCTCGGACTAACTCCCATCACCACCCCGCGGCCATTCACAGTGGCCGCACCCTTGGCTAAAGGAAAAAAAAAACTTGCCCTTTCTACATGATACCCTTCATGATACCCCCACCCCCCTCTTGAGGTTCGATTCTACTGTTGGGCTGCTTTCTTGAATTCTCCTTCTGCAGCATTGCACATGGCATTGCCACGAGCATGGCCGTTGGCTTCGCCTCCAACCATTGTGTTATTCGTCATTATTTTCCAGCATGGTAGAGCATAGCGTACAAGGCGTTTTGGTTTTGGCGGTCAACTGGTTTCAGTCTCCGCATTTATCTCTTGCACCGCCTGAGGTGGTAGAAGGCCACAGTAGATCTTGTCGCTTTCCCGTCTGTTTGGTTTCTTGGCGCGACCTCAACACAGAGGTCTCTCTCGGGCATCACTGGGATGGGAGGGATAAAAAGCGAGTGACATTGGGCGCGAAGGCATCTTCTTCTTTCTTCTCTTCTCAAGACTTGTTTACCTTTCATATTGCAGGCTTCAATTTGGCGTTGGCGGAACTACATGTCGAGTGGCTTTAGTCATTTCTGGTTTCATGGGGCACGAAAAAAATCCCGCATGAGTTGCATTGTGTGTTTGGTTATGGTAGATGAATACTTGTCCATAAGACAAGCTGGTGGATGGCTTCTAATACATGATGAAACGCATACCTCATTGGCCATGCTTCCTTCGCTGTGCCTTGCAATGTGATGTATCTGTGGCACGTTCATTGTTATTGGTGGACAAACCTAGTCTGCTCGATCTGAAAGAGAGTGGCCTCTAATGACTGAAGCCCCATACTTAACTGTCGTATATGCCGTCTTGGGTAATGTTTTTATTGAAGACTATGGCCAGCGTTCCCGTCAAGCCAACTGATTGTAGAGAAGTGGCCGCTCAAAAGTAAAAGGGCAGACTCAGATGATACAGAACTCAGTGAAATCATTTACAGACATGGATCGCCGTGGGAGGGGGCTTCTGCATGGATTGCCTTTCAGCCGCAACTCGAGAGGAAACGATTGTGTTTACATGCAAGGAAATTGATGAGCCATTCTCGAGGAGAAGAGATATTTCAGAGTAGAGTGGATAGTGTTGCGCTCCTTACCTGGGTAAAGGCAAGGCGTAATTCGCGTACATCTGAATTCTGGCGTTGTGTTCGGTCTCTCACTTGAGAGCCGCTTGGGCGAGTGCTTTGGTAGCTATTGTGGTCTTCTGACCTTGTCTCCGAGGTAGAGTCTGTTTTCCGGATCCTGTCACTCCTTTTTTCTTTTCTTGATACTTCAGGTGTCCTCAGCTTCGCGGAATATTCTGTAGAAATACCTGAGAGATATGTTACGAGGTTTGCAGCAGTCAAGGTGTCTTCCAGCTCTTGTAGATGATGGGGGGGGGGGGGGGGCAGACTGATGACCCTGCGCTGAAAGTTCGATTACCATCTAGAACAAAGGCTGGATTCAAGCCTTCGTATTTGGGTTCATAGGATACTTGGCTTTCCTGATTTCATGCCATTCCAACGTCTTCGTGGAGATGTGTTTCGAGAATCGGGCTAGTAAGGGTGATATGGCGATTATGGGTGACTGCATTGACTCTTAGCGAACCACTTGTCAGGGTATTGAAGAACTTTATGGGTGCGATCCTTGGTTGGCAACTGGCCTGCCTAGCATCGTGCCCTCTGGTAGTCTGACTTCCAGACCTTGAAGTCAAGTCAAGACCGATTGAACGCACGCTTTCTCCAGGGACCTACCTGTCTGGCCGATATTCGGGTGCGAGTACCGGAATAGAGGGGATCGATGAGCCAAAATGAGGCCCTGTCGTGATACATATTTCTCTCGGAATAGAGCTGTCTCATCATCAGAGACAGCGTTTGCTTCCGTCGCAGCTCCGATGAAGTATGTTCCATTACAATCCACCAAGGCTGCGTTTAGCACTGCTGAAGCTCAAAGTCCCAACCCGCAAGACTTCGCATCCAGATAAGGCGTTCAAATGCCTCTTTCCTCGACGATAATCGCTGCCGGTAACAAAGAGCCTGGCCAAAACAAAACAAGACCATCTACGAATAAGTCGGACCATCTTCTATAAGCTCGTTGCAACCATCGGCTTTAGACGTCAATAACTTGGAGAGCGGGAATACTCTTCTCTACAGGAGGGCTGTTTTCTTCTCAACTCCATTTCAATCGTCACCTAGAGCGGCACTGCGTCTATTCACGTGAGATACAATGAGCTACAGAGAGTCAAATTCTTTGTTCCCATCTCATCTCGACATAAGTCCAAAGAGTCAGGTGTTGATCCATGTCTGCGGGACTTTCCTATCAAAGCGTTGCAAAGCGCGGCGGGAACCCACGACACAGTACCGCATCTAAAGCTTACCTAGGCTTCGCTATTGGGTATCTTCTGCGTTCTGTTCCGGTCGACTGTGGTAAGGATGGTGGGCATGGGAGCATTACGGCTGCGAGAGATGGGCGGCCTGTTCGAGGTGGCGGCTAGCACTGCTAGCCTATACTGGAGTTGTTTCGATCTGGGTAGCCGGGGCGGGTGCCATTCTTCCAAGACAGGATATCAACTTCATCAAGGCTTAGGACGTAGTGCTACAAGAGCTGTGGGCAACAGATATGTCCCTGAAAAACTTACCGAAGCCGGTGAGATCGGACCTAAAGTCAAACAGCCATGACTTGTGTCAGAGGAAGAAGCCCTTACTGTTTACTTCCCAGAGCGCAATTTCTCCAAGTGGGCTGTGGTTGGGATCGCCGCGGCTGAAGGATTGAGTCCTTAGATCTTTCGATAATGAATCTTCCTCGATTTGAGCTCAAAAAAATACCCACACGAAGGTGAAGGTGCGCCTGTCCGAGTATGCTAATGATGCAGCAAGAAAGCCTTTCATCTCGGAGATAGCTTCGAACCAACGAGAGAGATCTAATTACAACCCTTGGAATCCCTAGCAGCGTTTTGAACACATAAATACATGTCAGAGAGGTATTGCCGAGAAAGGACAGAAACGATAAGACACGAGAGAAGCAAGGCTTGGGTCCATTCGATGGCCGATTGAATGCCGATGAGCTACAGTCTGGACCCCGTATGATGAAGCTTTGTCGTTGAATTGTTCTCATGCATTCTCTCCGAACCTTGTCATAATGCGAGAGGTCGTTCCACACGCACTTAGAGCCATAAATATGGCACAATCCCTGCCAGAGTCTTGTAATGAAGATTAGAAGCTGTATCGTACCCAGGAGACTGTGTCCAGGGTGTCGTGGCGAAGAGTGAGATGCTGTAATCGGGCAGGGCCTGTGGGGATTCTAGTGATGAACCCGAAAAGGAACACAAGGTTGGAATGCTGCAGAGGATGTAAACCGACGGCCGGTGGCACAGATTTGTTAGTTACATCCATATGCTAGAGAAATACTTGCTGGGCAGCTATGGTGTGACTAGGACTGAGAGGGCAATTAACTACGTGAAGTTCAGTCTAGACAAGTCTTGTTGCTCATATGCCTTTATACTCTATGCGAACATATTGTCTTCAAGCGGGAAACTCGTCTCATTAAGACCTTAACAGTTTCAATGCATGTGCTATAGCTCGGAAGGGCCTGCTCTTCTCATGACCGGTTCAGTTTGGAGTCACATCTGAAAGCAGAAAGGCTTATTGGATCTCCTGGTGTCTTCCGATGTAAGTTGTAGGTCAGATACCGAACTATAATCTGTCTGCAGATTGCAAGCTAATGCCCCTTTGTGGTAATGCGGACAATCATGGGAACCATGCCGTACGCGGGTCACATTGACCACATTTTCTGTATTTCAGGCCTCATTCCCTCACGATGCAAAGAAGATGTCAAATGGAATATGACTGATGGGAACAGATGCGCTATCTTTTGCTATGCCGTGGCTAGCGATCGAAACAGTCCTGCAGCCTTCATGAGTGGGATGGTCTACCGTGGGAAGCATCTGGAGACCATTTTTCAACAGATGACAGTATATTAAATAGTAATTTGGATGTGCGATGAACTCGGAAGACCAAGGCTGGAAGAATTGGTGACAGCTACGTTCGACCTGACTGAGGAGGACCGTTGTAGGAGAATGATCCACGTCAGGACTAGACTGGCAAAGCGAACGTCGTCGAGCACACTACGCGTTGTGCAAGCTCGAGACAATATAGACATAATTGGGCGCGAGTTTTGCTCAGACCTGCCATAGAGAGGACCTGGAGAAAACAGGGCGGCCGGCTCGACATAAGAGAGCCGTCTACTTGGTTTTGAGTAGCGATATTTGCAATTTGGCCCAAATCGTCCCAGTACATCCCTTTTAGCAGGTATTCCACCATGGTCTTGTTAATGGGATCACCACATAACACATGGAATTTAAGGGCTACTACAGCGTTGCGAGTGGTAAGCAGCAAATGATAGGCTGAATCTTCTCATGCTGGAGTCTATACCGATCTAAAACATGAGAGCTCTGTAATCGAGTGGTAAGTTGAGAAAGAAAAGGCCAGGCGCGAATGGCAAAAGCTACTGCAGTCGACTGAATCTCTAGCTGTCATTGACGAAATGCGAAATGTGTACGAGTACCTAGAGATTTGAAGATCAGAGTGGGCAGTGGAGATGCTCCCAGACGGTCGGGTCTGGATAAAGCCAAGTGTCACCGGAAACGGCAATTCAATGACGATGATGGAAGGTCTGTGAGTGCGCTATCCGACCAAGACCATTTGCGGTGAAGAACTCTTGTGCAGATCCAGCTATGTCCAGGATGCGAAAATCCGCAGCTCCTGCAGCGTCATGTGCTGCGCTGTGACGGGTAAGTCTGTGTTGTGGCAACCTGCCCAGATCAATCATCGCTCGGCCTTCTGCCATCTTATAAAGATGAATGCTAATTGGATAAGGTTCAATTAGACAAGTTGAGATGAGGAGGCTGCTGCTGCAGGGGAATCAGAATGAGTAAGGCATCTGGGTGTGTAATAAGTATTTATGAGTACGGGGTTTGGATTTCAAGTACTGTACTGAATGGCGTGCGAATGAACGGTGTTGTGTTGCGATTCATGTTTGACTTTGAAGAGTGCACTATCCGATGATGCGACGATGCAGGTGTGGATTTCCGTAATGAGACCAGTAGCCACGAGTTCTGAAGGGCGCGGGGGAAATGAGAAAAGAATCAGTCCTCGGGGCCGATTGCGACTGCATCGGAGCGGGGGTTTGTACTGGATGAGCATCCATTTGTGTCAGTGCCGGGCCGGACTTGGCTCCGTCGCAGTTCCTTCCGACCCGGCTTTGGTTCCGGAAGGCAGGAAGGACGGCGCCGGTCTGATTGCAGAAGGAGCAAGGAGCATTCTGCAACAGGAAAAGACATTGGAAGGAGGCACCGAGAATGGCACACGTAGCTCTGCTCATACCTTGCCAACTGTTCCTCTTTTGGGTATCCGTGTCTACCTTAGTAACTTCCAGGTTGCAATCAACAACCTTCTTCGCTGCATCTCCCAACCAAGCAATCGAGATGCTCCGTTGTGGCATTTCCTACCCGTTACATCGTCCGTGTTATGCAATATCGTTCGCCACCATCACTCACCATCACTAACTTTGCGGTGTCAATACATGATGCGCCTTCGCACCTTCTAGTTCAATCCAAACTTCATTTATGCATATCGACTGCCGCCTCCAGGACCTATCCTCAGTCAATACCAGCGCCTCAGTAACCCCTGAGCCATAGCAATCGTAAAGTGTAACCGGAGCTAACGTTGGTATAGGCGAAAATTAGAACGACGCGGAGAATGTCATCCAGGTGCTTAGTCGATTCAGCCCCAGCGAACGATCCTCCGGGAAGCACGCACGGCACGTTAGTCGATGTGAGGGGGATGGTGCCTTACCACGCTGTCGGAACCATTCCAATCGAAGCACGTTGTCTCAATGGATTAGTCGCCTACACCGATGTGAGATGGAAATCTCCGGTCGTGTCGGCCCCAAGGTCCAGGGAAAAGGGAGAAGAATGATGGTTTCACATCTTGGACACGCTTCTGCAAGCCTCGCCCGTCTCGCGTGCTCAGTGTAGCCTGGGGGCCACCCAGCAGATTCTAGCCAAGTCTAGCCCAGCCCAAAGACGTTCGGCCGAGCCGTGGCCTCTCAAGGTCCAGCCACACCTCCGGCACTCGCCCTACGGCCAGCTCGTGTATCTTATGCATGGCAGACAGCCACCAGTCCAGGGTCGCAGTGAGGTGACAGGGCAGGCAGCAAACGCCGCCGCTAAATCGCAAAAGCATGTCTCGGGGCCTCTTGCTTTTCTCATCCAACGCTAGCGAGCGGTGGCGCCACTGGCTTTAGAGGCTTGCAAAACATTGATCCAGCTCCACGATGAATGCCATGCTTCTTCTCTGCATGAGCTCTGCAAGAAAGATCTGCGAGACGACTGCTTGGCTGCGAAGTGTCTGTGCCACGCACATGGGGGCCATCTATTCGTACGTCTGAACTCTGAACCTCATCAAACGAGCCTTGAATAGCGTCGCACACCAGCGCTTCATCACATCGTACATGCGGAGACGAGTGGGGGACGGGATCGATTTCCTGTTATTCATCTTGATATGTGCCTCTTTCACTACTCATATCATCATCATTACCATCCTTTATCAAATCCTTCTTATATCGGAAGAGGAATACACTCTGGATAAGAGACATCAACCTCGGAAATCTTGGGGTCAAGCTTGCGGTAGACTCGGCCGGCATGCTGCACCGAAGCGTTACATAGGCCGGCGGCGCCGTTCTGGTTGTCTCTAGACGCATACCGCGCACATGGGCGTATTGACCCCCATGCTGTCCCGTCAAAGCCGTTTTGGGCCTGGGCCTGGTCTTGTCTGTTCTGCTGGAACGGGACATTAGGGTCTCGCCTTCTTCAGAAGATCAGGAACAAAGGTGAGTCAATCTTGGTTCGCCCACCCCCTTGAACACGACTTTGGGTCCCTCTCAAATTCTCCCAACCCGACTTGATCCAGATGACATGACGGGGGCCCGGATTTCCCATTGCTCCCGTCTTGAAGGAACCCCCCCTTGCCCTACAATGCGGTCCTAGCTTTAAGCTGAACCCTGCGTGGCCCACTCCCCCCTCCTCCTCTCAGAGTTCCCCTGGTCTGCATCCTCGACCCTCTCTCTCAGAGTCCCCGCTTCGCATCGCATCTTGGTTGCGCGACTCGACTCGCCTCGAGCTTGTTGACCACCTTGACCTTGCCTTTGCCTCCAGCTACAGCTCGACTTTGACTGCACGACCCTGCTTCCCTGAAGGGCTCCAGTCCAAGTAGCTCGCTCACCCCAGTCCCCCGACTCCCCCGTCCCCTTCACCTGGCCTGACTTACGTTGGGCGTAACAAGCGCGCGTCCTTCGTACTTTTGCCCATTTTTTGATGAGTCTCTTGGACTGGTCGATTGTCCCATATCCGATCAAAGTCTCGCCCTTCCCTCTCTCGCCCGCCCAGTCCTCTCTCTACCCTTTCCTCATTCTCGTCCGGCCTTGCTCTACTTGTCTCTCATACGCCCACGTCCACGTCCGTCCTTCCACCCGTCGTTCCCCGCCATCGCCGATATCCGCCTGCCGTAACGGCGGTCCCCTCCATCTCTTTCCCATACCATCTCACTAGTCTTGTCCTGCCCAGCTTGGAGTCCAGTCCTCCCCAGCCCTATCCTTTCCTGCTCACCCGCAGCAAGCCAAACCGGCGCGGCATAACACAAGTTGAGATTTGCTGCTTCCCTCGTCACATCTCATTATCACGTACCTTGGGGTGTTGCTCTTTAAAGTAACAACCCCCCCCCATATCCGAAGGCTCAAGCTCCCCACTTGCGGTTATCCTCGCCTGCCCATCATCGTCCAGCGAGCTTGCTTGTCTGTCGTCGGAACATGTCAGAAAAGCTTGCTTGAAGAACCGACCCTTACTAGCTTCCCGCCCCCCGGGGGCAGAGCACGGAACCGTCTCTACGGCTGCGGCTTCCGCACCCTCATCTCCTACCCGCTGCCTTCGCCCGTCATTCCCGTCAACTCACCTTATTGCAGTGAGAGGGAAGCATGAGCATGCTTATGCTTACACTCATCCGCACCCGCTGTCTACTGCTATCCGCCTCTCTACAGTTCACCTTTCGGGACAGCTTGTACACTTACAGTTACCTGTAGGCTCTAGTGTATACCCTCGAAACAGCTCCCGCCTAGTTCCGCCCTCCCCCGCCATCCCCGCCGCTGCGACATTTTTGGTCTTGGTGCGGCCGCTGCTGCTCCGATCTCCAACTCCACATCGTCTTCTCGTCGGATAACGGGCATCATCCAGGGTCCATGGACCGTCGGCTGATGCATCAACATCCTCGACAATGACCCGACCCAAGGTCCCAGATGACAAGCGCCAACGGACTGCACAGGCCTGTGACACGTGTAAGCGACGAAAGCAAAAGGTAAGCATCCTCTTTTCCCCATCCCCCACGTTCCTGGTGCACCCAACTCTTGTTTTCTGTTCGTGGTAGAGCCCGAATTCAAGCCTGGCCGATCAGCACTATCGTCACCCTTTGTTGTCGTTTCTTCCCACCTTGTCCTACTCGCTTCCCAGTCCATCACATTTTACCCCAGCTGTCATATTATTAGTGCTCTCAGTACCGGCATACCTAGAGCCCCCTCCGTGGCGTTGCCAAAACGTCTTGACAGCTCCCCACCATTTCCTCGCGCCGGTCTCGGCTAGTTGCCAGAAGAACCAAGTATAATCCCATTCCAATTGCCATGAATGGGGATTCAGACTGCCCATCACTGAAAAAAACCTGGCTTATGTATCGGGAACCATCTCTTGTTGGGGGAATTCTCCGGCCCGATATGGCGACGTATCCTCTGACCGCGTTGATCGTGGCCTCACAATTCGACAAAAAATACACTTTAATCGTGCAAGCTCCCCTCTCTGCCTTGATTGTCAATGCTACATTGCCAACTAAGTCCGGTCCATCCAAGTGGGTGGTGGGCATCCATGCAGATACACCATTCTCCATCTGTTTTCCGAGCTGTTTCTTGCAGCACATTTCGCACTCGTTGCTCAATTTGCTGGACCCTTAAACGGGGCATCTCTTCCAGCACCCGGGGTGCCCCTCGTCAGAGCATGTCTTTGTGGGCAACCCGACGATCTGGTCACAGACTTCCCAGGATCATTGGTTCATCCCATGAAGTGCCCCAGTACCGATCGACAACGGGTTACCGCCTTGCCGGTCTCGTGTACACCGCATCCCGGTCTATCTGAATGACCTCAAGCTCGGCAAGTGCTAGCTATTTGCAATTTTCCGAGACCTTGTCCGGTTCACCTCCCGCATCACGTTAGTCGCCAAGTCACTTTCCAGTCGCTGACCGATACTTGACAGTGCAACGGTGCTCGCCCTTGCGGCACTTGTACCAAGAGGAGTCTTCAGTGTACATACACGACTAGCAATGGCTCCGAGCAGACCGCCCCGGACCAATTAGCTTCTCCTTCCAAGCGTCGCAATATTGAAGAACTACCGACGGTGAAGCCAACAGCCCCAGATGGCTCACTCACATCTGAGAGCCCCGCGGCGGCCACGACCCCATGGGACTCGAGACCGAACCAACCAGTCAACGATGCGAAACCAGCCGCCGGATCTGATATAAAGCCATCTATCGAACAGGACCATGAAATGCTGGGAGTAGACCGCGAGTTCGACATTCGCTCCAGGCACAGCACCGCTTCAGGACCTGATGAAGAGACATCGCTCATGCAATCTACCAGAATGTTGCAGGACCCTACAGGCAGACTCCGTATGTATCCTATGCCAGGGCGTTGTATTTATCTTGTTACTAATCATACGATCAGTCTACGTTGGCGACTCGGCCTCGTTGGCTTACCTACAGCTCATACGAATGATTGTTGAGGCGAGCGTTGGGCCCAGCGACTTTACCCTGGACCCTAGCCGCCATAAGATCATGGAGGCGACCAGTGCTATCCCGGATAGCATTCGGCCTCCACATATCCTGCCCGACAGGGATACAGCCAACGCTCTGCTGGACTCCTTCTTTACGAACGTATGCGATTCCCCTGAGTACTCGGTACGACGCTCATGAGGTTTAGTTGCTGACTTGCTATAGACTCACGGCCTGATCGAGGTCTTTAACAGAGCAGCATTTGAAGAGTCCGTGGAAGCCTGCTACACAGATCCATTGGCAGCGCAATCTTCTTTCCTCTGCCTATTGCATTTGACCCTTGCTATCGGCACCGTCTTGGGGACACCACTTCCCGGTAGCAAAGAAGACGTGATTTTCAAAAAGCTCCGAGCAAGTCGATATGACCGCGCCGAGCTATTCTTCAGGAGTGCCAAAGCTCTTGGCGACCCCATTTCCGGATTTGAAGATGCAGACTTTTGGTCTGTGCAGGCACTGTCATTGATGGCTGTCTATATGCTAGCGATATCCAAACGTAACGCAGCGTACGCCTACTTTGGTGAGGCCATAATCAGCTATCCCGTGCGGAACATCATAGCTAATGCTTTCATCTTTTAGGAATGGCGGTCCGTTCTGGCTTTGCTCTTGGCTTACACAGGGTCCACGAGAACCACTTTATTTTCAATGGCGAGGAGATTCGGCTCCGCCGTAACCTCTGGAGAAGTCTATTCGTTCTCGATCGGTTTCTCGCGGCATCACTAGGCCGACCGGTCGCCATTGACGAAGAAGAGTGCTCTGTAGATGCGCTTTTGGTGTTTGAAAAAAACTCCCAAGGGGAATTGATCCGTGTTACGGATCCCGATGATGGGCTCGACGCCGCCGTGCGATCTTGTCGGATCGTTGGGCAGATTCTCAAGAAGATCTACGCCCGCCGGCGAATTTCGGTCCGCCTTGCTCAAGAGATCTGGGAGCAGTGCAACACCTGGTACACTACTCTGAGCCCCGAATTGGCGGGTGGGCGGGTGGCCGCCGATCCCAGCAACCCCGCTCAGGGCATCGCGGCTCTGCATGTCAACCTCTTATACTGCCACTCTATTCTCTTACTGACTCGTCCATTTTTTCTCTGCCTTTTGAGTAAAGTTCACGGCGAGCGAAGCGGTCTTGCTCTCCCGGTCCCCCGCTGGATCAATCGCATGTCAAAGTATTGCGAGGCATGCTTACACGCTTCTAACCAGACAATCATCTACGTGCAAAAGGCGTTTGAGAGCAACTACCTTCCTCAACGAAACCCCTTTGTTCTGTATGTAAATGCAAAATGGACTACAAACTGCATTATGCTAACATCTCATCCAGCTACTTTCTCTTCGCTGCCTCACTCGTTATACTGAGTAACGAATTTGCATCTATATACCCCAACCCGACTTACGCGGCCTCGATATCTAATACCATTGCTATTATGCGGTATTGTGCTACCAGCGACCCGCAGGCTAGTCGACTCCTCTTCATCCTCACATCTTTCCGCAACGTCGTCTACGAATTACAACAGAAGAAGACCGAGCAGCCAGCCATGCCCGCGCCCCCAATGCTTTCCCCGACATCCCTCAACGACCCCATAGGCACCATCTTCAAGTCTTCACGTAAGAATTCGCTGGCTGCCACAGTATCGGGCATGACAGGAAACAAAGCCAAGCCAATGGCGCCACCGCCGCTGTCAATGAAGACGGACCATAGCTTTCCTACGTCTACAGGCCCGTCAGCCGTCGCCTCGCCGGCCGGTAGTACCCCCAGCATGTCACAGGGTGACCAAAGTGCGCGGATGGGTGGTGACTCGGACACAGGTGATGGAGAGCTCGAGTTCGATCAGCTTTGGGGCTGGTCAGCTGTGCCCAACGCAATATCTAGAGGGCCTCATGCGTTGGGGGCAGCGGTGCCAGCTGGCGCCGGAGTGCCTCCCGTCGCGGTAGCCGCGGTTGCAGCTCCGACCGTGAACGCACCTGTGTTCTCTGCGCAAGGCCCCGGCCAGCAGCAGTTTCAAGGCTTTGCGAACTACGTTGTGCCTGGCGGTCCTAACGGTGCTGGGGTGCCAGCGGCCGGGCCTCCGGGGTACACGGCCCCTAGTGTACCAATGTACGTTCCGGCAGAATACTCCTAGTATGGGTAGTTCTGGAAGCATTTGGGGCACCTGGTCTGCAGTGGATATGACAGCCAGCAGCATATTTGTCGAGCCAAGCCTGAGGGCACAGAAAAGTGATTTTGGAGGCAGCAAAGATACCCAGAGGATGACGAGGAAGGCAATCATTTCTATTCAACAAAACCTAGATTAGGGGGAAACGAAGAGGTGTTTCAACGTCATGAGTTGACTTCTGATTCGTTTCGGAGGAGCCATTGTGACGAATACTGTATTTTACTGCTACGAGGGCCGGACTACCGGTCGCGATGATAGAAGTTGGAGACTCGGGGGAAAAGGGATGAATAATGCCAAGCAACAAAGTCAAGTGGGAAAACACTAAAGGAAAAGCTCTACGCCGGGCTAGAGAATACCAAGAAGTTTCATGTTATTTGCTTTCATTTCGGCAACCGACGAGAAGTAAGGCTGCGTGTCTGACTAGATACTAGATTACCTTTGTAGCTACGGAGGATATTGCAATGCTCTTATTTGTCACTTCTGTCAATTTTATAAGGTTTTTTTTCTCTTTTTGCTCAACTGCGAGACAGGCTCATAGTCGACTTGATGCTGCCCATGATCTCGTTGCAAAAGGAAGGGGGGGGTTTTATCTTCAAGGTATATTTTTCTGTAGTCGGCGGATTACTGGCCCCCAAGAAGCGGCTTGCTATAGTCGTTGTCGTTGTCGTCGTCATTGTTCCCCTCCTCCTCCTCCTCGCCATCAAGGGGTCAAGGACAGAGGAGAGATAAGGTGGGACCGGGTCGAAGAGGAGTAGGAGGAGGAAGAGGAGGCGGTCGTCGGCGTTTTGAACTAGAGGTTCCATTAAGGTAATCTCGTCGACGAGAGGCTTGGGGGCGGGGAGTATCGAGGGAGGAGTTGGGTTTCGGTTCGGCTCGGTTCGATGTCGTTGAGGAAGTGAGGAAAGCACCTGCTGCAAGTTGGTTCTCCTAGTTGAGTCAGAAAGTCTTCACTGGTGGCCACTCCGTTAAAACGAGAGCGTAATGTGTAAGGACGTGCGTCTTGGGTCTAGGATGAAGCTCGTCTAATGATTGAGATGCAGAGATCGGTCCCTTCGTCAGAGATTCACAGACCCAATATGCTCAGTTTCTGGAGGCAGACGTCAAGAGATCACTGTTCGACGGGCACAGAGCAGAAACAAGAAGACGAACGATATGATAGGCTGGATGCGGCTACTCTCTTCTCGTTTTCGGGAACCATATCTAGTGGCTAGATTTACTATGGGAAACCCAGCTCAGTACCTTGGTCCTTAGCTGGTGGTGCTTTCGACCGGCCGGCCGTCAAAACTCCGAGCCGGCCGGCCCGGACTCCCTGCCCCCCCTTTTCGCACCAGCGGCTTGACGGCGCCCGAGTATCCTCCACCTGTGCTATCTGCGAATACTGTGGACTTGAGCCGCAATGTTGGGGGCCGGCTCAGGAACAAAGTTTCCGGCATCAATGAAGAGCGTGGCCGCCACAGCGCTCTGGCGGAGTCTAGACTCCCCGTTGGGACTTGATGCGTGGCGTGAATGGCGGTCCCTCGGGGGCCACGAAGAGCGCTACCGCATATCTAGCGCCAGGAGCATTAGCCCTGTAGCGTTGATTCAACTACTCAGCTGCTCGACACACCATCAAGTCACACTAATGTAGTTGGAGATGAGGCTGACAGCTGAGTTCCGTCCATGGTGTCATTTCCCCTACGGACACCTGCTGTTGTTCACGATTCTGAGTCCGTACGACGACGTTGACATTACCAGGGACTTCGATAATCAATTGGGGGCATGTGGACACCGGGAGATCCGCCCCTTGATTGCGCGGGATCACGATAGATCACCGCCACGTGTCTCAGACTCCGGCCCTCTCCTCCTCAGCTTCTCCCAAGTTTCCTTCGACCTGTTCTGCTTCTTTCCACGCTCCTTCTTCACGGTGAGACACTTGGGAAGACAACTAGCAAGACATGACAGGGGAGGGAAGGTTAGGGGGCGTCTTCTTCTCGAAGTCTCGCGGGAGTCCGCGACGGTTTTAGCGGCAACTTCGATTGGAATGTCATTCCAGATACGGGGGTATGGTATTGGTAGGGCAAATTAGCTTCCCACCTCTATCCAGTGACTAATTAGCGTGAGCCGCGCGCGACTGACAGCTTTCTTCGGAGGAGGCCGTTTCTAGGCGGCGTTGGAACTGGGGAGGGCGGTGTGAGACTGGTGGTGGTGGTGGTGGTGGTGTTGGTCCAACGGCGAACCCGTGAGGTAACAGCCAATCCGTAGTCGCTGATCAGTGATGCCAAATTGGAGAAAGTCTCGGCCCTATATTTCTTCGTACGATCTATGCATACCGGCGTGGAGACTCGGGCAGAAAGAGAAAAAAAACCGGGAAAGAAGGAATAAGCAAGCTCAGGATTCGGTGGCATTCCAGGCATGGTTCTAGAAAAGAGAGGGAGAAACTGGAGGGGTTGAATCTGTCATGCAAGGGGGCATGTTAGCACCGATCCTGATCCTGATCCCATCCTTCATCTATACTCTATGACATAGCGACATGCGTGACACGGTTCGAGCACATGACAAAAGTGCAAACAATGCTGCAGCAAATCTAGCTCTGTATGCGGATGTCAAAATAAAGTGGGAAAGAGTGGCTGGACTGAAGTTGCATCGCATTTGGCCGCATCAATGTGGCCGTTGTTGCCTGCCCCCGGGAACACTCGGTCAAAGGGGCATATGCAGTCATCTATGCAGTGTATGCATCGAACGACTTAATACTGCTTACATCATGAGCTTCAAGTGAGGCCGCCGGGGGTTACGGCACGGGACCCAGCCAAACTGCCGTTGGTTGCTGTACCCGGTTCCGCAGACTTTGACAGGGCCTGCCGTGGCGTTCACCAACTCGCTCCATTTCGACAATGGGCAAACTCGGCGAAATAAAGGATGCAACATTGGCATCAACGGCAGCCAACAAGAATTCAAAAAGGTTGGGGACCTGCGGCTCTTGGATCCCCGAAGAAGCTACTGTTGCCGAAAGCCCACATCAAGAAGCTTGAACTTTGAAAAGCCCATGGAAATCTCATCCTCCTCCCCCACTCCGGCCGGCATCTCTCAAGCCTGCAGGCGATTCGTAATGACAATTCGAAAAGACGATGTCAGCTGTAGCGGGATCCACCCATTCGGCCGGTATTTCGTATTGCGGCATTGGATTTTGGGAGGGGACTGGTAATCCCATTCATTTTCTTGGCAATATATCAGACTTTTGAAATCTCCAAGACGTATCCGTACTCGACCGGGCGTGGCTAACCGCGGACTCTCCGCAAGCAGAAAAAAGCTTTTCCCTGGTTCCGGCTGAAGCACGGATATTTGTGTGCTGTTTGGAAGAAGTTCTGCCCTTGTTGAGGAGCCTCATTGATTAACACGGCACAAAGTCCAAACTGACAGCTCGTTTACGACAGCGAATCCCGTTTCCTTGTATGCCGCTTTGCTAATCAATGCTCGCACTCTTTTAGATGAAATCCGTTCCAGACTTAAACATGATCTGCTTACAGGAAACAACGCTCAAAAGTCGAAACAGAGAGCGAGCTCCACTTCAAAGCGACTCCATCCTCACTGGCACTTTTCGCCCCCGACAAAAAAAGCAACCCACCGGTGCCACTTTCGAGAGTCAATGGAACGGCAAACAAAAAATTGGTCTCCCCCCCCCCCACTCACACTACGACGTCCAGGTCGGGTCCCTGCGAGGCGCGTGTTGCCCGCGCTCCGCCCCGCCGAACCGCGGCCGACCCCGTAAGGGATCCACCCAACGGCCCCGGCGGCTCAAGACCCCCGAATCGTTAGCGCCAATAAATAACCCGCCGCGCGCGCGTTGGAACATTTCGTACCCGGGTCCCACCCATCAAAAGTCGTCTTGTTTTCTTTCCCTTCTCCGTTTCTATTGCCCAGGTTGTCCATCCATGATCCCTATGCCAAGGTGGAGGAGGAGGAGGAGGAGGAGCGTGCGGTAAACACATTATCAGCCCACTACCGCTGCGACGTCGTTGGTTTCGGGTCCCCGAGATCCTAGATGTGAGATCTGCGTGTTTCTCTCCCACTCTCGGGCTCGGAATGCCGAGCTTGCATTAGGGCCCGAGACTCGAGTGAAATAAATCATGAAGTAACTTGTCCATAGCGCGGACTAGTCATGTGATGATGGTCCATGGTGCCGTCGAGTTGAACGATAGCCTGTCCCTTCGTGTGCTTCTGGGCTGTCTTGTGGCGTCGAGGCGTAGCCCGGCTGAAGTCGTTGACCGATGTGCGTACAGAGGCGCAGGCGTAAGGATGTCGAGGTGTCACTGGCGTATCGCGATGCTCCGAACTTGATGAAAATCTAGCCAATTTTTGGCGAGATAGGCTTGCCGACGTTAATGTCAAACAGACAGCTTCACCTTCGTGAAGACGCCAAACGACCGTGTTGAGCCGTGTACTCACTAGGTGAAAGACGTTTACCCATCTCTGAAATCGAAAGTGTCCTTGGGTGACGTCTATCTCAGGAAGACGACGCCATTGGTGATTCCGAACGCGTGCTCTTACGAAGTGCTCTTTTCACAACCTACATCACCCTCTTTGTGTCGTGACACAAGAGGAAACATATGTACGTACATACGCTTGGACTTGTCGTCTCTATTGCAACATGCACGAATCTTTGGCCCCTCCATTGCGTAAAGCGGAAAGTAGAAATTAGACCCAACTCGCGTGAAATAGAGAGTATACACAATAATAATCCATCCTTAATATTCGTGGTAACCAGCCCTTCTACCCATTTAATCATCCGTATCCAATGTCCACTGGGTCTTTCCGAGTAAACCCCTTTACAAAATGGGGGGGGGGGGGGATAGGCAGGAGCAACATGGAACATAGGACATGTCCCCATGTCTCTCTCCTAGTGTTCCCTGTGTTTTATGGCTCTTTAGTGATACAAGTCCCTATTTTAAACCTATTTTGACGCCGAAAGCTATTGTCGATACTCACCAGCTTGTCGGACCAAACTTTGTTCCAGGCGCGGGCGTCGCCTGGATAGCCGTGCCCTGCGCGTCCATCGTTGCAGTCACGATATCGTTACCCCACCATTTAGGCGGCTCAATCTTGTTAAGCGTGAAAGCCAAGAAGATGACGAGCGTGGCGAGCGCCAGGCCGAGGTCGAGACCCGACGAGGTGAGGTAGTTGAGGCGCGACCACCAGCCAAAATGCTTCTTGCGAATGTGGTGCTGGAAGACGTAGCCGACGATGCCCCAGGAGAGGTAGTTGAGGGGCGTCGCGGGAGGGATGGCGCCGGCACCGCCAAAGATGAGGGGCGCCATGAGGTACTTGACGGGAGACTTGGGCCACTTGAGAGCGGCGAAGTAGAAGATTACGGGGAGGATGGCGCCGAGGCCGAAGAAGATGAAGAGGCCGGAGTAGACTTGGCCCGGGGAGAACATGCGGGCGGGACCGATGAGACCCCAAATTACGGATGCTGTGGACGGGGGCTGTTAGTTTTGTGATACGGGAGGGAGTGGGTTGAGGGGTAGGGACGACGTACCGGCAAAGAAGACGCGGCCGCCCGGGCAAGAGAACTTGTTCTCCTGGTGCGGCGTGCAGACATCGGGGATGTTCTTCAACGCGGCGTTGAGCACGGCGATCTGGATGAAGCAGGAGAAGGTGGTTGCGACGACTTGGCACATGAACATGGTTCTTGGCGGGATCTTCATGTAGTGGCCAAACTTCAAGTCAGAGACGAAGCTGAGGGACTGGGACATGGTGATGTAGCCAAAAGTCTTGAAGCTGTGTAACTTGTCAGCACAAAACGAGTCGATGATTCGATTAGAACACAGTGTAACTCACATCATGAGTGCGAGAGGTCGCCCAGGTTGGATGTAGCCGTAGATGAACTCCGTCAACACATTCAGACCAATCTGGTTGTTCGTGACAGCCTGAATAATGCCAATGGGCAGCGAGAAGCCGAACGAAATGGCCACCGCCAAAAGGAAGGCCCACCAGGTCAGGTTGGTCGGGTAGTACAGAACAGTCACGAAACCTAGACCAAGCATCTGCACGCGTGTTAGTGCATCATGACGGACCACAAAATCCAGCAAAGTTACTTACGATCACGAAGAGGCCCATGTACCACCAAGTCGGCGCCTCCTTGTACTTCCTCATGAGCTTCATGTGGATATCGGGCTGCTCCTTGTTGCTGTTCCTGTACTGGGCCCAAATCTGCTTTCCGTTGTGCAGATAGGTGTAGACGATCAAAGAAGCGATGGCAGCGAATGACAGACCGTACGACATGGCGAACGTGGTGCTGATGAACAGCGGTGAATAGTTCTTGTACGCCTCCTCGTTCAGTGTAAGCTGAGGGGTAAGGATGCGAGACGTGTTGTACGGGTTACCCGTGTTGTCGTACGTGCCCGAGTCGCTCATGGGCAGGAACTGAGCGTACCACACACCGCTGTAGTGGAAGACGGAGCAGCCGATGATGAAGAAGGTAACAACACCGATGAGGGTGTTGGCAATGGCGTGCCATGGGGGAATGAGCGGGGAGCCAACGAATCCGGAAATCTGAGTCCAGTCGAGAGTCAACGGCAGAAGTGACAGACCACTCGTTCCACCAAATAGCTGGTTGATGATAACATTGTTCGGGGCAATCCAGGTGGCGAATGCCATGATACTAAGGAATTGCGCGAGGAAGCCGGGGATCCAATAGTAGCAGAATGAGCCAAGAACAATGATACCGAACCACTTGTATCGAGGCATGCTGCCACCAATGAAAGTGGGATCGGGTCTGTCATTCGTCTCGTACATGGCATTCATCAAAGTGACGGAGACCAAGTTTCCGGGCCAGATCATAGCAGCCGGATAGACTGATAGTAAGGTTAGCGAGCCTAAATCTTGAAGTTTCTTTACGAGTACGCACCGAGGAACTTTCGCATGATGCCGGCAATTCCGTAACCCAAGGACTGAGTGGAAATGGTGAGAAGCAGTTGAAAGACGATGCCAAAGTCTTGCTTGTAAAACACCAGCTGGGCCAGGATAATGTCGGTAGCGTATGCAACGGAAAAGGAGACACCAGCCATCACGACAATGATGGAGTGCTCCTTGATGTTGAACGGTCCCGGGTTCAAGCTCCACTTGATGCCAAAGGTCTTGAACTGCTTCGTAGGCATCACCTTGGCCCAACCCTGACCGATAGGCCATGCAATAATCTGCGCAATTAGAGGACCAAGACCGATGGAAGGCTGTCGTAGTGAGAACAAGGTGTTCATTGAGGCACCAACAGTGACCAACATGAGACCGATAGTCCAGGCTCGGATGGTGTTGCAGGGCATATCTTCGTCGTAGTTGCGAACGGCTGCGCGTACTTCGGGATACGGTGAGTCCTCCTCCTCCTCCCTCTTCATAGCCAACTCATCGTCGACCTCTTCGATTGGCGTCGATGCCGCGTTACGAATTCTCGTCTCGTACTCTTCGGGCAGATTCGGATCTAAGAGAAGTTCATGTTCGGACCCTTGCTCATCTTCATCATCATAGCCGTGATAGACACTTGACTCACCCCATTGCGAGAGCCTCTCTTTCAAGTCCTCGACCGGGTCACGGTCTGAGAATCTTGAGGTGGTAGAGTCGGCGGGATTGATCTCGCGCCCACTGACCTCCACATCCGCTTTGGTATCGAGCCCGCGATCGTTGTCCGCCATCATGGGTCCTGAAGCCGTACCAGACGACTTGCCATTAGATGGTTGGGGCATGTTGAAAGTATTCCCAGGAGTGTGGGAGCACAATCATCGACGACAGGGTCAAAACGTCCAAAAGCAGGAGGAGGCAGTGGGTTTCTATATAGGGGGGAGAGTCTAAAGTGTCTAGGCGGATGGCGTTAGGAGAGAGAGAGTGTGTGTGAGAGAGGCGGGAGACGGGAACCCGCAGAGGTACGAGCTACGAGCGCCGATCCCAGACCAACATGAAGCAAAGGCTAAAAATGAGCCTCTGGTTGTACTCGATAAGCCTCTGGTATGTACAGAGTCTCTTTCGAGGCCTACAGTGAGTGTGGCGTGATTGGACCTGGGACTCGAATGAATCAACCTCGCAGGTGCTTAGTAGTGCCTGGTACGCAGGAGGGCCGACCCCGTGCTCTCAGGAAACAGGGTGATGCTCGGCAGGAAAGGACGGGCGATCCGCAGACTGGGATCAGACTAAAGGATGGCGAGGGTGAGTGAGGGCGATGACTGGAGCGAATAATGGTGGAGGGGTGTGATGCTGTGGGATGATCGGACGGCCAGAGAAGTCGAGGGAAAGACGAGGGCAAAGGCATGAATGGGGGCTAATCTCAAGGAAAGCGAGTTTCCCGACTGGTGACACTGCTCGGACAAGAAGATTGGGATCGAAGTGGTTGCAGAGTTCTCATAGGACGAGTGGTCATTGATGATAAGAAGGGAAACAAATGCGACGCTGAAACCAAGCTGCGGCACAACTCAGCACAGATGCAGTGTGGTGTGGCGACTCGAGGCCCGGATACAGAGCCGCAAGTTTGCGGGGATGGACTTGATGAAGGCGGACGTTGAGTTTTGCAGATGCCGAAATGCGATGGGAGACCCTGCAAGGCGGGATGGCCAAGCTTCCGAGTGTGCCCTCTGTTCGTGTGTGTTCCTGTGTTCCTGGCGGGCTCGTTTGTTTCTCTTGGCTGCTCAACCTGGCGATGATAACGATTTGGAATGCCGGGAAGACGTCGATGTCTGAAACGTGGCTCAATGGAACGGTTGGTGAGATGAGATGTCGTCTTCCAGGGATTGGCGATCTTTGAATGGCTGGACTAGTTCACCTCCTGGAGTGAGGTTGAGCAGGATGATCCGATGGTGCGGTAGAGGATGTCACCTCCCAGTCTCATGAGGCTGCAATAAAGAAGCAAGTTAAGAAAAGCTTCTTTTACATGGAAGCAGCGTCGGCTTGTGGGAGACTACTGTACGTCAAGAGAAAGATGGGAAAGAAAGAGTGAGTGAGAGTGAGAGCACATGCGCCAGTCGCAACGTGTGTCGTTGCGCAGCGTTGCGTTGCGTTTCCGACGCAGAGGCCAAGGTCCCCGATTCCAGCCAATCATCTGACACCTAAGAGGCTGAATCCAGAATTCCAGACCCAAAACCCCCATTGAGGCGACGTTAGTGTCCCCCGCTTCCCGCTGCACTTGTCCCCCGCCGCCATTCAGGCCCAGGGCATTTCACCCAAAAGGGGGTCAATGGAACTCAAGATAAGGTACCATACCTTACGCTACTGAGATCCCGACACTGTGGCCTCAGCACCAAAAAGCCCCCTTTTTAGCTGTACATTGTTCGCTTTGACAGCCTCTGACAGCACAGTGTTTGCATGCAGCCCCTGCAGCGACAGGTCGACAATCTGCACTTTTCGACACCTCACCTTAGCGAGTGCCGAGTACGTACTCTCCCATCAAGAACGCGCTAAACTGCATCTGTGCGGCGCAGCAGAAGCGACCCGACCGCGGTTTTTCCTACATCTCTACTAACCTATCCGTAACATTGTTCCGACTTCACCTGTCCTACAGACCGCACAACCGTCCTTCACCATCGCTGCCGGCTTAGCCATTGACACGGAGGACCCTACCGTACCAAATCACCATCATCCCTACCTGCGATAGACACATCGCCCCAGCGCAGCCTCTCCCCTTTTCATCCCCGCCCTTTCCACTTTGTCGTTTGCTACCTTATTCCCCCCATTTACATGTCGGTGCGTCTGTAGTTCAAAACGACACACAGATATTGACCCTGGCTATGGCACAAGAGTCATGCGACGAGTTGTCGTGACAGGGCTCGGCGCCATTTCGCCCTTCGGTGTTGGCGTGCGTACCACGTGGAAACGTTTGTTGGCTGGAGAATCTGCCATCACCAGTGTGGCTGACTTTGAGCCGCGAAGCCGCTGGAAAGACCTGACGAGCACAGTTGCTGGCGTAGTCCCCAGTCATGGCTCAGGTCCCGATCAGTGGCGGCCGGGTGACTGGCTGGACGCCACGGAACAACGTCGTATGTCCAAGTTTGCCCAGTACGCCGTAGCATGTGCCGACATGGCAATGAAAGATGCCGGGTGGAATCCGCAGAGCCAAGAGGACAAGGAGGCCACGGGCGTGTGTCTTGGCAGCGGTATAGGAAATCTCGAGGAGATTTACGAGACGAGCTTGGCCTTCAACCAACAAGTGAGATCTCGCTGCAGTGATCGACAAGCGAAGCCAAGCTAAAGTCTGTTCTGGTAGGGCTACAAGAAGGTTTCACCACTCTTCGTTCCCAAGATTCTCATCAACTTGGCCGCCGGCCATATCTCAATGAAGTACGGATTGCAAGGCCCCAACCATTCCGTCACAACCGCCTGTACAACGGGTGCTCATTCCATTGGAGATGCGATGCGATTCATTGCTTTTGGTGATGCCGACGTCATGGTTGCCGGCGGAACGGAATCCTGCATCCATCCCCTGACCTTTGCTGGTTTCGGGAGGGCAAGGTCCCTCTCCACAGCTTACAACCACCACCCCCACGCCAGCTGTCGTCCCTTCGACCGCGACCGAAATGGTTTCGTCGTTTCGGAGGGGTCGGCAGTCCTTGTCCTGGAGGAACTCGAGCACGCCAAGGCCCGCGGAGCCAACATCTACGCGGAGGTGAGGGGCTACGGGTGCAGCGGCGACGCGCATCACATGACGGCCCCGCGGGAAGACGGACACGGAGCATTCCGCGCCATGAAGCTTGCTCTGAAGAACGCGGAAGTTCGACCGGCCGAGGTGAGCTACATCAACGCGCATGCAACAGGGACACAGGTTGGCGATGCGGCAGAAGCTTCCGCGATACGAAGCATCATGACAGGCGAGGAGGGTTACGCGGACGAGTCGCAGGTGACTGTGAGCAGCACCAAAGGTGCCGTTGGCCATCTGCTAGGGGCGGCTGGCGCCATCGAGGCCCTGTTCGCCGTGCTATCGGTTGCAGAGGTGAGTCGCGGCTATTTGGTTTCTGAAACCAGAACCTTATCTTCCCCAGACTTTTTTGGTCTTTTTCTGCCCAACTGAATGTTTTCCTCTGACTCTTAACCAAAAGGATATCGTGCCGCCTACGCTGAACCTCGAGAATCCAAATGTCGGGGGATCCATGAATATGGTACCCCTCGAGGCACAAGCGAAACAGGTCAACGTTGCTATTTCCAACAGCTTTGGCTTTGGCGGGACGAATGCCTCGCTGGTCTTTTCCAAAGTGCGTTAAATGAGGACAGCCGTGCCGATAGAATCAGAACAACCATGCGATGACGGCTGCGCCCGCGGAATGTCTAAATTGGCTCTGGCTTAGACTCAGACTTTGGGCACACCATAAGAGAGGCTTTATGGAAAGCTTCGCATTGTAAGACTCGATGTATGATTGGTTACGAGAATTGTAGGAGATAGAATTGCCGACATACGTACGCGGCCACTACGAGCTTAATCTCTGCTTTAACATCAGATATGAGCGTTCCCAAGGCTCTAAATGACTTTAGGTGCAAAGTAACGAGCCTTGAATAAGGCTCATTGTGAGAAAGTGCGCTTTATGGGCCGTCCATGAAGTTCGACGACACCTTGGGGGGAAGAAAAGTAGCCGATTTCTGTTTCTAAACTACAGCATGCAAAACGCCAAGATCGAAGTCAAGGTAATTGAGCGTCGTTGCATTGTCAATCCAAAGAAGCTGAATGGTGTTTGCCTACAGTGTCTAGTCTTCGAGAGAAGCACGGTACGCAGGCGTGGTGGACATGGCCCGAAGTTCCGCCGGCCTGGCATGTGCTAGCTCGAAATTTCCAATTCGATGTGTTCATGAACTTTTTTTTGGATGACGTCCAGACTTTTTGTAAGCTCCGCGTTTCTGGGCCCAAGCTGCTGGTCAACGTCCAATACCCCGATTCTTCGGCTCACGAGACCTTGATTGACCGCATTCACTTTCGAATGAATCGACGACCCCCTTTACACCTATCACACACGCAACATTCCTAGATAAGACACGGAACCCGGTCCTTTCTCTGATATCCCTGATATCCCGAATCAGCAATAACCTTCAAGATGGCCTGCCAAAGCTGCCGATACCAGGCAAGACTCCTAGCCCGGAGCCTACGCGCCACCGCCGACCTGGCGTCCGCATCGCCGTCCCAGCAGACATCCATCGCCGCGACGGCGCGCCGAGCGGCGGTACTGACGACATCCAAGACCGGCGGCCCAGCCGCGACTACCACCATGGGAAGGAGGCACTTCAGCCAGACGGCGACGCGGCGGGAGGCGGCGCCGTCGTCCGGCGGACTCAAGCAGGCCATTGCGTCGGGCATGATGGCCGCCGCGCCAAAGACCATGGCCGCGACCCTGACCACCTCCCGCCTCGAGGCGCTATACAAGATCTGTTCGTCGCCGGCGCTGTACAAGATCTCGGAGCAGGAGCGCGCCAAGGATATGGTGCGCATGACGGCCGAGGGGGAGGAGGTTGGAGACCCCATTGGGCCGTGGTTGCAATGTGCGTTTTAACTATTTCCTCTCTGCCTCCCATCCCTCCATGTTTGAGTTGTAATCGCAGTGATACTGACACATCCATTAACAGTCCTCGACCTCCAACCGGGTTTCAGCTCCTGGTCACAAGCCACGATGCTGCACATGTACCTCGTCCTCGCCCGCCTGCGCTGCCTCGACCGCGACAGCTCCCGCAACCTGCAGCACCAGTTCATCGACCAGTTCTTCTTCGACTGCGAGCGCATGATGCACCTCAACCACGGCATGACCTCGTCCGCCCTCCGCCAGCGCTACCTCAAGGAAATCTTTGTCCAGTGGCGCGGCCTCATCGCCGCTTACGACGAGGGCGTCGTCAAGGACGATAAAGTCCTCGGCGCCGCCGTGTGGCGGAACCTGTTCAAGAGCCGCGAGGATGCCGACCTGCGACAGGTCGCTGCCGTGGTCGGGTGGATGCGCGCTACGCTGCAGGACCTCGAGGCGGCGCCCGTGGAGGACATTCTGGTGGCGCCGGCTAAAGTGTTCAAGAGGGATGTGAGGGAGATGTTTGCTCTTGTTGATGCTGTTGGGCCGCAGGTCAAGGGGGATGTTGCGAAGCTTGGGGGTGGCCAGGAGCAGGCGGCGGTAAAGGCGTAAGAGAAGGATTCGGAGAGAGAGAGAGAGGGTGGAGGGTAGTCGTATGGCAGCGGATCAGACATTCTGAACGATTCGTGGGTCGCCGTAGTGTATCGATTTTTGGGGAAGATGATGAGAATCATGTACAGCATTTGACGGACGTCGCAGACTGTAGAGCCTGGCATGGGGAAGGGAGATGCTGCAGGCCTTGTAATTTTGTACAATCACCAACGCATATTAAAGGTTCCCAGACAGAATGGAGGATCACGAATAAGAGTCCATCCAACTCAGCATTTCTTGTAATGTAGTCATCTTATCGCTCCTTCCTGTACTATGAGATGAGCAAAAGGGAAAAGAATATTCATGACCCAAAAATTACGAGATCAAATCTTCTCCCACATCTGGAACTCATACCTTGTCCCATTCTCCTCAATCTCACCCCCCTCAACCTCCTCCCCAACCCACTCGTCAAGCCCCTTCTTCTCAACCTGAGCCCATTCGCTCCCCTCGCCCTCGCCACCAAGTTTCAGCGGGAAAAACGCATCACACTCAAACTCCCCCATAACCCTCGTCAGCAGAACCCTCTTGGCCTCGGGCACCTCGAGCGCCGCGCCGTAGATCTGCGCGCCGCCAATGACAAACACCTTGCCCAGCTTGCCGGCCGCGGCTCCGCTGGCATCGGAGCGGAGGAACGCGAGGGCCTGGTCCAGCGAGGAGACCTTTACTGCGTCCTTTTCGAAATCCGTGACCGCCGCCGTGTCCGTACCTGCAGCCGAAGAAGAAGTGTCCAACGAAGCAGGGTGAGAGCGGCTGATGACGATGTTGAGGCGGCCTTTGAGAGGTCTGAAGCGGGGCGGGATGCTGTCCCACGTCTTGCGGCCCATGATTACGGCGTTGAGGGCGTCTGAGGGTGCCTAGAGCCCGATTGTCTTGTCAGCCATAGAACGGCACTTGTGCGCTGTGATGAGGTTCTCATGCGATATCATGTCGCAGTAGCCGCCAGTGAGACTAGGCTTCAAGAAAATGTTCAAGACTCCCATCTCATATGAAGCGAGTTCAGCAGGAGAAGGAAGATATGGCCTTCTACGTACCTGTGGAGAAAGCCTCTTCGTCACGCGCGCAAAGTAAGCCATCTCCTTCTTCAGTCCCGTCCACGGCAGGCCGCCCTTGGCGCCGATGCCCATGTTGCGCGTCGCCGCGACGATGAGCGTGAGTTCGTGGCTCATGATGGTTTTCTGGTGGATCTTCCTCCTTTTTAAGCGCTGTTCTGTGGTTCCCTGGACCTGGATAATTCGCCAAAGAATGAGGGTGTAAAGTATGGCCTCGAGGGTGATAAACTCTGCTTTGGCTATTCCCTTGTTTGAGTGTAAGTGTGAGGTGCGTGGTGCACTCCGAGTTTTGCGCTAGCTGAGTGACAATTGGTGCCGGCCGATTGGTGGGCTCGTGTGGAATGTCGAATCAAAGGTAAGAATGAAATCAATTCATGACTGACTAACGACCACATTTACAACGACCTGGGTCTTTTTCTAAAGTCTTTGAACATTGAGAACCCATTTCTATAACGGAACACATCTTCTTGAGCTGTGGATATGATGGTAGTCAGTTCCTTATACAAAACCTCTTTAGAACTACTCGCGGACCAGACTTGCAGCGTCAGATATGTCACATCATACACTGCACTTTCAGAGGCACATGGAAATTCTTACATCATCTCCCAATCCTGGTATATTCGCACTTGGTATAATATAAGTGACTTCCGAGTCACACTTGACCAGCCTAGCTATTGCTGGCCACAGAACCTGAACGCCGTCGACGTGTTGGTCGAGAAAGTCATCCTGAGAATAGAACTATCCTCCCGTCATTAAGTTTTCGTAAACCCCTTTCCTTTCATTCCCTGGTCCACCACACCCATTCATCTCAACTCCACTGAAGGAAAATACCGCGGTCCAGCGAATCCTTTGGCAAGGACCGCTTGTATATCGATATTGCTGCCAGCTGCACGACTGCTACTCCACATCTTCAAGAGTATGAACCTTCCAGCAACTGGCGGATCAAAGCGTATTGTGCATTTGCTCTTGTCCTTCTCAATAAAGAACTTGGCATGCGGCGCCATGAGACCACGTCCACCACTGACAGCCCGAACAGCCTCCTGCGTTGCCATTTGATTCGCCTCAACAGCCTCTGCCAGTGACATATCAGTAGGGTCACGGCGCCGGTTTGTGAAGGAATAATCTTCAAAGTCGGATGCAAATGGATTGCCGTCGTCGCTGCTGTCACTCTCAAACGGCAAGGACCCAATTCTATTGGGAGCAGTTCGATTCGCAGTGATTATAGGTGTATCATCATCGTCGGTCTCTTCGTAACTGCATTCGGTGGTGATGTTGAAGGGTGGCAAGTGTGTGGTGAATTCCGGCGGGATCTGTGCTGTCCGACTCTCATTTTCATCGTCATCGTGTCCCAGACTGTATAGCCGTCTCTGCCGAGTGTGCGTTCTCGTTACAGTCGTTCCGTCTTCGTGATGCCGTATTGAGATTATCGGGGCTAGTGCTCTGGTAGCCGTTGTGCGACCTGATCTTTGCGGAGCATATTGTATTTCGTATTCCGCCGTTCGTCTAAGAAGCTCATCCTGATTCATAGAGACAAAGATCATACCCTCCCGTACGCTACGTGTATCTGTTAGATACAGCTCCCAGAAAATAGGGGAAACTTGAGATACTTACGGTGAAGAGTAATTCGATGCCGGCGCCTTTATGACAAGCTCCTTCAAGCTGAAAGCCGTACCACCTTGGTGCCGCAGAATGATGTTGCAGCGATTAGACTGTGTGCAGTATACAGTCTTGTCGTCCTTGAGGATGTTTTCGTGGGCGTGAAGGGTGGCGTTCTCATACAGTCCCCCATCACAGCTCATGATTTCCATCTTTAGTTGACCTGACTCGACCTGGCCATACCGTCCATATCGAAACCCCGTGAAGCTCTGGGCAATTCGTTCAGAGTCCAGCTTTCTCCTCTTCACCCTCCGATTCTCCTCCGGGTATTCCTCTGACGGAGGTAGAGGCGAAAGATTTGGCGGGGATTGATTGGGAGGCATCCTGGGCGGCGAAAAGGGTGAGGAGCTGTACTGGGCTCTCCTATTCCACAGAGCTCTGACTGCTTCCAAGTCGTCTTCCGTGCCGTCAGTTCGTTGACGCCCGCTAATTGTCCTGGTAGTTCTGTACCCAAAGACTGGGGGCAACTGGAGGGGTTGGCGCCGGGTGTTATCGTCGTCGTCTCGCTGGTCGTTCTGGTCGTTTTGCAAGATATCTAGCAAATTTGAGTTTTGGCTCCAGCCAAGGCTGTTGTTTCGGGAGAAACCAAAGTCGTCTTGCGCCTGAGACATAAATGCCGTGAAGCCACTCAAACTGTTGCCCACGAGCTCGTCGTACTCGGCCTGAAAATTCCGATCAGCCATGTGCCGCGTGAGCTGGTAGTAGGTTTCGGCTTGGTCCTGCGTAGTGTAAGGCTCAGGCTCCCAGGGATGTCGTCGTGTGGTGTTTGGGGAGAAGGTGAGGCGACTCGTGTCTCTAGAAATCGGCGGTAGTGGAGGAAGCCTGCGGTGTGGTGGCAGGGGCGGGTAGCCGTCGTCGTCTTCGTCGTCGTCGTGCCTCTGAATACGTTGGCTCGGGTCTGGCTGTTGTGACGACATGCTTCGTTGACGAAGGTTTCAAGGGCTTAGCGACGCACGCGCCAGGAGACAAACCGATCTGTGAAAGTCTCCTGGTGCTGCGCTCGTTACTGTCGACGTGAGATAGGCCACGGCGAGAGTGGGAGCGCCGGTTCGAGGGGTGGAAATTATGGGGTTTAGTGGGATCGAGTGAAGGCGGCCGAGCAGTAAAGATTCGTGATCCAGCTACCTGGAGGGTTATCGATCGGGGCGGCGACTAGAAGAGGGTAGAAGTGTCAATAGCCAGCAGATAAGGCGAGATCGTCGCACAGAAGAGGATGAGAGGCGTAGCCGCCCGTGGGAGTGTAACTTGGGCGTACGGGCTGAACCTCCTCCATCCACCAGGATTGCACTAACAAAGGTAGTGTACGCGAAGGGCGATCGCTGGCCCCAGTATTGACCCTCGTCGCAAGTAGTGAATCGAAGAGTGGTGGGAGTCTGGAGCTTTGGTTTTGGTGCTGTAGGTGGTAGAAGCGGGCAGAGTATGAGTGCAGACAAGAGGGCCAGACGGAGCTGGCGCGAACGGCCGTCGATGCAGCTCGGGTTGTGTCGTCAGCAGGTCGGCGGAAAAGCAAAGATGGTTGGTTGATGATACAAGTTGGAGTTGGACTGAAGTGCCGCTGACCGCTGGTGGTGGTGCTGTTGCTGGTGCTTGGATTTCTGTTCCAAGTCCCCCTCGATAGGAGGCGAGCAAATGAGCAGACAGCCAGTGAAAGCGGTGGAATCGCCCTGCTGCACCCGCTAAAGAGAGACCCCCCTGGCCCTGCCCATCGCGGGGTTTCGTACCTGTAAGAACCAGTGAGGCAACGGGGGAGAGAGGGGCGTCGGCACCAAAATGCTACGGGATACATCATCTTAGTATGTAACACTCTGCTAAGCTAAGGTACCACTTAAGCGTGGCCTTAGCGCGTTATCCGTGTTAGGGGCGCCGAGGACTGCGTTCCATGCGAGCGTTCTACGTACCTACCTCACTTACTTTAGGTACCGGAACAGGGCCGCCGCGTTAACAATTCTTTTGTCGAAGCTGCCTTCCTTGTCGAAGCTTGCTCTATTACCTGCCTCCTAAGGTACCTTAGCCTCGACCTCAAAGTGAACCCATCCCGTCCTCAGCCTTGCTTTGTGAGGTGAGAGGTCATTCTCATATATCGCCATCACTTCCTTCTGTCTGGAATTTTTCCTTCTGGAAAATCCATCAATTTCTTTTTTGCTGCTTCCGTCATTGGATGAGCGAAACCTGCGATACCCCCTTCACATCTTTTACGACGGACTCAAACCGATCTCACTTGACGCGGTCTCACCTCTCAACTCTCGCTTCATTGCGCCAACTCATCTCACGAGCCAAACGACGACGCGCATGACTTACTGAGCTGCCCTGACGATTCGCGACTCAATTTCACAGGATACGAGGACAACATCCTTTTTAGATCTACACATTCTCATCAATCGACATCACTCTTATCTCCTGACTTCATCATGGAGGAGCAACCGCAAACGAAGGAGACGCCGGTGCCAGAGACGCAGGCGCAGCAGCAGCCAGCACAGCAACCCGCACAAGAAACCGCGGCCCCGAGTAGCAACGCGTCAGCTCAGGAAACCGCTCTGCCTCACATGCCTTTTCCCAATCCCTCCAACGGGTTCGATCCTAGCATGCAAGCCGCGCCAATGGACCAGGTACTCCCGGAAGCGTTGCAGGAAGTCATCCCCGGAGCCATGCCCGGCATCCTTCCCGGCATGTTGCCCACGGGCGAGATGTTCATGCCTCAGATCCTCCAGCAGAACGGACAGCAGCAAATCTTCATGGGCAACGACATGCTTCCAAATATCCCAGCTCCGGCGCCGGGCATGAGCGCAGGTACGTAGGCCTGAGCCATCTACCTACATGAGACCGTACGGACAAACTGACAGTTTCTACTAGATGAAATTGCGCTCTACGACCGTCAAATCCGCCTCTGGGGCATAAAGGCCCAGGAAAAGATCCGCAACGCCAACATCCTCCTCATCACAATGAAGGCCCTCGCCAACGAAATCGCAAAGAACCTTGTCCTCGCCGGCATCGGCTCCCTCACCATCCTCGACGGCGCCCCCGTCTCGGAATCAGATCTGGGCTCCCAGTTCTTCCTCTCCGAAGAGGAGCACCACGTCGGGCAGAACCGCGCCCAGGCCGCCGCCGCCGCCATCCAGAAGCTCAACCCGCGCGTCCGCGTCCACGTCGACGCCGAGGGCATCAAGTCCAAGGGCACGAGCTACTTCTCTGCGTTCGACATCGTCATCGCCACCGACCTCGACCCGGACTCCCTCAACATCATCAACACAGCCACCCGCCTGCACCAGCGCGCCTTTTACGCCGCCGGCACCCAGGGCCTCTACGGCTTCGTCTTCTCCGACCTCATCGAGCACGACTACGTCATCGAGCGCGACCTCGGCAACGTCGCCACCAAGCTCGCGCCAGAGACGCGGACCCGCAGCGTCGTCGCCGTCAACACCAAAAAGGAAGGCGGCAAGACCATCGAGATGGTGACCAAGCGCGAGCTCTACTCGACCTGGTACCTCGCCAGCGACGGCGCCACCCTGCCCGACGAGTACGCAAAAAGCGCGCGCAGGAAAAAGGCCGTCAGCCCCGTCATCTCGTGCCTGCGCGCCCTCTGGGACTTCCAGGTGCTCAACAGCGGCCGCCTCCCCAGCCACACAAAGGAGGACCTCGGCCTCTTCACCAAGCTCGCCACGGCCAAGCACGCTCAGCTCGGCCTGCCCTCGGAGACGCTGCGCTCCGAGGTCCTGCGCGGCTTCCTGCAAAACATCGGCAGCGAGATGGCCCCCGTCACCGCCATTCTCGGAGGCCAGCTGGCGCAGGACGTCATCAACGTCCTCGGCCAGACCCAGCAGCCCATCCAGAACATGGTCATCTTTGACGGCAACACCATGGAGGCGTCGGTCCTCCCGCTCCACCCCGTCGGCGAGCTGGGACGCGGCCTCCTCTCGCTCGCTGCTCCCGCCGGCCTCATGCCGAATGGCGGGGGCCTGATGCCTGCTGATCCCAGCATGATGATGAGCATGGATGGTGCGGTGGACTTCAACAACCAGATCCTCACGCAGTAGTCTGCCAGGCAGTGGTTTAGACATTTGCGGTTGTGTGTATGTGTATAACAGTTTCTCGCGAGGGGTCGGCGATGATGGCAGAGAAAATTCGTCCTGAACATCCCTTTTCGCCGGTGCGGAAAAAATAAAAATGGCTCGGATACATGTAATATCAGATACACTGTAATCAGAACACAAAATTGAAGAGGCTCACGCTCCATTTGCATTATGCTGTTCTGTTGAAACTTTATGAAACTTTCAGAACTGTGACTCCGGTTCCTCCCTCAATGACCTCGCGAACTCCAAGCAATGCCGCTTTCTCCTGGCATGCAAGGCTGCCGTGATTATGCGAAGTTCTATGAGAAGTGTGAATAAGGCCTTTCGAGTGAGCAAACAAGCAGCTGTGTGTTCTCTCTCTCTATGTATGGACGATAAGAAACGTCTCTCTAAGCTACTTCTCGACTTCGTCTGTCAGGTATGTATAATGATCTTGAGAGTAACATATGAGCTAATCCAAATTAATAGCAAGAAACAAACACAGACTTATAGTAGCTCTCCGATTTTGCCTCTAAGCAATCGACGAGCTCACCTTCGACTAGTGACCAAAGCATTTGGTACCACTCTGCTTCTTGGCGGATATGAAGCGTCCATGAGGCAACATCACTTACTGGGCCGCATGAGATAACGCGGAAACTAGATGAATCATGACTTCACTTCACAAGCAACGCTCAGCAGCATCCTTCTCAAAACCAATTCTTCTTTTCGTATTCATTATCATTCCAAATATGCCGAGGCACTATTGACCCCGGCTCCTCGGCCCTAGCTCTAATTTCATTCAATGAGCTTCTCCACCTGGCTTTTCAGCCCAGCCCTCTCTCTCTCTCTCTCTCTCTCTCTCTCTCTCTCTCTTTCTCTGTGTCTTTCATCCGCATACGGATGACGCGAACAAAGGATCTTCATATGTGGAAGACCAATGTCCAAAGTGATGTGATAAAAATACATGCTCTTTTCGCTTGTTCCGATCCGCTTGTGACACGATTCTCGGATTCCATTCAGGTTGTCTTGGGACCTGGCTTATTGGCAGTCGTCTTCTTAGCGACCGCCTTCTTCGTAGTCGTCTTCCTGGCAGCTGTCTTCTTAGAGGCTGGCTTCTTGACAGCCGGCTTCTTCACTCCCGCGCCTGTTAAACCTTCCTTACTTGGGTTCAGCTCTGGCAACGTGAGAATCTGCTCCTAGCGGGACCCGCGTCGCTCGTCGCCGTTCTCATCTGTCTTCTGGCGCTGGATCCTATTATTGTTTATGTTCCATCCCCGAATTTGGACAGGGCCGCGACGCGGAGGGGGTTCCGTAGGCGCATAGTCTTTGATGTTTTCCTTGTAGTCATACTGAACGGTTCGCAGTTCAGGGCCTTGAGGCCAGCCTACTCTGTGAGCAGGCAGGGGGGCGGGGGCCAGCTTGGGGTATTTGCTGTTTCCTTGTGCACTTGGAGTCGATGAGCCACTTCCAGCCCGGCTTCTAGACGGTTCGCCAGGTTGCTGCGGAACGAACTGAAGATTCGGAGGGCTTTGTGCCGGGGCAATGGATGAGTAAGTGGGAGACATGCCTGGATGTCCATAAGGCGGCGGTTGCTGCTGTTGCTGCTGCTGCAAAGGTGGTGGTGGAGGTTGCGAGCCAGTGTAGGGTGGGTACTGGCTCATCATGGGCGGCAAACCTGGCTGCTCCTGTGTGTATCCATTGTGGTATGGCCTGGGTGGACCGGGGGGGTAGAACGAGCCGCTATTGGTGCTCATATAAGGTGGCGGCGGCGGCTGTTGTTGCTGCTGCTGCTGTTGCTGTTGCTGCTGCTGAATTTGATGTTGCTCGATCTGAACACCCTGCTCTGGTGCAGCGGGAGCACTCTTGCGGCCACGGGACGGTCGCAAGGGTGGAAGCGGCGAGCTCCTGTCCTGAGAAGGGTTCGTGAATGGCATGCGAGATGTGGAGCCAGATTGTTGCAGCTGGGGAGAGACTTGTGCCATGGGTCCTCCTTGCATAGGCATGCTGGGCAATTGGTAGCCCTGCTGGCTCTGACCGTAAGCCTGTTGTTGATATTCATGATGTGCGGCCGACGCGTCCATCGGCGCAGAGTAAAGACGCGGGTCGATCATGGGGTCTGCTTGCGGCAGGTGTTGCTGGTTATGCGGATGAGGCAAGTGCTGCTCGTTGTAGGCCGAAGGAGCGCTGTGCTCGTGGTACATGGAGTGCCGGCGGGTATCATTGGTGGCGTCAATCGAGGACCTCATTTGAGACATCTCGACTGGTCGAGCAGGGGGTAATTGGTTCGAGTACGGATCTCTCATCGACGGAGTTTCGATAGATTGGTGAATCCGACCGTCGACACCTGGTGAAGCGATTCGTGGTTCAATCCAGCCGACACTATCGTTTGAAGGTGCAGCCTGGATGCGGAACTCAGCGGGAATGGGCTGAACCACATAACCAGAGTCGATGTGATGATGATGGGAATGGGGAGGTGGAGGACCGTCAACTGGAATGGGTTGGCTGATGGGAGCATCGGCCATGACAAGGTCGACGGGCTGGGGAGGGTAGGTGGAAGTAGACGCATCTGCGAGGATTGCGAGCGCAGTAGTGTCAATAGGCTCCGGCACCAGGACGGGAGCTGGAGGCTCAACGGCAGCTGATTCGGACCCTCCAAATATGTCGCGAATAGCGTCATAAGCACGGGTAGCAGGCCTGACTGGGGTCGGAGCGGGCAGGATCACCGGCTTCTCTTCGACAGATCCCAAGACCTTGGACTCCGCCTCGACGGCTTCCGCAGCCACGACGAGCTCCTCCAACCCAGCAATGTTGAGGGCAGAGTCGTTCATAGGGAGGGGCGAAGTGGCAGGCGTATCCTCCAAACTCGCGGGCTCGGACTCCTTGATAGACTCGGCGATGAGTCTTTGCTCGGCATATTCTTCAGAGATTTCCTTAAGAGCCTTAAGCTCAGGTCCCTCAATGTCTTCGGGAGAGATGTCTTCCTTTTCACAGATGGAAGAGAGAATCGCACCCATTCTTTCCGAGTATGGCTTGTCGGCTAGAGCAATCTCGACCTTTGCAACGGGGACGACACGAGATGCGTGGATGGTCTTGCCTGAGGGAGTAAGGAAAACAGTAGGATGCATCGGCTCTGCTTCTGGCTTTGGCGGCTCAGAGTCATTTTTGCTCGTGGGCAGGAAGCAACCCAATCGGGGATGAGTGCCGTGCTTCTGGACAAGTTCCAAGTCGTAGTCTTCTTCGTCGAGGTCTCTAGCATCCCAACGAGCAAGCAGAGGATCAAAGTGCCAGGTGTTCGAGTTTGGCTTGCCGAGATACTTTCCACGCTTAGCGAGCGTGGCTCCATGCCTAGGGGAGTTGGTGGAATCACGGAATCCAATCTCGTCGTCGTCGAACTGGAACGATGGAGGAACAATGAGGCGATTCGCGATACTCGCTCCATTCTTGGCTGTCGGCCGGTTGACTTGTCTGCAACCGTATTCATCTGGCTCTGACGCCTTTGCTGGCAAGGCGGGCTCTCTCTGGTCAGCGGTCAACGGACCCTCAGGTACCGGCGTGCTCTCATTCGATTCGTCTTCAATGGGAGCATGCTGAGCCGACATGATACCAGCAATGTGGCGGACGGGCGCGACATCGGCAGCAGACCTCTTGGAGGCCGGCTGGCCATCTGGTTGTTGGTTGGCTTTGCGCTTGCTGACTCGTCCTCCAGTCGCTGCCGCGGAAGGCGGCGCCAAAGTCTCCTTCGCCGTCTGTGGCTCCGCCCAAGCAGCCTGTCTCAGGGCATGGGCTTCGGTGCCTTCGACGAGTTGAGGATAGGGAACGAGTGCTCCGTCAACGTAGACTTCATAGAGGCCGAATTCTTGGGCTTCCTTGTCCGAAATTTGCTTATAATTCCAGCCGGCATCGACGAGCTGAGGCCAGTGTGAATAACCGAGATACGCAGAAAAAAATAGAATGAAGAACAGAATGAACTTACGTCAACAGGAAGACCATGATCATGAAGGTATTCCAGAAGGTTGAGGCGATGAAGCTGCGCATCCAAAAATCTGTCTTCCGCATCTTCAACTCCGTTCTAATGCCGCGGGTGACGTTAGCAGAAGACCAGGGGAGAGGGAAAAAAACATGACATATCAGTCGGGGCCTCACGAACCTTGAAAATATCGCGAACGGCGCCGAGCTTGGCATGTTTGGACTTGAAGACGGTTCTGGCGGCAGTCGCCAGTTTGTTCTCCAAGTAAAGGAGGGATCTTTCAAAGCGAGCGCCGAGATTGTCCTCGATGACTTTGAATTCCGGCACCGTTTTGTGGTAGTCCTTGTCATTTGTGAGTGTGTCGATAGAGCGCGATGCCAGATCTTGTAGCGCTGGCTTCACGGCATTAGCGAGAGCCGCGTACTGTGCCTTGAGCTCGCGTTGCCGTTCATAATTTGCCTGGACTTTGTCGTCTGAGAACTGCTTGAAGCGGCCGCGTCGACCAGTGCCGGCTGTGGCTACAGGTTTGGGAGGCTCCTTCTTAGGCGCGACAGCTTTTCTGCCCCGGCCTCTACCGCGGCCCTTGGCCTTGGGGGTAAGCTGAGGCGTCGGAGTCGAAAAAGACTGCTCCGGTGTCTCAACGTCTGACATGATGGCGATGGCCGTTCATGAAAGAGACGTGAAGACGGGGGAAATGGGGGTATGTGGAGGCAAAAGTGAGAGCGGGTATGGTGTAATGAGATGGGGGCGTCTGTGAGATGGGTAGAGTTAGGTAAGGGGCGCGGTACGGGTTGGAAAACTGAGATATGAAGCGGCCGAAGAATTCTCGGTCAATCTCAGAAAAGATGTGAGCAGGCGCGATTGCTCGGGGTCAAGAAAGTGCTTTGACTTGAAGATGTCTGTAGGTTGTTGGCTGTTCGGAGAACAGGACCAAGGTGTGTGGGTTGAACGGGGATGGTAGTGGTGTGGGCTAAGAAAATGACAGCCGGCTGGCCTCTCTCTGCAGCGAGCGGAATTCCTCAATGAGAGACCAGCTTGAGAGGGGGATAAATGGGATCAGGGTGAAGATGAGACTCGTGCGCAGAGATGGCTGTAAGAGTGAGCCAGCGTGAATGAGACGTTGAATTGCGAGCGTGGAACGAAGATTGCTTCGCTTTTTTCCCCTTCCTGCCTTTTGCAAATAATACCAGGCGGAGCGCAGCAGAGGCAGGAACAGACGTGACCACCCTGCTACAGCGAGGCGGAAGGCAAGGCCCAGCCCAGCACTGTGCTGCACACACTTACACCGATCTGGTAGGAGTAGGCACGATTTGCCGCGCCCTGATTCGTCCGGAGGCCCAGAAAATCCGACAACCGGAAATAGCCTTCTACCCCTGTTGGCAAAAAAGGGCAAGAGGTACCCGGTACATTACGATTCTGCCATCTGGCCGTCCATGGTGCTGTCACGTACTTTACCGCGTACCTCACTCTGTGCCTTGCGCGTATCTGAGTGTAAGCCTTTTTTCTAAGAGCTGGCTCGCTCGGGTCTTCGTAACGGGCATTTGCGACTTGGCAGGCCAACAGGCGAGCATGCCAGAATTGCATCTTTGAGCAATGATGAATGCCTGCGGTCTCACTGTCCCAACTAATAGAACCTGCTTGCACCGGTGAAGACCTGCCTTGCTCATATGGCTGCCTGTTTCTGCGTTTGTGTTCCCAATGTGTGCTGGCTTTTCTGAAGGTGCATGATTACCTACTCTGTGCGTACAAAAATATCCATAGACCGAGGCGTGCCTTCTTGTCCGCTTCTCCCAAACGTCCAGTCGGTCATTCTGAGCAGGATCAGCATTTCTCAAGCGCGTCTGACATCACGACGACGACCTGGAGATGACAGCAATGGGGTCGGTCGGCCCCCGACTTCTGCTCCTTATCAACCATGTGCGTCTCCTTCCTGCCTGACCCAATCCAAGTGGCTCTAAATATTATGAAATGACGAAGCCGCTTTGTAAATGCCATCCGACATTGTATAAGAGCGCAACAAACATAAAGAGTATTTTTCATACGCTCATCTTCCTTGCTCCACACATATTCCATTGGTATAGGTTTTTCATACTGTTTCTGAGCAGTGTCGTCTCTATCAAACTGGGCAAAGCAGATATTTTTGCCTCAATCTCGGGTACCTCAGGCTGTTCGGACGAGTCGGACAGCCTGTCGGACGGGGCGACTTTTACAGGTCCTGGTCCCGTCCGGGTGGGCCTGTTGTTGAACCAGATCCCGAGCTCCAGCCGGACGGCTGCAAGTTCTTTTCCAGGACCCGTTGAGGTGCAGCTTTGTGTTGTTGTTCTGTGGCTGGTATGGCTGGCTCACCGACGAGTGTTCTGGGCATGATGCAACAATAAACGAAATTCAATTACGTAGATATTGAAGCAAGCACGCGGTTGTTCTATACGCGCTCCGTTACCCACGATCTTATGGCGACCAGCAAATGATAGTAATCCTCTTCTGGAGGGTTGTACACAGTCATAGTACTGGCATGCTCGCCTCCCTTACGTCTGCGATACCTACTATTCGTACTCCGTACACAGCAAGCCGCCAGTTGCTCAAGGTTCGGGAGTGCCAGGTAAGCCTCATTCATCCAAGTATCGGCCCACTTAGCTAATAAGGGCCACGCTAAGAAGAAGGGACGAACAACAACAACCACCATCAGACACCTCACCCCAAAACATGCACCCAAAAGCAATGAGTTCAATAGATCGCACAGAGATGGGTCCGGGCCAGCCCTCAGTGCTATCAAGAGCAATACTGCCATGAAGTACGACGAGGTGTCTTCCAAGTTCGATAGATCCGAGGCAGTCAGCTCCTCGCCCGCTCCTCCCTGCAGCACCTGTAAACTTGAAGATCCATCTCACGGCGCACGCCCGGGGTGCGCATGGCCCACGAGTCCCCTGGCGCCTGAACAGCACACTCTTCCTCCCGCGCACCAAATGTACCGGATACCTTCTCAGGTCCCGTCTCCCGCCGCCCTCTTTCTCATCAGCCCCCCCTGTGGTTATCCATAACTCGGTGTCGCCCAATCCACTCCCCCGTACTAGGGGTCGGTCTCTAAGGAGGCCACTGACACTTGACGAGCTTGAAAAAAAACCGAAGCGTTCCACGGCTGAACCTCGTCTATTCCCGAGCCGCCGGAGAGCGCCATGTGTGCTCACCGCCGTAGCGTCGCAAAAAAGTCAAAAGATACGGCAGAAAGAGAGCCCCGGGAAGAGCAGGGCCAAAAAAAAAAGTTTCTCGCTCGCGGTACAACCAGAGCGTGGGGTACATACCTCACACACCCTTCCCACCCCCCGGCGCCGACACGGGTAGCAACAGCACCGCCGCCGACCACCACATCCCACTTTGCACCGCGATACACGCCGTACGCCGGACGTCACCTCGAAAAACCTAACCTAGTCCACGAACACCAAGAAACGGCCCGGACCGTGAACCCGGCCACCCATTGCGCCGCATACCTCCCCTGCCGAGCCACCAGCCTTTCTCTCACAACCCCTCACCCATCATGGCCAAGAAGCGGAAGCTCGGGTCGATAAACCACAAGAGTCACTTCGTGGACACGGTGAAGAAGAAGACGGGAGGCGCACCGCAAAACAACAATGGCAAGAACAACAACAAGAAGAAGAACCCAAAGAGCGCCCAAGCCCTCGAGAGCGACGCCAAGAAGAAGAAGGCGCAACAGCAGTACCACCAGAACCAGGAGCCTGTGATACCGTTCTCCAAGGAAGACGCCATCCTGCTGATCGGCGAGGGCG